>NC_140189.1:5663457-6245957 GCF_965226575.1 Pagrus pagrus | reverse complement strand
GAGACATAATCAAGACAGAAGTGTTAATAAACAGTATAATCTACAGTGTCTTTGACTGTTTTATTTTCCTACTATGCTATTTCAAACAGTTCTCGTTAACTAAATATCTGCTAGGGATATACTGAATATCTGCTTTGTGTTTAAATCTAAAAAAGAAAATAATTATTAAATTCATTATTTGCTGCTAAAACTTAAAAACTTTCCAGGAAAGTCCTCTCTGCAGCTGCAGCCCTGCAGAAAAACCATACATTTTCACATGATATCTTATAAAAGAAACTGCCAAACTGCTCTGCTGAGTTACAGTTTCACATCCTCACACTCACACACACACACACACACACACTCCTCTCTGCAGGTGGACATTAGCATTGTAAATGTAAGTAGCCGTCCAGCAGAGCCGTGAACCCTTCAGACAAACACTGAGCTGCTGCTGACGTGAAGACCAAGAACAAGGTGACGCCAGGGAAACAGGAAGTACACAGCAGGATGATGTCACAGCGGCCGACAGCCCACGCACCCCCCATCAGGCTCCTTAAGTAGACAAATCGATGGTGGCGTTTGCTCACAGCGCTGCGGCGTTTACTCAGAGTCCGACTGATCAATGGCAGCGTTTACTGAAGAGATTCAATATTCATACAGACGGACGGATACACTGATTATTAGAGAGGACGGATAATGAGAGGAGGAGGAAGGACACCTCAAGACAGGACAGTCAGAGAGACGGTCTGCTTCATGACCAATCAGAAACAACTAAACATTTAAGGATTTGAGAAAATAAAATCATACAATCATTTTATTAGCCGGTTTTCTCTAAATTACATCCTCATTGTTATTTTTTGCCAAAGGCTGTTCAGTTTTACAAACAGCTGTTCTGGATTCATGCTCATCTCTAATTCAAAAAGGCTTATAAAAAACAAATGACTGGTTAGCAGAGCTGTAGCATCACACCGAGGCTGCATCACAAAACAGACCGACAACACTGTATCATCCAGAACGCTCTGAGAAATGTTGGGTATCCCACAATCCACTGCATGCTGGTCACCTGACTAATGTCACATCCAGACGCTTGTCATCAACTCATAAAGTCAAATATTTCAGGTTTTATCACCAGGAAGCTGCAATAAAACAGGCCTAATGTTCCTCTACAGTTTGGTGGTTTAAGTGTGTTAACTACACTGTAGAATGGAGTCTCTGTTAACAGGCAGAGCCACGATAAACACTCGTATCCTCTGTTAAACATCCTCGCTGTGCTGCAGTGTTATAAAACTTGAGGACATGACGCAATGTTTTTTACACAAAGACAGAAAGAAGTTCATGTAGAACATTTGCTGAATTTACAAGAAGGAACAAATAATGAAGAATTAGTCAGAGACAGAGTTTCACAAAGTTTATAAAGTGTCTCCTAACCCAACAACTCACTAAACTGAGACATTTGTTAAGGGAGTCTGGGGACTTTCTCCACGGGGACAAAGAAGTAGCCTATATTGGTTACTGTTTAGTGTATTTGTAAAATGTGACATGTTTAGTGTAAATAAAATGTTGCTTCTTTCATAAATTGAGTGTAAATGGTGAAATCAGTGTAAACAGTGTGTTCAAACAGCTGCTAAATGTTGGCAGGTAAGACTTTAGCACTTTAGACACAGAAGCAGACAGGCTGGTACAGCCATGCTGCCACAAACTGACACTTTTTACAAGGAGACAAACAACTTCATGTTTTCATTTAATGCTGAATTTATTATGAAGTCAACACATTCTATTTCATGGTGCCTACATTACCCTTAATGCAACATAATGGCCTAGAGTATGGGTGGAGATTTGAGTGTAGAGAGGTCTGGTAAACTGACGTCTTTCTAACTCCAAACCAACAGATTTGTTTCAGTTTCAAACTGGTAACTGACGCGGACTCAAGTGACATCACTCGAGTCCCTCTGGAGACACTAAAGACAGTCGTACGCCCCAGCACCTGGAAAAACACCTTGATGTGTAAAATAGGTGGTGTTTCCCTTTAATCTCCCGCACAAAGCTCTGATTGGCTCCATGGTTTTTGCCGACTGTGAAATATGTCAATATTTCAAAGCTGGAGGAGCAGCGGGGCGTCTGGTTGTTGGAGCACTCTGATAACATCTTTAAACATGTTTAAGTCGATGTTTTATAAGAAATGCATGACTGCCAGCGAGAGATCAAACCAGCGAGAGATTCAACTCTACAACTTCACACCCCACCGGCAGGCTGCAGGTCAAAGGTCGCCGGTCACAGCACCCAGACAAAAGACGAACAAACATTCCTGAGAGCGTGAGAGTGACGATGATGACAGAGTAGAGGAAGAAGAGCCGAGGACAGAGTGTGTGTGCGGCAGTGAAACCAGAGCTCATCTAAAGTTAATCAGGCACGCTGCTAACTTCTGACTTATTTAAATCTGCTGTTCTTCTTCCTCCTCTGGCTTCCTCTCTCCTCTGACAGCAGCCTGATGGATGTGACGTTCTGATTCAATCTCACCAAAACACCAAAATCACAAACGAACCAAATCCTGAAACTGCAGCTTTTTTACAAACTAACTGTGAGACTGAAAAATAAGTTGTCAGCATGGTGTACTCGAGGGAAAGAATCCAACCTTTAAAAAACTGATGTCAAACCAAACTCCATTTAAAAAGGTTACAATTTAATCCCACCAAACTATGCTCCCTGAGGTTTGTGGTCTTTCTGAGGAAAATGAACTTTATTTCATTTCTAAAATGCTCCACCACAAACCAGACTCCATCCAAATAAAATTACAATTTCATCCCACACAGCTGTCCTTAGTCAAGGTTTGTGGATTTTTTGGAGCAAATGTGACTTTATTTCTGGTAAATTGATGTTGCGGCTGATTTTTTCAGAATCGTTGCTAAATGCTCCAAGACAAACCAAACTCCATTCAAAAAACATAGAAATTAAAGCAGCTGAAGACGTCTCAGCAGCCAGATATTTCTGAATCTATGTATTATTCTGACCAAATGCGCCACCACAAACCAAAATCCCATTCGAAAAGGTTCCAATTTAATCCTGGCCAACAATCCTCAGTGAGATTTGTGGTATTTCTGAGCAATTTGATTTCTAGTTGCTCCATCACAAACCAAATTCCATTCAAAAAGTTAGAAACTGAGGCAGCAGAAGAGGTCTCAGCTGCAGATATATCGAGGTATGTGGATTACTCTGAGCAAACTGGGCTTATTAGTAAGGCTTATTAATGAAACCAGACTCTGTTCAAAAAAGTTGCAATTTAACTCAACCACCTAACTATCCTCAGTTAGGTTTGTGGGGTTTTTCTGTACAAATGGGACTTGATTTGATTTCTAAATGTTCCACCATAAACCAAATTCCATTCAAAAAACCACATAAATAAATAAATTGAGGCAGCATGAGAGATGTCAGCAGTATTCATGCAAGTCATGTCATGGGATCGGTTTGTCTGTGAAATAAAAACAGAAAGGTCCAACCAAAGTCCAGAGGTCAGAGGTCAAACCAGGGGGGTCTTCTTCTAAGGTCAAAGATCAGCAGCCACTCAGGTGCAACTCAAGGTGTTAAAAGCCGTCAGCAGATTCAAAAGCACGTCAGTCTGCAGATGATTACTGAATATAATGAGACGATTACACTCTGTACAACTCACCTCTAATGTCAACACACACACACACACACACACACACTTGCCTGAGCCGCAGTAGAGGCAGTTAAGTGTTTCTCTGAGGCGTTTAGGGACTTTCTGCCTCTTCCAGCTGTCAGACCCAAAACTGAATGATGGACGATGATTGGCTGTGGCTGCCAAGCGTGCGCGCGCGCGCACACACACACACACACACACACAAACACAAACACACACACAGCTTTCCTGAAGCTGCTGGTGAAATATTCAGGGCTGCGCTCACTAAAGGCAGCTCATCTGCCTCAAGACATTTACACCTCATTTTGCCAATTTAGTATGGCATCCCTCCTCCAGCCTGACACACACACACACACATACACACACACAGCAAAGTAGAGCTAGTTAATTCCAGCCTCAGTGTATTTCTCAGTAGTTCTCCAAGGCAGCACTTATACCAAAGCTAATCGCTATGCTAAAATATATACACACACACAGTCTCATGGACATATTTTATGTGTATTGCTGTGAGAAGCAGCAGGACACTCAGTTATTGAAGCACATTAAAGTGAGCGGCAAGCAGACACACCATGTTTACGCCTAGCTTAGTTAGGCTAACCTGTAACCAACCAATCTACCTGCTAACCAATCTGCTAACTATCCTGCTAATGGCTTTCTTACATGTTCTCAACAAGCTAGATTAATCCGTAAAACAGCATCTTACATGCTAACTTACTCTCTAACCTACTTGGCAAACTAGCCTGATTACTAAACAAATCACCAGCTTAACTAGTCAGTGAAGCAGCTAGATAACCATCTCACCTGGTAACTCACCATGTCATGTTCTTGCTAACCTGCTAACACACCAGCATATCTGGAAACTAAACAACTCATCTGAGAACTAATGAGCAGGGACACTGTTCAGCCTACAGCGAGTGTATTCAGTGGACTAGCTAACCAACTGAACAGCTTCTTTAAAAGCTCAACAGCTAACTAACACGCTACCATGCTAACTAATCAAGCGTGCCAACTTACCTGCTAACTAACATGTCAACAAGCCAACCTATCTTTTCACTGACTAACCTCCTAACTGACCGAATCACTTGCTACCTACCCACCTAAACCCGGAGCTAACTGACATGCTAAAAGGCATAGTTACATGGTAACTAACGTGCCAGCCATCGTGCTCACCAACACGAGAGAAAGAATGAAAGTTCAGAAAACCAAAGTCAAAACAAACTCCATTCAAAAAAGTTACAATTTAATCCCACCCAGCTATCCTCAGCAAGGTTTGTGTTTTTCTGAGCAAATGGGACTTAAAATGTTGACACAAACCAAACTCCTTTTAAAAAAGTTATACATTTTGGCAGCTGGAGATATTTCGAATGCAAGTCTGTGGATTATTGTGAACAACTGGGTTTATTAATTCATTCAAGTCCTGACTGATCCAGAAAGATTATGAAGCCATGTGGCAGACACAGAGAATAACTTCAAAACTGTTAGAATATTATATGAAAATGATATTCTTTCTTTTTGATTCTCCACTAAACTATTTCATTTATTATTCTGTCAGGTCTGCCAAGTTGTCAAGTAACTTAATTTAAATGTTGTATTTGTCAGGTGTTCATTAAGCAAAAGTCATGTGATCAGTTTTTGTCAGGTTTGTCTGTCAAATGAAAACAGAGAGGAGCAACCAGAGGTCAAAGGTCAAAACAGAGGTGTCTTCCTCTGACCTGTCATCAAAGAGGGCAAAGGCCAACAAGCCACTCGGGTGCAACTCAGGCCAAATCACTTGGTAACCAGCTACATGTAACTAATCTGCTACCTGACCAACTCACCTGCTAACTTACCAGCTAAACCCTTAACTAACAATGTAAAAGGCCAACTAACATGGTAACTAATATGTAACAAGCACACCAACTTTCTCATCTGCAAACTCACCTCATAGCAAACCAACTAGCAACTACCCTGCTAATAACTAATCAAGCAGCACTAACCAGCCCAAATCACCTTCTAACCTGCCAACTAACCATTTAAACCGTTAACTAACATGCTAAAAGGCCGACTAACATGGTAACTAATATGCTAACAAGCCAACCAACTTGCTCATCAACAAACTCACCTCCTAATTATCCAACTCGAATCCTAACAAGCCAACTCACCTGCTAACTAGCCTTCTAATGGATAAACACACTTGCTCACTCACTACAGTAAAGTCCCTCTGATATGGTTACTAACAGGCTAACAAGTAATTTGCTGCTTAACCACCTCACTGGCTAAATAACCAGCTAAATTATTTGCTAACGAACATGCTAAAGGTCAACTAACATGGTAACTGATATGCTAACAAGCCAACCAATTTGCTCATCAACAAACTCACCTCGTAGCTAACCAACTAGCATGCTAAAAAGTGTTGTTTTGTTCAATCTGTGCTTCATGTTTCTGGTCATAAACTGATAAAATGATCTCATACAACTAAAGATTTTTTCCATTATTAAGGTTTGTTTCCTGATTGTTTAGTCGTAAAATGGTAAGAAATGTCATCACATTGCTTGATTTTTCAAACCAACAGCCCAAAACTCAAAAATATTCAGTTGGCAATGATATGAAACAGAAAAACAGCAGCAGATATTCACATCACGGAAGCTGGAAAAACAGAAAAAAATGTCACTTTTCTCAGTGAATTCCTTAAAAATGTGTTTCCTGAGCAGAAAAGACAGAACTCAGACACCATCCGAGGATTCCAGGCAGACAAATGAACACAGTGTGAAGATCAGCAGTCGGTCCACCAGACCAGACTACCCAGCAGCCCCTGCAGCGGCACGCTGGCTCTCCATGTGTTTATTTATTAGTTTGCCGCAATCGCTCCATTGGCTGCTCGGCCACCCGCGACATCATATAAAGAGCCGCCGGGCGGACCGACGCCATGATGGAGGACGCGTAGACGAGTCCGGAGAGGGTAGGACGGAGATGTTACCTGTCTCACGTGCACACACACACACACACAGTTGTCACGGGAACACTTCACTGCACGACCTCAGGCTGTATGCAAAGCACAATGCAAACACTGAGCACAGAAGAGGTGTGTGTTTGTCTGTGTCTGTGCGTCCAGGTATTCACATCATGCACCTGCCTGAACATGTCGCTGCTCCCTCCTCCTCCCTGTCGCCGCCGTTGCCATGGCGACGCTGACGGGCGGCCGTGACTGACAGTTTAAGTGGTGTTTGAGATTTTCAAACATGGCTTCCAGGTGTGTCATCTCTCTATTTGTCTTCTTTGTCGTCTCTCTGCACCGCCGCTGTGTTTCCATCCATCACTTTGTCTGCGTTCAGATGAATGACACACACTCACACACACACACACACACACACACTCACATATACTCACAGTGGACTCTTGAAAACTCCCAAATCTCATTAACAAACTTTCAGTCCGGCGGTTGTAGATTAAAAATGGATCAAGATCCAGCAGCTGCTCTCTGATCATGTTGAGGCAGATTTTTGTTGGATTTTGTTTTTTTGGGGTGAAGTGAAGGTTCGATCACACAGGTTTTCATTTTTAACTCCACCAGGGACGTTTTTTAAACAGAATCATGAAGCCAGAAGATTTATTCTGAACAAAAACTGACTGACTGTTTAAACAAGTTGTTCTTTCCACAGACTGTAAACTCACTAATGGTAATTCTACTTTACACAACAGTATTTTTTACTTAACTCAACGATGGTAGCTCAAGACCCCCCTCCCTGTTTTTATTGTGTTTCATGTCGATTTATGTTTATGCATTATTGAGTCTGTGATGTACTTTGTGACGTCTGTACTCTCAAAAGGTGCTTTATACATAAACTTCCTTCCTTCCATGCTAAAACTTACTTGTACTTAGCTGTTTTTAAATCATCAGAATAAAGAGCAAAATATTGATCATAATTTCCCTAAAACTCAGTTTAACGTATCTAAATGTGTTGTTTTCTTGGACCAACAGTCTGAAACTCACTAATACTCAGTTAATTATCATTTAAAGACAAGCATCAAACAGTCACTTCTGAGAAGCCGGGACCGGTGAACTTTTTACGTTTGTGCTTTTAAAAAAAGGACTGTCGCAATATCACTACATGATAATCGTCGCCAAATGGATTCACAATAATGATTTAATGCAAATGTGTAGAAGATGCAAAAGAAAAATGCAGTCAGTCAAACAACAACACTGGGCATGTGTTGGTCGGAGGCTGAAAGCTGAAAGCTGCTCAGTGGAAGCCAAAAAAAGACTTGACTTCACAGCTATAAAACTGTCGCGCACTAGAGACTTCGGCCAGCCAAGTGGATAACTTTCCAAATGTTATAAGACTGAATGGCTCTGATTCTGATAGTGAACCGTTGTGATTATCAAAAAGAGCATCCACCATTTTACAGCCGCTGACTTGACGCTGTCCTCAAACAGTCTTACCACCACAAAGATTTGCTCTAAAGCCTGGCGCTCATCCTCGGGGCTTGTTCTGTCTCCTACTAAAGACCTTAATCCTTTAAAAAGACCCACAAATGTAAAGTTTCATTTCATGTAGTTTGTAGTGAAACAGCTGCTCACTTTGCTTTAACAGTGAGTTTGTTGGGAACTATTTTCAGCGGCGAGTTAATACACTAACACACACTAGTGTTTATTTTGTCCAATGACATCACTGGACAGGAAACAGATTTCTGGTCTGGAGCCAACAAAATTGAATTTATATCAATCCACAATATGGCCAAAAGTATGTGGACATCCCTGTCAGTATATCAGAGCAGAGGAGGCATCACAGTGTCCATATACTTTTGTCCACTCATTGTTATCAAATTGTATTTCCTGCAGAAACAAACCCATCATTTAATAATGTTGTTATTGTCTGACAGAGAAATATCTGCCTGTTTATTTACTGTAGGACCATAAATCATTATTGATTATTTCTCATATTGATGATGTTGTTTGCTCGGCGTTTCCAGGAGTTGTCGGAGCGAGTCCGAGCCGATCAGCTGTCTGCTGCCGGCCCTCTCTTTTGGAAGTGAACATTAAGGAGCGGCTCTGCTCGTTTGGTTTCCTGACAGCAGCTGAGGAGAGAACATGAGCGCTGCTGTCCGACAAACACCGACGCAGAACAGATTTGTTATTTTCTGTTTCTGAGCCTCTGCAGCGGCTTTAACAGGATTCACACAAACCTTCAGGGAAATTTTCAGCTCCACGAAAAAAAAGAAAGAAGAAAAAGAAAAGAAAAAACCCCACAGATGTCGAGCTGTGTGTTAACATCCGACCTCAATCCTCTAATTTAACCTCCGGAGATTAGGACGAGTCGGTAATCCAGACGGAGAGAGAGGCACAGTCCCGCTTTCTGATGCATTATTGTACATTTTCTCTGATTTTCATTAAAATATATTCTTGTTTTTTTCTATTATGAAACCTCTCGTTTCCAACAATAAAACAGATTGAAGAGAAATTAAAATAAGGAAAAGATGGAATGAAGGCTGACGAGCTCAGGTCAGCCAGAGGATTAAAGAGAGAGAGAGAGAAACAGCTGTTCACTGCACACACACACACACACACACACACACACTGAGTACACACACACACTAAGTACACACTAAAGTGCTGCATTTGAGGACCTGACTGAAGCCTCCTTAAATGCTCGATGAAGATCTGCACTACAAACTGAACTCAATGATCCCACACATGAAATATTAATCACTGGAGAACGCAGGAAATATACAAAATGTACAGTATTATCTGTAAAATGTACTTAAATAATGGAAGTAGAAGCACTCAGAGTGTATTTGTATTGTTGTTTTGATTAATATTTCTGTAGATGTTCAAGGTTGTGCCCATTTTACTTCGCTTTAAATATATATTCTATAAGATCACCATGTGTTTGTAGCAGCTGTGTGATGATGATTTTCCAGTTAATCCAAGAGGAGTTTATTTAGCTCAAGAGGGAGGAAGGAACAATTAATCCTTTATATCCATTGAAATTAACCGATTAGATTTGATTTTCACTGTCATCATTTTATGGTGTGATAAGAGACAATGACAGCGAATGAAATCATAAGAGTGTCACTATATATTAAACTCCATAAAGCAGAGTCAAACGGTCAGAGTCAGTGAGGATTGAGATATCTTGTGAAATAAGAAAAGATCAAATGTCGGCACTTAACGTCTCTGTGAAACACTGATGTGTTCACATTTGTAGGCTGTGAACCATTCTGACATTTCTGATGAGGTCGGCGAGCAAAACTAGTTCCTAACTCAACATTCAAAACATTTGTTTTTGTTTGTGGTCGTATAAAACCAGTGTCTGAAGCCACAACATGACGTTTTCTTAAAACTAACCAAGTGGTTTTTGTGTCTAAAGCTAACCAGACGTAAAGTTTCAGCTTGTTCGTGTTTTGCAGACATTGCCAACACTTTTTGGGTGTTTGCTGCGGAGGAGCCGTTGAGCAAAACACTAAATAATCAACCAGTAAATAAGTACATTTACTCAAGTGAGTCGCATTAAGTATATTTTGATGCTAACGCTGTACTTTAAAGCTGCATTATGTAGCTCTGGAGAAGAAATTCAAACTCAGAATTTTAATATTTAGATGTTAATGAGGCAATAATCTGTATTGTCTCCATAAGTGAATAAACAAGCTGTTCTCAGAGGAAATTAAGGTCCCAGAACACTGTTTGAAGATAGAGAAGGTGGCAGGGTCCGCCACATGTAAACAAAGTAAAACAGTATACTCTTGTCCTTTAAGGTCAGTTTGTTTAGACATTTAAGTTCTTCCCCAAAACTACGGAGTGCTCCTTTAACTAACATGTTTCAAAGCAGGGCTGAAGTTGTAAAGCAAAGTATTTCTATAATGTAATACTGCTACTTTTACTTTAGTTAAGTATCTGATTACTTCTTCCCAGTGATGGAAAGTAACTGAGTACTTTTATTCAAGTATTTTACTTAAGAACAATTTTGAGGTACTTTAATTGAGTATTTCCATTTTCTGCTACTTTATACTTCCACTCCAACTACATTTCGGAGGCAAATATGTACTTTTTACTGCTCTACATTTATTTGATTTCTTTAGTTACTAGTTACTTTGCAGAATAAAGGCTGCATCAACATTTTAACATTTTTGTAAAAACAACTGGGATAAAAAAAATGTTTTTAAAAACACGACCCACAGTTTAAACACACGTAATTATATGTATAAGTAACTTTTACGTGTACTTTTGATACTTAAGTACATTTAATATCAGATACTAGATAAGTTCTACTTACAAGGGTGACTTTCTCTCGAGCATCAACGTTCATCCGAGCGAGAGGATGAAGAATGTGGAGGAGGAAGAGGAAGACGAGGAGGAAGAAGAGGAGGAGGAAGAGGAGGAAGTGAGCGCTGAGCAAGAGGATGAAGAATGTGGAGGAGGAAGAGGAAGAAGAAGAGGAGGAAGAGGAGGAGGAGGAGGAGGAAGTGAGCGCCAAGCGAGAGGAAGAAGAATGTGGAGGAAGAGGAGGAGGAGGAAGTGAGCGCCATGCGAGAGGATGAAGACTGTGGAGGAGGAAGAGGAAGAAGAGGAGGAGGAGGAGGAAGTAAGCACCGAGCGAGAGGATGAAGAATGTGGAGGAGATAAAGGCGGAGAGGTGATGAGAGGGAGAGATAAAGAGAGAGAGAGAGGAGACGAGTGTTTCCCATCCAAACAGACACTTCAGGTGATACGGACAGAAAACGCCTCGTAAAGAAACGACAACATCTCTCCTCCCCCCTCTCTCTCTCTCTCTCTCTCTCTCCTCCTCTCTTATCTCCTCGCCACAGTCTGAGAGGAGGAAGGAGAGGTGATTCAAGGTGAAGAACGAGGCGGCCATGTTAAATACAAACCAGAGGAGGGAGAGGAGGAAGAAAGAAAGTGGATAAGAAGGGAAATAAAGAAGAGAAAGAAAGGATGGAGGGGAGGAAAGTGGACAAGGGAGCAGAGGAAAGAGGAAAAGGAGGGATAGAAAAGAAAAAGGAGTAAGTGAAAGAGAAGGGAAAACAAAAAAGAAAGAAAAGAAAATAGCAAAGTGGAAGAGGAAGGAAGCAGGAAAAGGAAGAGAAGAGAGAGAGAGGACGGATGAGTAAGGAAGGAAGCAGGAAAGGAAAAGGGAAAGATGATATAAATATAGAGAGAAAGAGGAGAGAAAAGAGAAAGAAAAACTTGAAGGAAGGAAGAAAGAAGAGAAGTGGAGGAGGAAGGAAATGGAAGAGGGAAGCGAGCAAAGGAAGGAAGAGAATGAAAAGGGATAATGTAGGAAAAGGTAGAAAAGGAAGCAGGGAAGGGAAATGGAGGATAACTAAAAGGAAGTAAGAAGGAGGGATGGAAATAAAATGAAGGAAGAAAAGGAGGAATGAAAGATGGAAACCTCTTTTTGCTCTATAAAACCTCTCTGAGCTCAGCAGACCGCTGCGTCATTTTCTGCCTCAGCGCTGAAGCAGTTAACCAACACACACACACATACACACACACACACACGCACACACACACACACACACACACACACACACACACACACACACTCTGCCAGTCATAAAATCTCTGGACCCTGCAGGGCTGAGCGTGACGAGGGCAGAGGGCGTCCCACTGAGAGTGTGTGTGTGTGTGTGTGTGTGTGTGTGTGTGTGTGTGTGTGTAAGAGAGACATTTAAAGTAGCACAGAGGTAAAAACAGTCGTTATGGTTGAAGTCTGCAGAGTGTGAGCAGAGGAGGAGGACGAGGAGGAGGAGGATGAAGATTAGTCAGGTGATGAAGATGAGGATTATTAAATGAATGACACTGATACACACTGTTCAGACCTGCTGTCAACATCTGTCCTGAGTGGTCCGATCACACCTGTACAGCTCTGAGGACAGGTGTGAATGTCACCAAGAGACCACATTCAGAGGTCACGGTCGCATGCAAATCCTTTCACAGTGTTCATTTTAGCAGCTATTTCACATCCAGTCTTCAGATGATTGTTATTGTTTTAATCACGTTTAATTTAATAACATTTTTTTTCCTTCCACGTTGTAGTCAAAATGTTTTCTCTGATGAGGCCTCGACATCGTCAGCAGCTTCATGTTGGCAGATTCCCTTACATACTAGAGGTCGACCGATTTGGCTTTTTCAGGGCCGACACTGATACAGATTATCAGAAATCAAAGATTACAAATATTTGTGACAAATATTAATTTGCAGTAAAAGAAAAATATTAGAAGAAACAGCGATGGATTGAACCCAAGTACAATTTTGGGATATTTTTACTTGAGTATTTCCTTTTTCTGCTGCTTTTTACTTCCTCTCTACGACATTGCAGACTATTATTTTATTGGTTATAGGCGATAAATCTGACAGAAAATCAGAGATACATATAATCTGAAAAAAGTTGAATATCAGCCCAGATAATAGGCCTACCAGGTCTGAGAGCTCAGACATCCATAAATAACTTAAATATATGGCTGTGTAACTTACAAACAACGGTTTGACAAGATAATGACCGCAGTGTCATGTTCAGAGCTGCCATTATGTTTTTCTGAGGAGACGTGAAAACAAGCCTGGAAGCTAACAAACTGACAATAGCTAACACACTAACCCAGCTGAAATGAGCCTGAAGCCACACGTTAGCTAACACATTAACCGAGTTAGCTGTGTCACTTTGAAACAGCAGTTTGACTTGATAAGAGCTGCCATGTTTGGGGCATCAGAGGTGAAGTTAGTTTGATATTCATCAGCATCAGCTGGATTCTGTCAATCAGCACACGTCAATCAGTGAGATCAATGAGATGGATGTATTGATTATGTTTGAACACACTGTTTACACTGATTTCACCATTTACACCCAATTTAGGAAAGAAGAAACATTTTATTGAAGCTGAACATGTCACATTTTACAAATACACTGAACAGTAACCAATATAGGCTACTTCTTGGAGAAAGTCCCCAGACTCCATTAAAAAATCACTCAATTTAGTGAGTTGTGAGTTAAGAAAGACTTTATAAACTTTGTGAAATGTGTATCTGACAAATTCTTAAGTATTTGGTCCTTCTTGTCAATTCGGCAAATGTTCTACATGAAGTTTTTATTTCTTCGTGTAGAAGAAATATACTGGGTCTGAACAGGACCAAACTGGTTCTTCTACTGCTTGTTGTCAGTGGAGGGAAACTCACTGAGTCAGTGAGACTGAGACTGAGGTTCAGGACGGGCTGACAGTCATACATCACTGTCCTGCAGCTAGTATGACTGATCATGAGTCTGCTGCGTGACAGAGAGAGGCCACACTAAACAGGAAGTCATAAAGAGAAGAAGAGAGCCGACCACAGCCTCCAATAAAAGATGAAGTCCTGCACAAAGACGCCGTTCTAATCGAATGAGAGGAAGAAGGAAAGAGCTGCGGCTGATTATGATTTATTTCCTCGTTGATAGAGTATTGTACCTCTCCCTCTCTCCAGTAGCTGTCACTTCCCTCGTCGTCACCTGTCAGTCAGGATGCAGATGGAGGCGGTTGCCGCGGTGACTGTACACTTGGCAGAAGGTCCTTTAACACCTCTAGTTGTACCCCCCACCATCCCCATCCCCCACCCCCCGCTGACAGTCCTGATTGTCACTTAGCATCTGCTGCAAATTACTGCACTCTGTTCCTCAAAATACTGTACTACTACTCATACTTATACTACTACTACTGATACTACTGATACTGTCAGTGAGTCCGCTAGAACTGAGCGTGACCACACCTCTTTAAATCCATCTTAAAAACACATTTTTTTAAGCTCAGTGTTGTGCACCTCTTAATGACGTCGCATTGCCTCATTGGCATACATTTTATTTCTTGCAATTTAAAGCAAGTTACGGGCATCCAGGCACGACACAACACTTCTGGAAACTCTTGAAGAACTATAAAAACGACAGATTCTGCAGTTGCATGACTTATTTCTCGCCTAAAATGTCTCCAGAAACACATTTTGCTGTGAAGAGAAAGTTTACGAATGAGCTGCCATGTTGGTCCGGTCTGAAATCCTGGAGTGGCGCACCACGAGTTTTTGCGTATTTGTTAAGCGCCCAAAGCAAATCAGGAAATCTTGCGAGACAAGTACCTTTAGTGCAGATACTACTGATACATCTAATGCAAGAACCATTGATGCTAATATTCTTCCTACCTATGATGTCCCTGCCGCTACCTGATCTGAGTAGCACATCCGTGAGTACATCCGCCATGTTGGACTGCTGGGAACAGCAACGCCGGACAAACCACGTAACCCAAAACCCATGAGATGTAGCTGAACGCTCTGAATCTTTTATAAGAACATGTTTCTGGTTAGATTCTCTTCGCCACATAACGACGGGAAGATTGAATTCTTCTTGACCTCCTTCCTTCAAATAATCACACTTTTGATTACAATTATGCATCCGCTCAACACACTAAATCCACTTCTTACCACCGTGCCAAGATGTTGAAAGAGTCCTAAAATAATCATGCAAAGTCCTCATCATTCACGACGTACGACTTATATTTATGACGGATTAAATCTGCTGAAATAGAGCAGGATTCTGCTTTAGGATCCTTTTCTGTTAAATAATATGACGAGAAACAAAGAGAAGAGTCTCAACCAAACCCTGTTCATTTTTCCTGTTTTCTTTTGTTCTCCTGCTTCTGGTCCGTCACACTGAGAGTGCATTAATGTTAGCAGCATCTGTAACAAGCAGCCGTGTTGTCTCTGTGTGTGTGTGTGTGTGTGTGTGTGTGTGTGTGTGTGTGTGTGTGTGTGTGTGTGTGCGCCTGCAGCCAGAGTTCAGCAGCCCAGTGTACAGAGCAGCTGTACAGCATCTGACCTCTGACCCCGCCTACAGGTGTGTGTGTGTGTGTGTCCTCCTCTCCTGAGTCATACCACCTGCTACCAGCCTTGTTAGGCACACACACATACACACACACACACACACACACACACACACACACACACACACACAGCTAACACACGTGGTGATATATGTAGTGTGTGTTTTGTGCTCCTCTTCATCTCGTCCTCCTCCTCCTCTTCCTCCTTCATGCCTACATTTACTGTCGCTCGCTTGTTTTGTTCTGTGTGTGTGTGTGTGCGTGTGTGTGTGTTTGCGTGTGTGTGTGTGTGTGTGTGTGTGTGTGTGTGTGTGTGTGTGTGTGAAGCCTCGGGCAGGTTTCCGTTCCACTTCACTTGTGTTGTTGGAGCAGGTGGCGAGACAACACACACATGCACACAGACACACATAAAAACACACACACGAACACACTCACAAAATTATGTTTCTTGTGTTTTTGATTTCTGGCTCCACATAAAAGTAAAACACACACACACACACAGACACACACAGACACACACACACTGGCTGATCTTTGTATTGAGTCGTCTCAGTGGCTCGAACACAATCTCAGCCCTGAGGGGGCGACCGAGATAGACGGAGACAGACAGAGATGGAGAGAGAGGCTGAATAGAGACTGAAGGAGTTCCTTCACGGTTCTCGAGGTTCTCTATGGATCGGTTTAAATAAACTCCTGCATGAGAACAAAAGAGCTGAGGATGAGGAAATCTCATGTTTTCACACCTCTTCATGTCCTCTTTTTCACGTTCTGGTGATGTAAACAGAACCACAGAACCACAGAACCATGGTTTGGTTCTCAGTGTTTCAGTGGCTGCAGTTAAATCAGACAAATGGCTTTTTTTTCTGAATGAAAGTAAACATGCACAGTGGAAGTTCAAGCTAAATGCTAAGTGTGTTAGCATGCTAACAGTTGCTAACACTTGTATTTGTACTGCTGTGAACTTCCTGCTGTCAGCTGAGCATGCTCAGTGCAGACACGAGTGTTTACATGGAGTTCTCTCTGCAGCGCTCTCAATTAGAAATACAAGTAGTTTTATTTCAAAATGGAGCCGTCTTTATTTTGATTCTGCAGCTTCAACACACGACGCTCCACCTGTCTGACACACCCGCCTGTTAGTACACACACACAAAACAAGACACACACACACACACACACACACACACACAACAAACCACATGGAGAGGGGCTGAGAGGATTACGCTGTGCTGAGTGATGTTCATGTTCAGGAATGTGTGTTTAAGAAGAAAATATGTGGGTCTTGTGTTTGTCTATGTGTGTGTGTGTGTGTGTGTGTGTGTGTTACAAAGACCCCATTGTGACCAGATTCAGCACCTCCTCCACCTTCACAGTGGAGATGCTGAGAGACGTATCTCCATCTCTACATCGTACCTGTTCTAACCTGTGAAGACGCGACATGACCTGACCGAGTTTAAAACACTACGACTGAACTTTAACTCCGAACAAACTGCTGAAGATGATACTTATTCATTTATTCACTCGTCAAATCAGGCTGTCTAGAGATGGACAGAAGTGGAAAATTCAATAAAAGTCATTAAAACAGCTGGATGAGACATCTGCCAAGCAAGAGACCGCTGTGTGATCGTGTTTCAACCGGCAAAATCAAGTGTTTTGTGACGGGACATCGAGGAATTTTTCCAGCCGTGTTTGTGACGACAAAACCAGGTATTTGTGAGGCAACCACCAAGCAAGAAACCGCTGTTTGAGACCACGTTTCACAGCGTGAAACCGCTGGATATTTTTAAGAAGACATTGAGACGTTTTCTAGCCTTGTTTGTAGCAAACACCAGGTATCTTGACTGGGTATTCGCAGGACGACTGCCAAGTGAGAGGCCATCGTTCTAAACAGCCTTTAACATGTGTAAGCGTGACATCACTGGATATTTCTAGCAAGACGTTGAGACATTTTCCGGCCAAGTTTTTAGTGACAAAACCAGGTATTTTAGGCCACAATATGATCCTTTTCTGATGCCTTTGTAACTTTTTGCAGAAATGTACACATAAACGGAGGCTGACACTTTTTCCTCAGGTGACAAAAAAGACTTTTTGGGACCAAGAACCAAAAACCGGCAGCATAGTTTTTAAAAAAGCTTCGTCCTAGAAAAGGTGCAGCGATCATAAAGGAGCCAGAACAAGAAGCCTCCAACTGGTCACCGAAGCTACAGCTGTAATCTTGACTTACTGTATGAATCACTTCACTGTCTGTCCGGACGTCTTCAGGTACAGGTCGTCTCTGCTCACTCTGTTCAAATCAAGACTAAAAACTGTCCTCATTATTAAAGATCAATAGATGTTTCCAGCAGTAACTGTACTCCATCTGAAGTAACATCTGAGTACAGTGAGTATTTGTACTTCACACCTCCCCCTCAGCTGTGTCCGACTGATGACAGCCACTCTGTCCCCGCCTGACCACATTTTTTAGCCACCAAAGTAAAATTACTGTAATTTTCTGGGGAGAAAAAGCTTCTAGCCGCTCGGCTAATGGTCACCATTACAGCCCGTCTCTCTGACAGCGAGCTGGACCGCAGAGAAACAGGAAGTCTGTCTGTCTGTCTGTCTGTTGGTCCGTCAAACTGCAGAACCACACGTTTCAGATTTAAAGACACCTGTTTTAAATCAGCAATCATTTAATGGGCTGTAACTGTAGCCGAGCACAACGATTATGAGTGTTTAGTGTGAACATTAGCAGGTCTGCTGAAATGGAAAACGCCTAAAGTGCCGTATGTTTCTGGGTGTGTCGTTTAACTGGATGTTCATAATTTCATCCGAGCATTTGGCATGGATAAAAGCGAGGTGTTCATATAATTTCTGTGGTTGCAGGAGGGTATTTTTCCTTTTTCGCCTCAAACCTCAATAAGAAAAAAACATCAGTTTTAGACTATAGATCAGTGCTGCACAATCTCTTCTGACATTGAACAAAGCAAAGCTAGAAGAAAACATTAAAGTTTAACTGTAAGTTGAGAACAATTCAACCAAAGACAGACTTTTCCTTCTCTGGTTCTGTCCTCTGAAGGATTTGTTGCAGCCTGAGGAGGTGAAAGGATCCAGCGCTTCAGATACTTTTAAGATTTCTTTTAATATAGTGGAACAATACGTATTCAGTAACTCTGTTTATTCAGCCTTGTCCTACTTTCGCCACAGGTTATTGCAAAGATATTGAGTTGAGACTCAAGCGCTGCTGTCGATGGGCATTCAGGACGTGTGTGGGAGTCTTGTTCAGGTATAGGTGAAGACGAAGTCTAGTCTGAGGAACAGATACCTGAGTCTGAAGGTTTATTAGGTTAGGTTTATTAGAGATTTAAATGATCAGAAGTCATCCATCTTGTTAGCAAAATGACCAAAACCTCCACCTGCCCTGAGATCACTACGAGGTGGACCCAGATGCTCTCCTATTCAGACCCACAATGCAAACGTTTCATTTGGATCATATCAACATTTTTGTCTTCATTTCAGATTAAATGTGTGTATGAGCTGACTGTCATGTCAGGTGGTGGACTTGAGGGCTGCCAAGCCAGAAACTGCTAAATGTTAAAACTGAGTTTTAACATTTGTAAGCATGAAACCGCTGGATATTTTTAATTGGACATTGGGACATTTTCCAGACAAAGCAGGTATTTTAAGCCAAAACATGATCTTTTCCGAAACCTAAGAGGGTACATTTTCAGAGGTGTTATTTAGCAACAAAACCAGTTATTTTGGCGAGACGTTGGGACATTTCTAACCGTGTTTGTGGCAACGATACTGTATATTTTTAATGGGACATCAGGACATTTTCAAGCCATGTTTGTGGCGACAAAACTGGACATTTTTTGAAGAGACGTGATAACGTTTCCAGCCGTGTTATATGGTACGCAATGGAGATGAGGAGAAAAGGCTACGTGGGAAACCACTGGATATCGAGACATTTCTCACCGTGTTTGTGGCAACAATACCGGTTGTTTTCAATGAGACTTCCAGACAAGTCCAGCCGTGTGTTTGGAGACCAAAACAGGTAAAAACATGATCTTTCCTAACCCTAACCAAGTGCTTTTTGAACATTTGGTTTGCAGAAACATAGGTACAGTCCCGACATTTATTCCAATTGGTTTCAGATGCAGTTAAAGCTGACGGCACTCAATGAAAATTCAGAAAATCAACAACATTACTGAGATTCATCCTCCAGGGAAGATGAAGATGTGCACAACATTTCGTTGCGATCCAACTGACAGATCATCTCAGTCTTCCCCTTTTTTAAAAAGCCTTCAGATCTGAGCTGAACTCGTGTTACCCTCTAAATCTTTTTGCCTTTTGCCTGCCGGATGTTGACTCGTAGAACTGGTTGTGTGTCACAGATTATGAATCAATATCAGGAAACAACAGAAGGGGGAAAAAATGCAGATCTGGATGAAGTGCTGGTTGCGAAAACAGGCGATGCGCCGGCTTACAGAAAAGTAGTTCCCTGACAGAAAGAAGAAGGTGTTTTTTTGTTTTTTATATCAGACGTTTCACATGTGTTGAGGCTTGAAATGTTTGCCTGGGAATCTCTGGACAAAAAATCTCAACTTTAAACACTGAAAGGTAACAATTAGATAAGAGCTGAAATATTTTGACCTTTCATTGTTTACATGGCAATCTGTAACTCCGACTGTTGCAACCCATGAAATCATCGTCGGTATGTGGGAGAGAGGAGCAAACACTCAGCCCAGGGCTTATATAAACTGAATGACAGGCAACACGCACACACACACACACACACACACACACACACACGCTCCCTCTTCATCTCTCTTCATTCAAAGGGCAGAGCTTTCCATAGAAGCAGGGGGGGAGATGAGGGAGATGGGGGAGGCAGAGGGGGTCAGTACAATGAGTCAGCACACACACACACACACACTCGGGTCGTTGTGTTACCATAGAGACAGCCGAGTTGGTCAGCGTAAAAGCAGGAAGGACGCCGTCAGACTGTTAATGTGGAGTCCTGACGGGGGAGGAGTCAGAGAGGAGGCGTCGTTGACCTCCGCCCTCGTCGCTCCTCGCTGCTAATGACTGTTTCTGAGTGATATTTGACCTTCGACCCAGGCAGGTTCAGCACCTGCTTGCCGGTTGTTTTGATCTCCGTCCTCTGTTTACTGAAAGTCCAAAGGTGTGTGTGTGTGTGTGTGTGTGTGTGTGTGTGCGTGCCAACAGGTAGAGTCGGCAGCTGTGAGTTTAAAATGACAGACACGATGGTTTATGTGTTCATGTGGCTGCGATGAAGAGAAAATGTATTCATGTCAGAGATGGAAAGTAACTAAGTACATCTACTTAAGTACTGTAGTTCAGTAAAATCTCAAGGTACTTGTATTTAACTTGAGTATTTCCATTTTAAACAACTGTATACTTCTACTAAACTACACTTCAGAGGCAAATATTGTACTTTCTCTTCCACTACATTTATCTGACGACTGGTACTTTAGATTAAGGGTGCCTTGAAGGGCCAAAACTGAAACAAACATATTGTTTACTTAACATACAAAATTGTTTCCCTATTGACAAACTTCCTGCTTAAAGTGTCTCTGTAACTCTCAATAATAAAGGATCCAACACATTTAAAGACCATTTTTACCTCACAAAAAACAAAACCGCTCGACCGTAATCAATATTTTTTCAAATTAATATTTAAATTTTTTCTCGCTAGACACATCTGGCGGGCCAAATTAAACCTCACTGTGCTCCCACTTTGTGCAGCCCTGCTTCAGATGTTGATATTAACCCTTTATACATGAGTTATAAAATCGATTTTATAATGTAAAGGCGTTACGTGAAACATCGTCGGTATAAAACGTGATTCAGAAATCCTTTTAAAAACAGAAAACCAGAGGGGTAAAAACAATGTTTTCAACTAAAATGAGCTGTCAGAAATACTTTTATCCAAGTGTTTATAACATTTTTCCTATCCATCTTTTTTCTGTGACTGAAAAGACGTCCGGCCGCAAGTTCTGCACCAAAGAGGACATTCTTCACATTGGGGTTTCTAGTCAGATAAATTAGGCCTTTATTTAGATAAAATGGATTTTATCATCATTTTAAGGCAGGATAAACTAAAGTGGACAGATGTGTTTTTATCCTCAGAAAACATCTGGATCAAAGCTTTTCTAACATCTTATTTCAGTTCAGAAAAAGAGGATTTAAGAGTTATTCCAGAGGCACGTCCTCTCCTCGCCTCCATTTTGAATGTGTGATGCCATCTCAGAATGACAAACAGATACAGAGACGATGATCAACTGGAATTGTAAACGAGGCTCTGAGGGTCCGACACCTGCCGACTGTGACACGGTGCTTATATTCAGATCTGGATAAAACTTTATTGATCTCTGAAGGACATTTACAAGCTTCCCGAGAGATTAAAGTATTTAAAGTCATTAAAATGAGCTCCATGTTTACCAGTGATGCATCATTATTATAATCCAATAATATAAAGTTTATTATTCTGCATAATTGAGCACTTTCAGGCATTTTATATGTTTCTGAATCAATAACAATAATGTAAGAGTATAAAATTATAAAGTCACACTTTGGGCTGATGAATGCTACATTAGTAGTTAATTAAACTTTATTTATTTATTAACAACATTTTTTGAGCTATTGTAAACCATTATGTTTATTAATCAACCATCTACAGTATTTTAAACATCAGTTGCCATTCACAATAAAAGAAAAATATTTATAAAGAATCTCATTCTTTGTAAACAGTCAAATAACTATTAACTTAAAGTTTAATTAACTATAACTTTACCATTTATTGATGATGGTTATTATAAAGTGTTACAATAATAATCATATTTTGGCTGCACAGTGAGTACTTTTATATGTTACGTACATTTCTGATCACACTTACAAACATAAGATTTTTTATGAATGAGTTTTTCTTGTAACAGATTCATTTAAAATGTTGGTATTTCTACTTTTATTCAAGTAAAACATCTCCGTTCTTCTTCCTCTATCACATACTCTTTACTCATCTGTGGATCTGTTCTTGTATCTCTGCTGCGGTGACTCCCTAGATCAATAGTTTATCTAATCGTATCGATCAATAGATGCATATGAGGCAGCCACTGTGTAAAGTAACCTGTTACATCATCCAATCAATATTTTCTTTGCACTCTTGCTCCATGTGTAGCCCTCTCTGTATCGTTGCTGTCATTTCTATTATATTCATTTATTTAATGTTTTGTACGCTCTGACATATTTTGCCAATAAAGTTCATTTTAATGTAAACTGGCCTGAAAATAAACATCCTGTCCTGTGAACCACGTACATTTTCTCTCCATGTGTGAAGGATGGAAATGAAGATGGAAAAACCGCACCTCCACCTGTTCCCACTTCCTGTTTGTAACCCCACCCAGTGAACGCACAGAAAGCTTTAACACTTTAACATTTAAGCAACATGTTTATTGAAATAAAATCTGGCTTTTAGCTGTAAAAAACACAACAAAAAAGATAAAACACTGTACATATTTTTCCCCCAGAGAAGAAGAAGGAGGAAGAGCAGGTGTGTGATGGAGTCGATGTGTGCGACGCCTGCGAGCTCGAGAAGTGTTAACAGGCTAAATATTAACCCAGCAGGAGCGCTAGCGGACCGCTAACACTGGCGGGAATTCTGCGAGACCGACCATCACAGTCTGAGCTCCAGCTCCACGCAAATGATGGTGATGACAGTGATTATGCAGGTGTGTGTGTGTGAGTCTTTGGTTCAGGTAGTGAAGTCTTTAAAGAGCAGGGGAACAATGAAACGCCCTTGTTAAGCACACACACGACACACAGTAATGTTCAACATAAACAGCAGATGAAAAAGTACAAAAAACAAAACATTTGACATGTCGTTCAAAAGTATTTACAGTCTCAACATCGCTAACGTGATTGTCTGTTCACAGTGCACCTGACATTTTTCACTTTCACAGTCCATCAACGTGACGCCACAAAAAACAGCCGATGTGGCATGACAGCTGGTCGCCATCACGCAGTTAATGGCCCCCGCCCTCCCCGTCAACCCCCTTTTTGTACATTAAATAGAAAAGAGCAAGGCACTCTGGGTAAAAGAAGGCGAAAGCGGGCGCCTGGAAAATTACCTGCCATTAATCTGTGCAAACAATTGACTTTTAAACCCCGGTGATTGGGAACACGGCAAAATTAAAAGTCGTATTTCAACTGACCTGACAGGAGGTGCCGAGGTTAAGAAATGGTTGTATTTAGTCTTAGTGTACCTTCTCCTTCATAGTGTAGTGGCTTTTTACAACCCTTCTCCTCCCCCTCCTCCTTATTCCCTTTCTTTCTTTCTTCACTGCTTGGCTCCCTGACCGAGCTGAAATTACCTTAAATTGGTCTGAACTGGATGGAAACACTCTAAAGTGCTGCTGAGCCAGTCTAGTTCTTGGCCAAGAGAAGGACAAAAAAAATAAAAAGCCGAGAAACAATAAAAAATGGCCAAACGAACTAAGGAATTCACAGTCACTCTTTGTCACACTTCAACAAGCTGATCCGGCCATAAAGAGCAGCTTTAAACCTCGAGTCAGCTCTCCAGAAATATATTAAAAAAAAAGAAAAGACAAACACATTCAGACTTAATGAGGATGTCAGTGTGAAGCTTTCAACGGTCGCACAAAGAAAACAATAAAAAAAACTCATAACCTCCTTCAATTAACCCATGGTGAAAAGGTGAAACTGAACACAAATGAAACAAAAGGAAAAACATACAGAACGGAAGGATAGACCCATATGGGATTTATGATGTTGATAAAGAACCAAAAATTCAGGATTTCACATTTGTATGCCTTTTTTGGCTTTCGACTCAATCACCAGACTAAATGTTGGTCATTTCAGCAAACCATGGATATATTACATTTCTCTCAATCACGGCTGGTAATTGTCCCGAACATTCTGAAAAAATATCCAGTGGTTTCACGCTTACAAATGTTGAAACGTTGTCTTGAACAGTGGTCTCTAGCGTGGTACCTATCTCTAGTTAGGTTTTAGGATGTGGCACAAAAACCACTTGGTTTTATGTTGGCTTAAAAAACCTGGCTTTGTCGCCACAAACTGGAAATTGTCCCGATGTTTACTTAAAAATATCCAGTGGTTTTATGCTTACAAATGTTGAAACACTGTCTTCAACAGTGGTCACTGACTTGGCAGCCTTGACGGTAACTCAACCACATTCCCTGCAACCTCCGAACACGAACACGAGAACCAAATTTTTACGTATCCATGGTTTGCAAAGATGTTATCTACCAACATTTTCTCTGGTGATTGGGCTGTTGCTTTTGTAGTTATCTACAATATGTAAATACTGTAAGAATTGAACATTAACGATTGTGGAACATTATCAACAAAAAAAAAAATCAACACAAACATTGAGCATAAAACAACCCTCTGGATCAACAGAGTTCATTTTGGGTGTTATATTGACCAAATATCTGTGGTTAAATATTGGTAAACCCATATTTGGTCTATCCCTTAACGTAATCCTTCATGGTAAGTGAATATTGTGGTGTCCATGTTGAGGTGAAAACAGAACAGAACAGGAATGGTGAACACAACCAAACCAAAACCAAAAACAAAAGGGAAAACAGCCATTTGGAGGTGGGTGCTGTGCGGGGGGATCAGTGCAGCTTTGGTGGATGGACATTGGCTGAGCCAAACAAGTTCCAGCGTGACTACCACACCCGGTTCGTCCAGTAAATGTCCCTGTGGTACATTGCCGTGTTTGCGTACTCTCCTACCTGTTTGCTGCTGTATTTGGGCGGGTTGGCCTTGTAGCTGTAATCCGAATATTGGTCGGAGCCTGTTGAGTTGTTGTCGCCCGTTCCCACAAAGGTGTTGGTGGCGGGGAGGTCCTGAACAGCCTGGTGCTTCTTGGAGGCGGAGGGCGACTGAGGCTGCAGCTGGATGGAAGGTAGCGGGGAGTTGGAGCGGTAGTGACGGCCCAAGTCAGGGCTTCCTGGTGGGTAGTTAAGGGGCAAGTGGATTCTGGGACTGTCGTTGACGTTGTCATTGATGAGGTTGAACTTGAGGCCTTTCTGCAAGCTCGCCTCTTCGTCCTCCTCCAGTGGTTTGGCCGGTTTAGGAGCTTTTCCTTTTTTGCTCTTTTTCCCTTTGCCATTTTTGGGGCCTTGCTTTGGAGCATACAGGTCCTTACTCTCCTTCTTGCCGGCCTGGTAGCCACTCTTTGTGTCCTTCTGCAGTCGGTGCCTGATGACCATCACGGCTACAATCACCAGAATCACGCCAGCGATACCGGCCAGGCTGCCGTACAGGATGTTGCTGCGCTGAGCGAGGGTGTAGTTTGGATCTCCGGCAATGTCCCGGTCCAGAGGGGTATAGAGGCTGTGTCCGACCAGTGCTTCGATGAGGGAGACGTTGGACTTTGTGTCATTGACAAAAACGTGGACCAGGGCGGTGGTGTGGCGGGGAGGTTTGCCTTTATCGCTTACCCTCACAACCAGGCGGTGCAGCCCGTTGTGCTTGCCGGTGAATTCCTGCGCCAATGTGATCTCCCCACTGCTGGGCGAGATGTGGAATAGGCCATATGGGTTGCCGCCAGTGATGGTGTAGACCAGCTCAGCATTGGGTCCAGAGTCAATGTCCTCAGCCTCCACCACTTCAACACTGGTTTCTGGCGCGGTGACAGGCGACATGTAGGTGTAGGAGGAGTTGGCTGGCTTGGTGACATAAGGTGCGTTATCGTTCTCGTCCAGGACATTGATGGTCACTCCCACGTAGGAGGATCGAGGTGGGTCACCAGCATCCACAGCCTTCAGGCGGAAGGTGTAGGTGCTCTCCTTCTCGCGGTCGAAGGAGATGCTGGACAGGATGGTTCCCGTGCCGTTCTGGATCACAAACTTGCCATTGTCCGGTTCTACAAACAGCCTCACTCTGGCGTTCTCCCCTTTATCGTTATCAGTGACAGTCACTATACCAACAGGGTTGAGTGGTGCCATGTTTTCGATGACAGAGAAGCTGTAGCCATTCAGCATAAACTTGGGGTCATTGTCATTGCGGTCCAGAACATTAATCACCACTGTAGCAGTGCCAGTTTTGCTAGGAACGCCCTTGTCTGCTGCCGCCACTCGGAACTCGTAACGCTCCGTCTCCTCCCGATCCAGAAGGTTCTTCACACGAATCTCTCCAGTGTTGGCATCAATTTCAAACAGCCTGACGGCGGAGAGCTCGATGATGCTGTAGGCCAGCTCTGCATTGGTGCCACTGTCTGCATCCGTCGCTATGACGTCCAGTACCTTGTCGCCTGGCTGGTTGCCCTCTGCAAAGTCAACTTCGAGCAATGCAGGGGAAAAGTTTGGCGTGTTGTCGTTCATGTCCGTGACCTGGACTCTGAGAGAGTTGGTGCTGGACAGGGCAGGGTTCCCAGAATCCACTGCAACAATTTCAATCCTGTAATCCTTCACACGCTCGTAATCCAGCAGGGTGGTCGTCTGCAGGAAGTACTTCCTCTTCCGATCGTTGGCTGACTCGCTGGCAGGCCTGAGCTGGAATGGGACATCACCGGCAACCACGCACGTCACCACCGCATTTTCCCCTTCGTCACGGTCCGACACCTGGACCAACGCCACCGCTGTGCCGATAGGCATGTCCTCAGAGATGTTGGCCACGCCGTCCTGGTGTATCACCAAGCCGATTCCACGGATCTCAATGGCTGGTGCATTGTCATTCTGATCCCTGACGTTAATGGTCACCAGGACTTTGGAGCTCTTGGAATTGGGTCCACGATCTTTGGCAACCACAAAGAACTTGAGGAAGTTCTCCTCTTCACGGTCCACCAGGCCCTTGACGTAGATGATGCCTGTAGAGCGGTCAATGCGCAGAAGCCTCTGGACAGTGTCCGATGCTTGATGGAGGCTGTAGTCAATCTCTCCATTGGTGCCGGTGTCTGCGTCGTTGGCTCTGACCTACAAAGACAAAAAAAGTTAACTTTTTCTGTCAGGTCGAATTTCCCCAAAAAGGTTGTGCAACAAGCTAATTTTATGTTTTGATCACCCAGGTGAGTCATCCAAGGACAACAAACACATTTCTTTTGATTTGAACATATCACTGCCTCCACATCACTTTGAGTCCCTTATTATTGTTTTGAGTACATGTTCTGTTGCTCTTAACTCTTGAAGGATGTTTGGGTTTGTCTAAGTAAATGTCAAAACTAATCAGAGCGCAAACTCAAATCTTTCAAGACAGTGAAAGACTGAGGATGTTTAAAGTCACAATGGCGAGCCAAAATAAGACAATTAGTTGGACGTTTTGCCATTCATTATGTAGGCATACCAGGGGGGTATTCCAGAAAGCCGGTTTTGTGAAAACTCTGAGTTTGTTAACCCTGAGATGAAAGAAACTCTGAGTTTTCAGTTCCAGAAAGAGAGATAACTTAAACTCTGGGTCTGTTACTGCGGTAACTTACTCTGTGAACCTAACCTGCTCACTGGCAGGTTTACGTGAAGAAACACTGAGTCTGACGGAGCTGTCTGACAGCGGCTGTCCTTTCCTTCTCAGTCCGATCATGTTGAAGCAGAAATAATTCTCATAGTTTTACACCAGGAGGAGAATTTAGATTCATTTAGATGAGCTCCCACTCCCTGACGAGGACTGAACCGAACAGTAGACCGCTTCTCATCAGTCCGTCATTTATATTCTCCGGCCGCGCAGCGAATATCAGGCTACACGTCATCGCTGACGTGCTCTCAGATCCGAACCATCCTCTGCGTTTTTCTTTTGTTTTTTTTAATCACTTCGGAGGTTAATCAATCACCTTCCAGCAGCCAGAAAAAGAGAAATAACTCACATTTCATTTGGCTTTCTGTATTTCCCACAGATAGCTATAAAAGTAACCATCAGTAGTAGCCTATTGTACTTTTTCCTACAACGTAATTTCAAAGTCCGTGTTTCTAGTTTGCCATCGCATTGAGTATAAGATTAAATGACTTCTCGTTCAATCTGTAGACAGTACGTGTGTGTCTGCCTCTAATGTTGGGCCCTTGGGGTGAGTGACGCCCTCAGCCTCTGGTCACCCAGCGAGCTGACTCAGGACCAGCTCCTCTGCCTCTGTCGGAAGTGGTGGAGGTGGAGGTGAGCACCACTTCATGTTCATCTACTCAGCAGGATGTTAGGACACAGATGTGTGTTAAACAGCATCTGTTGGTGGTAAAAGCTGCTACAAGTTGCAATATCCACTGAATAAACTTTTACTTTGTTTAATATGTGAAATAAAACCAAAGTGAGGAGCCATCGTGAGACTGTTTTTATATTTAATTTTCAGCTGATTTAAATTAAATAAAATAGCCTAAAATAAAATAAAACATTGAACAACATTCAACCACTTCCTCAAAGGCTAATATAAAAGAAAGTGATGTTAACTTCAAAATGAAAAGACGACCACATCTAAAACTCTGTCAGTGATTTTTATTACGGCCGCAGCCGTGTTACTTTTTTTCCCCCAGAAAATGTCTGCTTCCTGTTTTCTCCCCTGTTGTCATGGTGAATCACAGTATCGGAGCTCCATTGATGATGGCTTTTTACTAGTCGTCAGGCACGAGCTCAACTCAGAGTTAACATACTCAGAGTCGACTTACCTAACTCAGATCAGCTGTTCTGGAACTGAAAACTCAGAGTTTCACTTCACAGGGTAAGTCAACTCAGAGTTCAGGGATAGACTCAGAGTTTGTTGAACCTCCTTTCTGGAATACCCCCCAGTGGACCTCTTTAGTTTAGGCTTTTAGGAAAGTGATTATTATTATCAGCTCTAGTTTTTCCAACTTTCTTTGTACAAATATGGCTATAACAGTCTAAAATGATTTGTTGAAAAATGGCAAATTTTCTTGGGGGAGGACTCCAAAACCCCATGCCAAATACACACACCGTAGCCTTCCACAAACCTTGGGAAAACACTGCATTCCATGGCTTGCTCAGTTTTGATGACAGACAGGAAATCTTCGCTGTAAAGACGTCCAGAGTGTGGTTTTATTTTGATGAACCAATTTAAACTAAATTATTAAATACTGCATTCACTGTGTCCTTCTTTCATGTGTCAATCAGCCAGATCCACTATAAATGTTTAGATTTCAGCCAAATTTCTGTCAATTCTCGGTCCAATTCGAGCAGCCTGAAGACACCATGTTCCCTTTACAACCTCAGTAACATATTAATGATTATTTAGCTTCTAATGTACGACTACAAAGCCCTTTGTGTTGTCCTGGGGGGGGGGGGGGGGGGGTTCTGCTGTGTGTGAAACATAACGGACGATCAAAGCTGAGCGCACATGCCCACACAACAACATCTAACGACCATGTGGCGGGTCATTGGTATCTAATTGGCAGATGAGTGAATGTTAATGTTCCTCTCATTATCAGAAAAGCTCCAGCTCCTCAGGGCCCATTAGGAGACGGGAGAGGACAGACCAACACCGGCCATGATCCGGCCTCACACACTCAAACCCAAAGTAAATTGAGGTAATTAGTCAATTAAGAGGTACAATCAGTCAGCAGAATATCACTTAGGATGTTCTCGTTAGGTCGCATGGCTATCAACGCATCTAATACTTCTTAATTGCATTCATTCGACGCCACGACTGCTGGTGAGAAATGTAGGTCGGCGTGTAGTTTTAAATGAACTAGTTGTTGAACAGCTGATTTAAATGTCCCAGGTGCTGCTGGATCAGCGTTTTCGACAGGCTTCACCTGGGACCCACAGTGATGTAATGTGAATGTGAGCCAGGTTTCGTCTCAGGAAAATAATCCCCTGAAACTTAAGTCGTGAAAAAAATATATGGTTTCTTTAAAAAACCAAAGATGGGGTTAGGATATTTGAGCCTTTAAGCAAACAGTAAAATGTATGTTGTTTGGGCCAAGGACACAGGATTATACTTTAAATTCTAGTCAAGATGCCAGTGTATTTTTTTTCAAAGAACAGTTATGCTAAGCTAAGCTAGGAGTAAACACAAACATGATGTTCTTTCATTACATATAGCTGACACTTTTATCCAAAGCAACTTACAATAAGTACAATTTGATTCCGCAAAAGTTAGGATACATTGAAAGAAAACAAAGGCACATTTGGAAATTCTCATCATACTGTTGTTTTGAACCCTCTCACTTGGCAGACAGCCAATCATACTTTAGAATAATGGGGTAGCCAATCATATTTCAGGGTTGACCAGAATCTTTGCAGAATTCCTTGATAATCACAGCATCAATGTCTATCGATGAAATCTTTGTTGTTTTGTTGTGATTATGATTATTTTAAGCTACTACGAGGACCTTTAGTTTTTTGGTCATATAGAGGCATCAGTATTCAATAAAATTAAACTAAATTGATTTTCATAAGCAGTCAAAGACTTCTAGTAAGTTTAACGCTCGCTTATTTCAACGCTGGGAAACAACAAACAAATAATGACCACATTTTAGGGGAAAAAATGTGTCTCTTAGCCGATATCAGAATTTTTTACTCCACAATATCATACTTTCAAACTCTAAAGACTTGAAATGAATCCTGGAAATGAGAGTGGTAGAAGAAAATACGCATATTTACCAAAATATCAATCTTTTCTTTAAGATCCTATGTATGTGTCTTAATGTCGAGTTGAAATTTGGGGCATTTAAATGCAAAAACCATCTAAAACATTTGCATTTGATGGTATTCTGCAGCCATAAAAAACATGGGAGTCAAGGGAACGTTTAATTGAACATTTAAGGAGGCAATCTGGGTTTCAAAGGTTAATGCAGCCAACAGAATCTCTGAGGGATTCTCTTTTTAACACAAACTCCAGTTCAGACCGCCACATAATGAATATCTAGTTTTCTGCCTGCTCAGGATCACACACTGTGACAGACCCTCACCGAGGGGGGAGGGAGGGTGAGACTGTGGAAGTCACTGATCCAAGTCGCAGAGGTTAAGGTTAAAGAAAACACGAAAGTGAAATTATAATTTCTCCTGCCCATTGATTTCCTTTCCTCCTGTGTGGCTTTAAGCAGCAGACATCACCAAACAGCGGTGAATTATTGACAGCTTCTGAGAATTGTGTATTGAACAGTTGAGCTGCCGGAGCAAAGTGCTACTGTGATGAGGCCAGAGCAGCGCTGGCTGCTCTCCAAGGCCGCTCTGTCCGGCTGAACGGCAAATACAAACACTGTTTATCTCCCAGTTAACAATTAACCAGAGAGACCGACCGCTTTCTTAAACGAGCCGACTGGATTCTCTGAACCGTTTGTGAAACTAAACCTCTGATGGTTTGATTTGAAAAATCAGTTTCTGGGTATCCTTACTTAAAACTAGCGTCAGAAAGATAATCCGTCACAGTTTATATCCTGTCTGGTTTATTGTTGACCAAAACACATTATAATTACATAGTAGTTCAGACTCTTCAGATCATTTTGAGCTGCCTCTTTTTAGTTAATTAGCTGGTTGTCAAAGAAACATTTCATGTTATTTATCCTCTCTTTTTTTTTTGGGAGATGTGGCTGTTAGTCATTAGGGTTAGCCATAAATGTTCTCAGTGATTTGATAAGATTTCAAGAGATCCTTCAGCTGGAAAGAGAAAATAATACTTGGGGAATGATGTGATAGATTTTCACAATCATCTCATTTATCAGGCAAAGAAATCTTGTGATTAAAGGACCTGAAAACATACTTTCTATCAGCTTTGTGTGTTTTTCCTTTCTGTTTAAAGTAGGCGAGGCTCAGGCGATAGGACAAAGGTGATGTCATGTCCTTCAGTGAGCCAATCAGGTGCAAGAGCGGCATTTGAATCAAAATGTTGACGACAGTTGTGAGGCAATCAAATCTGATAACATCAAACCAACACAGCAGATTATCCAAGTGTAAACTTGAGACTCTGAAACTTAATCTTCTGTCAATTAAATTTGATTTTTTCCTCTCTTTATTTATTTATTTATCTATCTATCTATTTTCTCATCCATATTTTGTGTTTTGCTCTGCATATTCCATTTCTCTATCTAAGGTTGTTATCAGCAGGATGAAATTAAGTTTGTAACTCCTTCTATCTGAGTCTGCTCCACTTAATCCTTCTGTGCTGAATGTTTTTTCATTCTTTCTTTATAGAGGGGTTTGTGTTATGTAGGTTTTCTTTGTTTGTTCACCACCTACACAACCAACACAGTTTACAAAAAAACAACAACAGAATTTTAGTTGAAAACATTCAAATTAACTGAAATTAATAACATTTGTTGTTTGGTCCAAGGACACAGGAATGTATTTGAAATTCTAACAAAGATGCCAATGTTATTTAAAGGAATAATTATGCTAATGCTAAGCTAACCAGCTGCTTGCTGTTTCTTCATAGTCATGTACAGCTCTGTAGTACAATTTAAAGGGGCAATCTGTAATCATTTTACTTGAAAACATTAAAAATCAACAAAAATGTGAAGAAATAACAGTTTTGACTTCATGATGTCTGTGTATTGTTTTGAAGAGATATCAACTGAAGTTAGCATGCTAACACGTTAGCCTCGGCCAGGTCCAAAGCTCCTGTGCTTGCAGTGTAAATACCAACACTCACCCTGGACCACTAGATGCACGGCTAACTGGGCTAACTAGCTCATGGCAGTTTGTTTTGAGTATGAATTTGCCAATTCTTACATACTGCACCTTTAATAAATACTTACATATACTGTATATTCACCTTTATATATTGAATATTTCATTTACTTGAAAAGTCTTAACACAGGCTCCACTTACTAGTTTTTTACTTTGAGTGTTGCTTATTTCACAGTGAAAACTGAACATAAATAATGCTGATAATGATGAACCAACACTCTCAACTACATCTGCTGAGGATGACGATGAGATTGAGTTAAAAGCTCCGGAGGAAAAGTTAAGATACTGTTGTTAAATCAAATATTCATCACTGATTGAGCAAAAATCAAAGTTGAAAGCTAAAAGAGCTTGTTTCTGGACTTTGAGTTGGGATTTTTTGTCAAGTCACTGTTTTCAAGGTCAAGAATGAACCTTTACACTCATTTATATTTCATATTATAGTATTTAAACATTAATGAGACAGTCCTGATGAGGTTCATTGTGCTTTACTGAAACAAATTGACACCTGAAGGGAAGGAAATCCACCTAAAATCAGACGACTTGATTTTAAAATAGCCCAATGGAGGAAAATAGGTTAAAATATGCTAAACGCAGCGTTCTGCTCCTTTGAAGAGCGAGTCAAATAGCAGGGATATACATGTCTGTGTCGACATTGGACGATTTAAGCAGGTCAGGGTCGTCAGTCAGCGCCTGTCCCGCTGCCTCTAAAGCATCACTCCTCAAACGCACGTTAAGTGAAATGAATTCTGCGGCTCTCTGAAATGCAATGAGCCACATCCAGAGCAATAATACCAATAAGCCCCGTGGATAATCTCATGACTGACTCAGATTAAGTCATGCAAGGCTCGCTGGAAGGCTGGCTGGTCGTGCTACAGTCAGGAAGGGAAGAAGAAGAGGAGGAGGAGGATACAGTGAGGTGGGTTTGTAGGGATGTTCACCGGGCTAAACCGAACCGTCCTGCTCTGCCCGCTGACGGCGACGTCACGTACGAGCCACCTCGGTCGAGGGCTCAAAGGTGAAGCTGGATCAGTGGTTAATATGTGACTACACGCGGAGATCCCACGCCCTGCTTCACCTCCACCGCACCATCTGTCTGTACGGATAATTGAGCAGCATATTATGTGCAGTCAGTGCGCCGTGTTGTCCTGCAGCTCTCTGTGTTATCACCAACAGGGCCAAAGGTTCCACTACAATGTGAGGTGGACAAGAAAACTCTGGATCGACTCCGAAGGAGCAGCTGCAACACTCAGACACCACGAGGGACAGATTTATCCTGATTTAAACTCACATTCCTGCTTGTTTTACTCCAGAATAAAGGGAGATATATGTGATATATGCTCAGGTGTGATGGCGAGGAAGGAAGATTTTGCTGTTGTCTTACAGGTGAAGATTTACAGTTTGAACCCATTTCATTTAAGTTTGTTTAAAGGAGAAGTTCACCCAAAAACATTTCTCGAGCTTCATAGATTATAAAACATCACCTGACTTTCCATGAGCATGGGGGGAGGAGGTAATGACCAAATTTTTTTTTTTGGGTGAACTGATCCTTTAAAGGGTAAAACATCAAGCTGATTTCTGCTGTTTCCTGTTGAACACTACTTTGTTTGCACCCTTCCTTTCAAAGAAAATAATATTTTTTACATCCTGGGTTTGATGTGTCGGTGTTTTGTTCGTCATTCCTGCCATGTTTTTACTGTGGAGTCTCACATCACAAGTCCAGCTCAATCTAATTATCTGAGCCACTGATCTGGAAGAGAAAACCAAGCTGAACACAGCACTGAACTGTAAAACTGCATGTGAGCTACAATAATTACAGCAGCTGAACAAACTCTCAGGAGTTTAAGGGCTTAAGAGGGAGTTAATATTGACAGAAATCATGAAAAATATCCTGTGTGGAGATGAAGTGGTTCACTTTTGTTCAGATTAGGGCTGCAAACCAACAGTTATTTTCATCATCAATTATTCTACTGATTGTTTTTTGGTTAAATGAATCATTCAGTTTATAAAATATCAAAAAGTGAAAACTGCTCAGCCAGAAGTGTCACACTCGATCTGGCAACTTTTAATGTCTCTTTTTTTTGGGGGTCCAAAAACAAAATATAACAGATTCTGACATTTGAGAAGCTGCAACCAGAAAATGTGGCATTTTGTCCTGATCGATGAGTTCTTATTGATTTGTTTCCTGTCAATGAACTTAACAGAAAATAAAGTGTTGTTGCAGTAGGTCAGTTAAAATGAATAGAGCTAAAGTACTGACAAACTCTCCACCACCTGTCTTTGGTAGAGCTGCAGTGATGAGACAATCGATTAGTTGATTGAAAGAAAATCAGTTTACAACTGTTGTGTCACAAAACTCCATTCAAAAAACCTTCAATTTAATCCCCAAAACTTTTTTGAGCAGATTGGTAAAACAATGTTATTGCTGAGTTTTTGTTGTAGTTTCTAAATGCCCCACCACAAACCAAGCTCCATTCCAAAAAGTTATATACCTAGTAGAGCTGCATTGATTAGTGATGAGAATTGAGATGAGCAATTTTCACCATTTTCAGACATTTTATAGATTAAATGACTCATGAAAATAATCTGCAGATTAATCAATAAAGATTTGAGTGTGTGTGTGTGTGTGTGTGTGTGTGTGTGTGTGTGTGTGTGTGTGTGTGTGCACCGACCTGCAGCACAGAGTGTCCCTGCGGGCTGTTCTCCGGTAGCTCGGCCTCGTAGTGACTCCTCTCAAACTTCGGGGCGTTGTCGTTCTGGTCGGTGACGGTGACCCGCAGCAGAGCGCTGCTCACCCTGGGAGGCTTCCCGCCATCCACCACGCGGATATTCAGGTCGTACGAGTCCTTCTTCTCGCGGTCCAGGTTGCCCATGACGACCAGCTGAGGCAGCTTCTCGTCCGAGTCCACGGCGACCTGCAGGCTGAACAGCTGGTTGGCGTCCGGCCCGGTGCTCAGAGAGTACTCTGCTACGCCGTTGCTGCCGGAGTCCCTGTCGGTGGCCATGGGGATGGAGAAGAGGGCGCCGGTGTGCGTGTTCTCAGGGATGGACAGGGTGAGGATGGGGGAGGAGAACTGCGGCGTGTTGTCGTTGATGTCCAGCACCTCGATGCGTCCCTCGATCAGCCGCGGCCCCGAGCCGATTCCTTTCACCATGTCCGTGATCGACACTTCAAACTCCAGGAAGCATTTGTCGCCCTCGAATACGTTGCGGCAGTCCCTCAGTGTCTCGCGGTCAATGGGGATCTCGGTGGTGTAGATATCGCCAGTCTTTCCGTCCACTCGCAGGTATGGCGTGCCCACCTCCAGCTTGTAGAGATGGCCCGTGTCTGGCAGGCCCTGGTCGGACGCAAGGCTGCCGATCAACGTGTTTGGCGGCTGCTCCTCAGGAACCCTATACAGGATGTCCGTGGGCGCTGCGCTGCAGGAGACCAGCAGCACAACCGCCAGGTACAGAAGAACATTCCACCTCAGTGTCGCCATGTCTCCGCCCGACAGCACCGCTCTGAAAGAGACACAGAGAACAGATTAACACGAGCGCCCGTCACTCATCGCTAAATAACAGAAAGTTGACTCAAGATCCACAGAGCTGCACCTGTCTCAGATTTATAATGCCGCTGTTCAGGAAAAGATGGTCGAATTTGTCTCCTCGGGACACTAAACACGTCCCTAATAGTTATTTGCGAGACCTGAGGGTGACGAGGTTTGAGGCCTGGTCTCACCGCCGGCTGCAGTGAGCAGCCGAGCAGCACAGAGTGATGACTTCCTCCTGCTGCCAGTCGAGCGCTCTGACAGGAAGACAAACCGAGTGCCGCTGCAGGCGACACTCGACCAAAAATACTGACGGAAGGCAGCGAGGAGGAACACTGCAAGTCTGCAAGTCTCAGCAACTCAGACTTAAGACTTCATAAGACCTTTTTATGCTGATTAGAAGAGAAAGACGTATTTCAGCTTGTGTGAAGAGTATTAAAGAGGGCTGCACTCAGAGAACAGTTTAACTACAGGCACGTCTGTGTCAACTGACACAAGTGATTAAAAAACAACCGACAGGAGACAAAAAAACAAATAGATACAGAGAAAGGTCAAAAGTTAATATCAAATAAATATTGTTTAACTGACTTACAGCACGTTTGAACAATCAAATAAGAGTAAATACAGGTGAAGGTTCAGTCTGAGCTCCGTATCGCACAGTGAAAAGCTAACCAACCTCAGTTTCAGAGCAAGGCAGTTTGTCTCCACAGACAACAACAGATCTTTTCCAACAACTTCTTTTTATACAACTTTTATGATCAGACAGTCTTGACATTTGGACAACGCACAATGTTGAACGTGGAGAGAATACAAACGTAATCATATTTTTGAGTTACCAATATTATGGCTACTTTTTAGCGTTATTTTTCAAGTTTGGATGTCGTCCTTGACGAGATAACAGATAACAAATATTTCTTTATTCACCTATTGACAGAGAGGTTGGCTTGGACCCCTGTTGAACATTTCTGGCTTCACAGTGATTAAATTAATTGTAATAAACTTAGAAATCTGTTAGAATATTAGAACATGAACCTTTGAAACACAATAGTCTGAAATGTTAGGATTTTTAAGGCAAAACCTTGTCTACATGCTGAATTTTCCTAAATAAAGACGTTTTTGGTCAGCTCTAAGTTCAGTACAGTTTGCATTTAAATGACACTTTCATATACTCATAGCCCAGAGGGTCCATGTTAGGGTTATTCTGAATGGTCCAAAGTTTAAACTGTAGATAAATTCTGGAGTGCATTCGGACCTTCACACACAGAGATCAGCAGTAACAGGAGATGAGGAGGGGTCCAACAGCTTATTTTGCCCTCAGGCTCCACTGAGAGTAAATCAGGCCATGACTAATTCATCACACTAATGCTTGTGTGGCTGCTTCAGGGCTGAAGTACAGTAGAAGAGACGAGGTTTGAACGACGTGGACAAACAACACAGTTTTTATACTTATATTAATTATAGGTATATTTGAAACAGTTTCAACACCTACTTTTCTACAGTATCGATACACAGGTAGGCCAACCTGGTGTGTTGCAAGTGAAGAGGGTTAGCCGCGAAGTTAGCTGCTTCAACAGGCTCACTTATTTTCATTTGAGCGCCCCACTCCTGCACATTATTTCTAAAAAGCCTGATCTAAAGAGAAAAAAACAAATATTTAAAAAGAGTGATTATTAATGTTGACTACAGGGGGGTCAATTTCTCCTCGTGGTATTGAATATTAATATTTTTCAAGGTATTGTATCAAAGTTAGAAGTTCCAGTATCTTAACGACAATAACTGCATCCGGACGACTGCGTTGAAGGGGGACAGAAAAGCCGGCAGTTTTTCATCATATGAAAAGTGATGGAAATAACCGAGAATGACAAACAACATTCAAACTGACCAATCACAGCGTGAAGTGGCCGTGAATGTCTGATTGTCGGTTTCAGGAAATTACAGAAATAGTTGCACAGTTTCCCACCAGAGGAACTGGACAAGCTTGAGAAGTAAGATGCTAAATTTAAAATACTATTTCATTAAAGGTCTCTAACATGAGGTAAGCTTCTCAATCAGAATGAGAAATTAGATCATTTCAGATATTAAACAACATTTAAGCTTATTTAAAGATAAATGAAACCATAAATTCAGATTGTGATGATGAGAACTGACTCCGTGTTCGAGGCTCAACGTTTTCCTCACAAATTAACTTTTCGCCTACTGCCTGGCGTTCATGTTATATCTGAGCCAAACTCTTTTTTTAGATATAAACTCTTTCTTCCTCTCCTCCGTCCCTCTACCTCTCCTTCTCTTTCTTCTCTCTGTCTCTCTGTTTTTTTTTCTTCCTCTCTTGGCAGTAATTCATCTCAGACACACACTCTGTATTTCGTGCTGTAGGAGTTTCTCGGCTGCGGGTCGCCGAGGTTAATCTGGAGAGTTTTTTTTTCTCCTCGCGTCCTTGATTTGGAGAGGAACACACACACACACACACACACACACACACACACACACAATCCAACATGGACCGGCATGCTGAGCAGGAAGCAGGAAGTCTCGTTGCTCTCCTCCTCCTCATCCTCACTGCAACGCTGATACACCGACTTTACTGTGTACGCCTCAACTGTGTGTGTGTGTGTGTGTGTGTGTGTGTGTGTGTGTGTGTGGGGGAGTGAAGGCTTGTATTTTCTGAGCCTGTTAAGTCTCCTACAGAGTGAGAGAGGAGTCAGCGGGCCTTGTACGCATTCATTCAGTGACATGAAATGAATCGACAGTCTGAACTCCTCCAGCAGCTTCTGTCGTTCACAGACAGCATTGACAATAAAGTTACTTCGACACCGAAATGTCCCTTCACACACCAGAACCCGTCGTCTGTTTCTATACGCTGAAAAACTCAAGAGTCCCCTTTTCACATGAGAACTGCAACCCTGAACTCATCTGGAGGAGCTGTGTGACAATGCACATTTCCTCTATAGCTCTGATGTACAAGTCTGTAATGTGGGACTGAGTCCAGGTGTGAATAGAGCAGGACAATGTGTGGACGATTCACAAACGAGCGTTCACGTTACTTTTATTCGACTGCAGTAATTGAGGCAAAAACGCCAACGTAAATGTCTGCTAACAGGAGCGACGAAGAGATTCAGGGACTTCTGTCGGTAAGGATGAATAAAGTACAGCTCAGGGCTGCATTTTGAATTTTTACTTTTATTTGTTATTCAATATCAAATGTCAATGCCTAATCTCATCAGCGTCAGTGAGCCAATGAGTCAATAAGAAAGATCTAACAGTGCTGGTGATTGGCTGTCTCGATGCAGGTTACGCCCAGAGACAAGTGGATGTGTAATGTAATCTTTGTTCAAAAGGATTTCATAAAATTGGGGTTGAAAAAAGTTCAGTCGTTCAGGATCCGGCATTCAAGTCAAGGTATCTGTCGAATCAGAAACACCCAGCCCTACTTCAGTGTGTGTCCATAGTAAGAATTTTGTTAACATAAATATCCACTAGAAAGATTGTTGCTGGAGTTTGAGAACTTTTGACTGAACTGTTAAAAAAGATAAAGGAGACAAGAAGCTCAGAGGAGGATCTGTTCTGGGAAGCAGTTTCCGGTGATTAAATGCAAAAACTGAGAAACAACTGATTATTTTCATTACTGATTACTCTGTTTATTGTTCTTACATGTAATCAATCGAACTATAAGTCTATAAAAGGTCAGAAAATGGTGACAAAAGTCCCAAAAACTCAAAGAGAAAAGCAGAAAGTCTCAACAACTGCGAGGCTGAAAGCAGCAAATGTTCGACGTCGTTGTAGCGGCTCCCTGCTGTGACACACACACACCTAATTACCCCCGTACACATGTGAGTGTGTGTGTGTGTGTGTGTGAGCGAGGGTGTGAATGTGAATGTGAATAGCTCTGTGTGTGTTACAGTGTAATGTGTGTGTTTCTTTTCTCACATTTTTCTGCAGAGCTGCCAAATACCCCAAACAGCTGACCTCTGACCTCTGACCCCGTGGCATTTCACACGTCACCGTGGAAACGGAGCTGAAACAACACTGATTACTGGCCGACGTCCAGTCTGCCGACGCACCAGTGAACACAACAGTGTGTCTGCGCTGAACTGAACTGAACCGACCAGTCAGACGAGGTGTAGATACGTACTGTACTTATACGAGGAAGACGTGATGAGAAGAAATATACATCTTCTACAGGAACGACCATGTTGAATTTATACTATGTTGAATTTTTAATGATTTCAGCCAACTGATTTTCTTTACTTTTTTCAATGTTTTGATGTTAGTGTAGCTCCACATGTATATTTTATTAGATGCATGCATCTGATATACTCTTATATGAATATAGTTTGCGGTCTTAAAAAGATGAAACACTGTCTGCACTTTTACGATTAGAGGATCAAAAGTAAATAATTCAAATGTTTTCATAATTGTATCATCGTTTTGATCATTTTTCAAGCAAAAATGTCAAACATTGTCTGGTTCCAGTGTCTTAAATGTGAGGATTTACTGCTTTTCTTTACATTTATGACAGTAGACAAAGAGTCTTTGGGTTTTGGACTGTTGGTTGGACAATATGAAGACGTCAATTTGCACTCTGGAAAATTCTGATGGATATTTTATAGACTAAAAATGAAAATAATCCTTAGACAAATCCCTAAACTCTCTAACTAGATGATATCTGACTGGTTTTCCATGTTAAAGTACACATTTGTATCAATGATAAATGCGTACACATAAACTATGTTTGTGTTTCCTTGTGTGTTAACATGAAACCACACACCGTGGCGGCGTCCTAAAGAGGAGTTTGTTTAACACTGACCTCATGTTTTGCCTGCAGGTTAACATAAACCAGGAAACACACCACATGAGGGAAGAAAGGAGGCTGGAGGATTTTCGCGTCGCGGGATGAAGCGACGTGACCTTATTTTTCTCGGTCTGACAGTCACACATCTATTGCATATTCTTTATGTTTGACTGCACAAAGTCTTCAAACTAAAGGCTGAATCATTCCAGCAAAAGGATATATTCTACACATCCTGTGCATCATTTCAGACAGCCTGACACATTTGGTCTCTGTGCAGACAGTTGGATCTACTCTAGAATCTAAAATAAAGTTTGGCTGCACAGTTTGAGTTTCTAAAACTCAGCTTGTTAAGCTGAGAAGCTAATGGGGTCACTCAACTTTTTAAAACAATGGTATAGAGCTGGGTATCGCCACTGATGTCTTATTCAGATTCAATTTGAGATTCTGAGAGAGTTTATGCTGTAATTTGCACGAGAAACCCTCTAACCTGGTGGTTAGTCTGCCCAAAACTAAATGAATGGCATGTTATTGTTGTCTTATGACAGATGTAGGCCCATGTACCTCAACAATGGAAAATAAGAAAAATAGAAGCGTTCCTGTTTTATCAACCTTCCTGGCTATTTGAATATAGATTTCTGAGTTTAAAAGTCACACTTGAATGCACCATGAAATCCCTGTTGGGTCCAAGGAGCTGTGCTGTACAAAGCAATGTAGACTTCAGAGTTCATGAGGTGCACGTGAGTGTACCATGGAGGATTGCCTTTAGAGATTTGCTTGCCAAACGGAAAATCTGCCCACAGTTGGCGCTAGGTGGGTATTCTGACCTGAATCTACAGGGAAAGACACATATTTAAAAACCAACATGGGATCTTTTTTTTTTTTTTTTAACCCAGCCCTACAAATTGTAGGGATCCACTCCTTCAGCATCCAACTGAAGAAGTCCATCCCAGAAGTTCTGTCTCAATATTTAGGCATTTGATGAGAGATAATCCATTTGGAGATCTTAAAAACAGAAAATTGTGCAATACTGAACTTCACAACTTGACTTGAACGCAGCTTGTGAGCTAATAACGGCATGTGAGTCATGAGGCTCGCAGCGTAAACATTAACATATGGAATCAGACGGTCCTTAAAAAAGCTCGCCGGGTCGTGAGAAGAAACATGTTTGTTCACATGTAATGTACGCTCTGTGTGTGTGTGTGTGTATTGTCTCCTCGGGGACAGTCGGGTGAGCCGGAGATCGTCCAGCTTGTCCTTTTTCCCACAGTCAGAAACTTTCTCACCAACCAGCCAATCTGTGTGTGTATGTGTGTGTGCGTATGAGCAGCTGGAACTAGTGTGTGTGTGTATGTGTGTGTGTTCCAATACAAAGACATTAGAGGGCTGTATGAGGACAGTAACATTTCCATGTGTAAGCAGCCGGGCAGTAACTGTTTGAGGGGTTGACTCCTGGAACGGGCGAGCGACAAAGACTCACAATAGAGGACACAGAGGAGAGAGAGAGAGGGCGTGTCCAGACAATGGCGCTCGTCTGTACATCACAAAGCAGCTCAATGGCCCCGTTACCTCCCACTGAGTGTGTGTGTGTGTTCACTATTGATATTCAGAGTGTGTCTCCGTGTTAATGTCCCACCTGCACCACACACACTTTAACTACTGTACATTACATTACATTAGAGAGACGAGTGCAGAGCTGCAGATGCCCCGACATCACACAACATTAACCTGCAACACGGCTGTAAATGTCACAGCAACACTTTTAATACTCTATAACAAACTTAAAGGAACAGTTCACCTAAAAATGAAGAGTCAGACATTATCTCCTCCCCCCCATGCTGATGGAAAGTCAGGTGAAGTCTTGTAGTCCACAAAACACTTCATTTTGGATCTTCACAAAAACCCATAAAATACCTCTATACAGCTCGACTGCTGTAAACTAAGTTTTGATTCCAAGGGACATTATTTACACCCCGCTAAGATTTTGGCTTAAAAAAGGTGTAAATAAAAACTTTTCAAAATGAATTTGGGATCTCTGGGCTTCTGCAGACTTCGATTACATTTGACAATCTGCATGGAGCCATTTTGTGTTACTTATGTTTTAAAACAAGTCCCAAGCTACTTCGGTTCTTTGGGAGAATGCTGCAAAATTCACCCAACTTTCCATCAGCATGAGGGTGGATTCCCATTTTAGGGTGAACTATTCCCTTAACATAAAAAAAAAATTATCCAAAGGAAAACCGAACATGGAAAATGCCATCCAAATTCAATAAAACAATCCATTTAAGGTAAGCTGAGCTTGACAACAAACCAACTCTTCCACAAACTGAGTCATTTTTCATAGTCTTAGTCATTTTATCGCAATCAAAACAAATAGCTTGTTCCACGAATACATCTACAGATATAAAAGCTTTAAACAACCCTCTCTAACAAATTTCTATCATAACCATCACTAAATCACCAAATCATTTTTAAATATACTTGAAAATAAAAACCACAGAACATGACACTGGACCAGTGACCCGTGAACTGGACTACTGACCTGAAGAACTGGACTACTGATCCGGTTAAACTCTAAAGATCCCGTGAGATGAGCTGCTGCGCTTCTTCTTCTCTCTGCTGAACTGAGCATCTGCAGCGTTGACTGACTGCTGCCTTTATTTCCATAACAAACAGCCCATTGGTTCCTTTACATAAGTCCCGCCCCCAACGTAACCACACCATTTTCTCACTGCAGATCAAAAACGCTCAGATGTGACATGATTGTACTTGAATACAATACTTGATTAGATGTACTTAGTTACATTCCATCACTGTCAGAAGGCATCATAGGTATAGTACCAGGGTATCATTCAAATATTGCCAATTTTACACCGTTCGATAATGAAGATAGTTTGGGACTTTTTTTTTATCCTTTAACAGATAAAATATAATAATTTAAAAATTTGCTACTTTGGTTCTGATGCAGCATAAAATCTCCTAAGTAACTAGTAACTACAGTAATCAAGTAAATATAGTGGAGTAAAAAGTACACAATTTACCTCCAAAATGCAGCAGAAAATGGAAATAGTCAAATAAAGTAAAAGTACCTCAAAACTGTACTAAAGTACAGGACTTGAGTAAATGTACTTAGTTACATTCCATCACTGTCCAAAGGTGTCATTGGTATAAGTTTGCATCAAATGTCAGATTTGTAACCTTGTTAACATATTCTTCATTCAAATAGTTTGAAAATATATTCTTTCGACGATGGTCAAGACATTAAAAAAAAAAAATCTTCATTAGTTTGGTAAAATCACTGACAAACTACATGATATAATCACAGCAGTCTGCTGCGGCTTATTTCACCTAATTAGTGCAATATTCTTGATGTGAACGTGTTTGTGTGACAGAAAGCAAATAAAGTCCTCCGTGTTACATAAAAGGGTTGAATAATCTGCTGGCATCATTTTTAATTGCAGTAATGTGTTTCTATAATTACACAGAAACCTCATCAGACCAATTACAAACCATTATAATATGATAACTTTCCAGCAGCCAAACTGGAAACTAGTTCTGAAAGTTTCTGTCCGACAGCACAGGTGAGTAACTTTATATCAGGGTGTGTGCGTGTGTGTCTGCAGGTGTGTGTTCCTTATATAAACTCCAGTAACCTGAATGTCGAGTTCACACATACCAGACTCTGGCTTGAATTAAATAGAACGCGTGCGCACACACACACACACACACACACATACACACACACAGAAAATCAAAAGATGCTTTGATGTTTTCAGATCTCACAAGGACGGGATGTTCATGGTCCAGGTGAGCTCTCTGGACAGTCCAGTGTGGCGTGTGTGTGTTCATGTGTGTGTGTGTGTGTGTGTGTGTGGTCCCCCCGCCCTGCAGCACAAAGGGGATTACTCTAATGACTCCATTCACCACCATTGTTTGATTCAGATTAGCACACACACACATCCTCCCTATTCAGATGCAGCAGCCAACTGTTGCCTGAACAGGTCGGCCTCCTGACACCACCTGTGTGTGTGTGTGTGTGTGTGTGTGTCTACGTGTGTATGTGAGTTTAGCTTAGCGACATCTGTTTATGTGTGCAGAAATGCCAGAGACCTGTATGAAAAGGTTTTGATTTTAATTGGAGTTCAGTCGAGGGCTGTAACAAACCATTATTATCATTGTTGATTCATTTCTCAATTATTTTCCTGATTAATCAATTAGTTGTTTGCGTTCTCAGATGTCTTATTTGGTCCAAACCTAAAGATTTTCATCTTATTGTCATGGAAGAGCAAGAAACAAAAAAATATTCACATTAAGAAGCTGAAATCGGAGAATTATTAACTTGTTTACTCAAACCAATCATTAGATTATCAAAAGTAATTGGTGATTAATTGTGACAACTAATCGAGACAAAGACATGCTGTCCAACCATGTCTAAAGGCAAAATCGTTCGTATCTGTTTCATAAGACTAAGGTGTGATAATAGTATAAAAATGGACATTGATGGAAATGTTTTGCTAGTAGCGCCGATACCATACCTATGTTTCCGATCAATATCAAAGCAATACTTTGAGGATACCTTATTTTTAGATGCAGAGCCTTGATTTTTATTTTCACTTGACAAGAGAAGCCTTGTTTTTCCTGTCTGATCAAAGAATCAGTAAACTCCATCCGATCCCTATATAATTATATTATTGTATATAGTATACGATCCCTAAAATCGATTTTATATAACTAGCGCTTAGTCCATTAGCTCGATGCTAAAATATAATGTGAATTACCATCAACCGAAATTAGCACCGCAACCTACGCTAATATTATCTAAACAAACGTTCCATTTTACTTTGCATGTTTAACATAAAATTACATTTTTCATTCTGATAGTATTAGCTTGATGATTGGGTCCAGCTAAATGTAGCATTTTACTTCAAATATCATTTCATTTACCACTTTTTTTAATGCCGAAATAAAACTGACCGACATGTGATGCGCATTGTTTTTGAAAATATGATAACATATACAGCCTCTAAAAGCGTATGATTGAATTTCTAGTCTTTAGAAAAGCAAATAAAAATCACTATAAATGGCAATACTTATCGAATAGGCATCCAATGTTTGTGATAAAGATTATTTATACTCTGAGATGAGGAACTTTTTTGTACGGACCAAAAAAAAACAAACAAAGGTTTGATATCTGCCCTCACAAAGATATTAACACAGTTATGAAAACAGCCAATGGTCACAAGCGGCAAACAGTAAAACACTAACAATCATATAAACTGCTTCCACATATATATCATTTGTAATAATGACTTTCTCAGGGCAGCAGGTGTTTTCTCATACCTGACACACCTTGTGTAAATATTCTGTGTGTCGGCAGAGAAAGCTATCAGGTGTTCATGCTGATATGAAAAGAAGGTGACTGTGCTGTGACACGGCTTCACATGACGGCCATTTTACTGTCAGACAGGAAACTTTGGATTACTGCGAAATGACTCACTGGTTTTAATGGTTTCATGACTGGTTTCGGTGTATTGTCTCCGTCTTGCTCACAGGCACCGTGTCAGGACTGACCGGATCAGGGATCAAACGTTTGTCCTTCCTCTACTGACAGGAAGTGCTGTCTAACCTCTAATACACACACACACTGATCCACTGGCAGCAGCAGCAGCAGAAGGGGATTATGGGAGTGGATGGCAGATGAACAGCAGGCTGGTATGAAGTAAAGATCAGGCGTCATCAGAACACTGTTTTTTAAATCCACGGCAACATATTTATTCCACATGTCGGACTACGGCAGGAGGATGGGGACAAAATGAAGTCGAAAAATTGTATTAGTAAATACGTACTGAGTGGGACATTTAGCAGTTAAAAAATAAACTGCATTGTATGAATTAAATTCATATAGATTTACGTTGAGAGAAGAAAAATTCTCAAATATGCCAAATATGAACTCACTACAAGAAAATTGTTGATGAAGGTTCTCAGTCAGAAAATTGACATTAAACATTATGTGTACTTTTGATGAAGAATAACTCGAAAACACCGCTATTGTTTACTTATTCTTTGATCAGATTGTACCAGACTTCATTCAAAATTTCAGCCGATTTTAGATTTTTGTTATTTAAGCAAAGTTTTTGAACACCTGCCTGTGTTTAAACAACATTTTACACTTGGAAATAAATCTTGTTTGTCAAGTAAACATTTAAATCAAGCCTTTATTTCTTTAAGTAAGGTATCTTAAGAAGTACCGCTCTGGTATTGATGCTTAAACTTGGGCTGAATGCGCTACGATCAATTTCCATCAATATCCCCGTTTGTACAATTATCGCAACTTAGAGAACAGATATACAGTCTTTTGCGTTCAGACATTGTTGGACAACACATCTGCAGGATTCTCATATTTAATTGCGTTCTGTTTTGATAATCGGTTTGAGTATTTTTTATTATAGGAAAAAAAGCTCAAAATTCTTGATTCAAGCCTCTAAAATGTGAATATTTTTGGTTTCCATCTCCTCGATGACAGTAAACTGAATATCTTTGGGTTTTAGACAAAACAAGACATTAGAGGATGAAACACTGATTGACATTTTTCATAATTTTTGGACAATTTATAGACCAGACATCTTATCAATGAATCAAGAAGATAATAATAGCAATTGTTAGTTGCAGCCTTAGGCTGAACACAACCCCTCAACCAAGGTCTCTGAGCGAAAATCAGCCGCTAAGACTGTTGCGATCACTGCATCAGTGCCAGATATTTAACATCTAGACATTAACAGGTCATCGCGGAGTACAATCATAGTACAGATAAAACTAAAAGTACTGATACTACCGAAGACTAGGGCTGTCACTTTTTCAAAAAATCAAGTTCGAACGAATTTGAAATGACACGCAATTTATTCGAATAATAAATCTGTTGGTTTTGGACGAAACAAGATGTCTGACTACGTTTGAAAAACGCCTGAAAGATGAAGCGATGATAAAAACAGCCATCAGTTGCAGCTAAAGTAAAAAATAGATGCTGCACAGCTGCTCATGCATCATCTACTGTAAATATGCAGGGGTGTGTTTTTGCATGTTGGTGTGAAATGACACCTGGTGCTCAGAGTGTGAGCAGGCAGCGAGTTTTCAGACCGTCTAACTGCCTGCAACCCTCATTTCTATCGACTGGCTTAAAAAGAATCAATAGAGCAATATAACGTTGGCTCAATATAGATGCTTTTAGTCGCTTTTACAGCCGGAAACGACAACATCTGTGTGTCCGTCTGCCACCCACAGACACATCTCTATGAAGCTGGTCGTGGATGTTCATGATCCCCTCAGGATGACTTCTAATGGTTTTAGTGACCTCCATGACCTGTTTTTTGTTTTAAATCAAACTATCAGAATGATGACAGTTGCCTCGAGTGGATGACATCAGATTTTGGTTGCTGTCATGGCATCTTCGGTCGATTAGAGCGTTCAGATACAACTTGGGTAGTTATTGCAAGCTTTTTCCACCCAGTATACGATAAATTCATGCATTTTTGTGTTTAAATCAAGACGTGGCAGTTTATAGGAATGTCAATGTTTATTGGTGTGTAGGTTCTGTGTTTTTGGTGTGGATGAAAAATGGACCAGGACATACCATAAACAACTGAAGAAATTTAAAGCCATAGAATTTCCTTGTTGTGTCTCCAATAGAGCTCGACGATTAATCAAAATGATATTGCCTAGTAATCGTGAATCATATCACAATCGTCTAAATAATCGTCTGCGGCCAAACTTCCTTCAAAAATCTCTTGTCCAAAGTGTGTTTGTTAATGATTTTTAGATGTCAAAGGTTTCCAGGATCAGCTCGTTAACCATACACAGACACCACAGAAGAAGAAACGATGAATTAGAAATTAATTTACACAAAAAGATACAAAGTACAAACACTATAATTTTTGCCTCTGTGAGTTTTCGGTCTCCTCATTCTTGCTTCTTGTTGTCACACCTGAACCAAACCGGCCGTGAAAACTCTGTAATCGGAAGCATGGACGCCTCTTTTTCTGCAGAGTGGGAAGTGAACGTGTGTGTGTGTGCTCCCATTTCACACACCAAACCCATTTCCACTCTTCCAGCTCCCCATTTTAATGACGGCATTAACGACACGGCTCGCTCAGATCTTCAATTTTTACGCTGAAATGTGCAGAACGGACTCTGTTCGACCTCCCTCCACCTCCTCCTCATCCTCCCTTTCCTCTCCCCACTGGCTAATCCTCCACCTCACACCGCCTCACCCTCCCACAGAGCCACCGTGAATGAACGACTGTGTGGTTTGTTGTTGTTTTATCTGGTAAGAATTGGACGGATGCTCCTACAAATTAGAGGAGGCAGAGAGGGATCCCAAAGGTTGATCAGACCTCAGACCTCAGACCTCGCCCTTCGACGCCGCGGTGGTGGGAGATCGGGTGGCGGCAGGGTCCGCCATCCAAACTGGCCGCAAACCTCTGAGAGACTCATCCACTTCTACTGCAAAATAAACCTGAATATACGTTTACAGTGGGAGAGCACAGAGGGAACCACACTCTGGACCTCTGAGACTTTTTTGTGGAACATTTTTCTAACAATAAAAAGGTTTAACGGCATTTTAAAGCCACAACAACAATATTACATCTTTCTTAGAGGCTTGAAACACCAAGAAAACGCCTGCTCCAGGAAATATAGCAGCCCCGCTGAGCTGGTTTCATCTCACCAAACATCAGATCAGTTTACGCATCTTTATGTCACCAGTACTTCACAAGAAATCGTCAGATGGATGTGACGGGGGAAATGGGGAACAGGGTCAAAGGTCAAGTGCAGGAACCGAAACACGCAAGTTCCCCTTGTGCGCTCCGCGGTACATCAGCTGAACGTTTGCACGCACGGCACTCCTGAAGGGGACGTTTGAGAAGCGGTGGTGGTGGTGGTGGCGTTTCCTTACTACAGCTCACTCTCTGTCAGGGAACAGCAGATGCAGTTTGCATGTAAATACCCAACTCCCCCTCACCCTCCCTTCCTCTCTCTCTCTCCCTCCCTCCCTATCATGTAGAGCAGGTCGAACGCCCATCCTCTTTCTCCAGAGCAGCAGTAGCAGAGGACCGGAGACCGGAGGGACCGGACGGACTGGATTCCCAGCTGGTGACGTGCGCTCGCTCAGTCGCTCTGAGGTGGTGGATTATCATCTCCACCTGCCCACCCCCCTCCCCTCCACCTTTATTTGGATTTGAGCTCATGTTAACTGAACATACAGCAAAAAAAAGTCTGATGCTACAGGTGCCCGTGAGGCCTCAGGTGCAACAGAGAAACAGATATGCAGAGAGATACTCCCTCGCCTTACTGGTTTATGAGCAGCCTCTGAAGAATGGACTGCTGTATTGTTGCTTTAAGCCGCCCCGGGAGTCCCTGAAGGCAGATTAGCTCTAATATTACACTAGGAAGACAAACCTCTGATTATAATGATGAGCTTCTTCTTTTTACTGCCATTTTATATTCTGCTCTCTATAGACTGGGAGTCCCTGCAGAACTCTTAGAGCCTCAGATGGAGCCATAATGAAACCCCACTGTGAGATGCTCCTATACGCACTATAGGGAGCTGTACTGTACTTCCATCCTGAAACGCATCGAGCTGGATTTACTGTAGTGATTTTTCAGTTGGAGAGGGGTTAGGAAGCCCGGATTGACCCACAGGAAGCTGTATTTTATTACTGACAGACGTTGAGGTAATGTTGAGGACGGAGGGGATCGATACGGATCAATAGCACTGTAGTGTAATATAGGTAAAATACCCATCAGAGGAGATTAGGCTCCGAATATGAGCATTCATTCGTTTTAAATGGGTTTATTTGGCCAACAAGTGTGTAAAATAAAAGGCAGCTGCTCGATCGTTAGTGCGCCTGCAGAGATTTATGCTCCATCGAGTGTATTTTTTAATTAAGGCACAAGTGTTCATGCAGGCGAGATTTAAAATAAAGTGAATATAGTACTCCTATTACCGTGCGTAAAGCGTCTCCGGCAGAGCAGCTCACTGACAGCAGGATTCTCATGAAAATGTGTTAAATATGCCACACTGAGGGTGTTATGTAAAGATGTAGGGTTGTAATTGTGTGTGCACCGGGTCTGCGGAGAGAAGTTCCTACCTGGACCGGGTGAGAGCCGCGCGGTTCCCCAGCTCTGAGCGCTCCAGCCCAGCTACAGGCTCCGCTCCTCCTCGGTAACCCAGGCGGAGCAAACCTCCGGGGGGGTGAAAAAAACCCCGAAATTAACAATCCACGCCGAAAAAGAGACCTCAAAACAAATCAAACAATCCAGTCGGACAGGCAGGGGTAATTATTCCTCCAAATCCTCTCACAATTTCTGTCCAGTTTTACTGTCGTGACCAGAGCTGCTGCGCGTCAACCCTCCTCTCCTCTGCTCTCCTCTCCGGGGCTGGAGCTGGAGCCCAGCCGGGGGAAGACCCGTCCGGAGCGGGGTCACTCACTGCTACTCCGTGAAGGGGTGCGGGTTAGTTACCACCGGGCGCTTTGTACCGACAGCATCCTCCTCTAGACAGTGAAGGTGGAGGATGTGGTGCTGGTGGTGCTGGTGGTGCTGGAAGCGGATGGAGCACCGGGACAAGGGAGGGAGAAAAAAAAGGGAGAAAAACGGTTAAAAATCACCCAAGCAAGAAACACTAGGTCCGGTAGGTCCGGGAGTTGCCAGCAGCGGTCGTCCGGTTAGTTTCCACCCGACGCGCGGTCGCCGCTCTGCCGCCTCAAACTCTGTCCGCCTCCCGGTCCGGCACGGAGCAGGTCGCGCGGCTGCACTGTGTGTGAGGAGAAAGTGGAGTGAGTCCAAACGACTGCGCTGGAGCTGGAGCTACCTCCTCCTCCCTCCTCCTCCTCCCTCCTCCCTCCCGGTCTCTACCTCCCTCCCTCCCCCATACACTCTCCATACACTGTACCGTGGAGGCGGTAGAGCATCCTCCCCAACAACTTCGTGGATTTCCCAACATTTTCTGTCATTTCTTTCTCTCTATGGTGACTTCTCCTACACGCCATTTAATGACCAACCGGTTCTTGTGTGTGTTTTCCACCCGTCAAACTGTGAGTGTGTGCGGCAGAGTCAGCTCGGAGTCACAGGTCCGAGTCTCCATCACTTAAAATGTCATGACCTGCGTTTAAATTGATTAAAAACACTCACCAGCCGCCATACTGCGTGATTCCAATCGTTAAAACCTCTCTGCTCTCCCTCCATTTCCTCCACACATACAGTAAATAAATGTTTCGATGCTTCTCCATCTTTACATTTTTTCTGTCATCTCTCTCTCTCTCCTCTTTCAGCCGTGTCGTTTCTATGTCTCTCTCCCTCTCTCTCTCCTCCCTCAGCCATGTTGTCTCTATGTCTCTCTACCTCTCTCTCGCCGCTCCGTCCTGCCGCTGAGTGGCGGGAAGCGGCCGTCCCTCGCGCTCTGAGCGCCACCTACAGGCGAGAAGCGGCACGTGACGGCCAAGAGAGCTCGAGCTCATTCAGAGAGCAGGCTTTTCCCGCCACTGAGGAGCAGTGAGAGCAGAGGGGAAACACAACAAAATGGAGTCTGTAGAGTGAAATATACAGATATAGGCTGTTATTACAACAGTGGCTGTTTGGTGAACACTACGCAGCATGTGGTGGAGGGATGTTATCCAAAGCAGCTTACTGTGCTGTGATATTAGACACAAAACATATGGATTATGTGTTGTTGTTTTTTTGCATATGGCCGCCTCAGTTTCAGTACATCAGCTTAGTGAGCTAATCCAAATGCATCATTTGAAAAAGAATTAAAAGGCATTCCTTAAAATTTATTTAACCTGCTTTTTTGGGGGGAGGACACAGCAAAACATCTCCATCATCACAGTTATTTTCTGCCTTAACTACATCATAAAAAACCTGAAGTAAAAAAATGAAAAACAGCCGCCGTATTCTGTTTCAATTTATCTTTTTTTGTTCAAGGATTCTTCAGAAATGATTGTCTGTATTTTGCTCTGAGAAAGGAGAAAGGATGCCGCACCAGAAAAAGAAAAATGAAACGTTTTTGTTTTTTTTATAAAATACTTGGAACAAGTTTAGAATTAAAGTAAATTGATAGGGAGATTACTTATCTGTGTTTGACCTCATAATAATCAGTAAGTTGTGTAGTGAGTAGGCGCAGCGCTGTATATGACTGAATAATGTTTTTTTTTTTTTTTTAGAGGAATGCTTTGACTCACACAAAAATGGTCATAAATCATAAGTTTGCTGCTTCCTATTTTAAAGTAGGCGTATAACATATTAGTTTGTACTTATTGAGGCATTCAAGTAAAAGTTTGATGTAACTCATCATGGTGGAGCTCATTTCAACAGTTTAATTTATAACAATGCTTATTTTACTTGTTGATCAAATTTCATGAAGCTTAAGCTCTCTATTATACTGTATGTAGTGGAGAGAATAGTATCTCTTCAATATGTCCTTCTGAAAAGTGGTGGAAAAGAAGAGTAAAGTAGCTTAAAATGGATGGTACATGTACATAAAGCACTGGTATGGGAGTAGTTTGGATAACGAGACTTTCTGTCCACCACTTTCAGGAGTTACGGTCACGGACCGTTGGTAATAAACCCTTCTGACAGCACCTTCACATCCCAACATCTTCATGAGTTCATCTGAGAGTGCTGTTGCTATTATTTTTTTCCAGTCTAAAATGAGAAAGCAGAATTAGTTAGGAAAGTTGGGAAATTGTATAACTGTAGATTTGTTTTCAAACGTCCTCGGAGAGGAGAGGCGCCAAACTAGTGATGTTTTCAAAGGAGCACAATCTGCCAGCTGTTGTTGAAACATTCTCCAATTCAATTAAAGGTTCAATTAAAAAACTGGGCTGACTGGGTCGTGTTTTTGTGTGTCGAAGGAGATGGTGTAAGCGACAGCTAGGCAAGAAGGCTGCGTGTGAAACCACTGGATATTTTTAAATTGGAATTGAGACATTATTTGGCGACGAAACCAGTTATTTTTTAAGCGACATCAGCGTAACTCCAGCCGTGTTTGGTGCAGTAACAACAGGTGTTTCCAACTGTGTTATCTGGCGATGAAACCTAACCAGACCATAAGCACAGTGCTGTCACATGATAAAACTGAAAATCCTAAACCTAAAGAAATATAAAGCTTCAACATATCTGTGGTTTGTAGAAACGTAACATTTATTCTGGTCATTGTGTTGCTGATGTATTACCATATCATAGTTATAGTCAAGTGAGACTGAAGAGAAGTTGACCTGAAATAATGATAATCACAATTAAAGGAAGCGACATCCATCGACTGTCAGACAGACTCGTCCTCCTGTATCCAGTCTGCCTCGGAGAAATATCTTTAACGACCCAGCTACAGTCTGTGAGAGGATTCATTTTCTTCTTTTACTTGACATTTCTCAGCAATATTTACTGTAGCTACTTTGCCGCCATGCTAATCAAGGTCTCTGTAAAAAGCAGTTTGTACTCATGGTTAATTACAGAGGCATCGAGATCACAGGAATGGGAGGGTTGATTAGCATAGCTGAGGCTTATATGTGCCACGATTCACACACCCTTTATTCACCACCACATTCCTGATGGAGATATTACATACTGCGGCAGAGGCAGGGTTTTCTCATCTTTTAGAGAAGACTTACTAAATTAACTTTAATTTTATTTGCAATGTTTGAGGTTGGAGGGCTTGTTTGCATTGTGAGGTTGTCATTCTTGTGGTTAGGAGAATGTTTTTCATGTGATATGTTTTACTTTGTGCTCTATTAGTGCTCCTGACTACTATAGAAAACATTATCTGTTGTTTTTTCATGTTTCAATTAGCATTTGATCTTTGCTTTTATCTCCAGGAAATTAAATAGATGCACAACTGCTTTATTTTTGTTCCCTTTGGCAATCAAATCAAATAATTTTCATGTTTTTGTTATATCATAAGAGTGTAAATGGACGACATACGTAGAGAAACTGAAAGATGGACGACGATGTGTTGTTTTCACTCCAGTTCAACCCTGAAGGCTTGTTTGAGTGCTTGATGATGCCTGTGAGAAGAAGTGTTTCCTGTTATATACAGTGTTACTGTGAATCTATATTTCAGATCACACACAAAAAATGCAGTACAATGCATACGTACAGGGGACTCCTCATGTGTAATTGATTATAGCACATTTATTTAACAATCTGTTAACAGATACGTTCAGATGTGTATGTGTCATTGCACCATATTGACATTTCTACAAAACATGTCATATCACGGTCACATTACATGTACATGAGCAGGCTGTGTTTCAACATGTGTTAGTGTGAAATCACTGACTATTTTGAATGAGACATCGGGACATTTTCCAGCTGGTTTGTGCTGACAGAAAGGTATTTTAAGGCAAAACATCATCCTTCCCTAAACCTATCTATCTATCTATCTATCTATCTATCTATCTATCTAAACCTAAAGTTTAGAAACTGTACTTTAAACAGTTTCAACATTAAGAAATTTAAATTTTCATACAAACTAATAAGTCTTGAACCTGCATTTTTGATTTCAGTGCTTGATGAGCACGTCTGCTAAAAGAAATATATCACTATCGCTCTTCAGCTCAGTTGCTAAAAGGAAAATAAGTTCACACAGCTTAATCGATACACGTGCTGATGTACAACAGAAGTCAAAGAAAACAGGATGGTGACACAAAGCTAAAAAGCTACGATATCCTCTACCATTTTTGATTCTTTGTCTCTCTGTTCTCTCAAAGATCTGTGCAACACAGGTTTTATTACCTTTATAACAACATGATCATTGCAGCGTAGGATACCAGCAAAAGGTGAACTGAACCTTGGTTTGGTTTGGTTTGGTTTGGTTTGAGAAAAAACAGTCAGGGTTTGGGTTATGGGCTCATGTTTTAGTTTCAAATTCCTGTTTCTGTCAACACTAACTTGACAAGAACATGTCCTGAAATCTCATTAAAAACATCCAGTCATTTTCCCGCTTAAAATGTTGGAACGCAGTCTTGAACAGTGGTCTCTGGCTTGGCTGTCGTCTCGCCATCTGCTCATATGCATGAAATCTAAACATGATATGACACGTATTGTAGAAATGTTGATGTGAGACGAATGAAACGTACAAATTTAACATATCTGTACTTTGCACAAACGTATAATGCCAATATGTTGTTCTGGGCACCAGGCTGCTGATAAGCGTGAGTAAACTTTGTCTCTTTTGTGAAGCAGTTTGAGACATTAACGGTGAGGTGACACGCAGCAATAAGCTATGATAGCTTCCTCCATTTTGGACTCTTCATCTTCGTTTTCCTCAAAGGTCAGCTATGTCAAGTCAGCTTATTGTTGTGAACGGCGTGTCACCAAACCTTATGCGAAAAATTAGCAAAAATTTCAAATCGCAATCAATCAAATCACCAAAAACCAGTGATATAATTGTGAATTTCAGGCTTTAAGGGTCCTTCGGGTGCATGGATCTGGTGTCAGTAATCTTACCCTAACCCTCACCACACCAGCTGTCATGAAACATAATAAATTAGCAAACTAAAACATATAAAATAAAAAGATGAGGATAAATATCACCTTAAATCTAAAACTGTGAAAGAAAAACAATACATTTTATTTGACGTAACATAAATAAAACAACGATCCCGTCTGTGTCTTCTTCTGTGTTAACAACCCCCACCCGTCTGGCACCGACAGCGCGTTTAAACAAAGCAGCCCACAGTGTTGTCGATACCGTTTAGTCTCTGTCTGTTTCCTCGATTTGCTTTTTCCTCACCGTCTTCCTGAAGACATGCTGCGGCAGGTTTGTCTCCAGAAGAGTTTAAGGCGCCGTGGTCGACTCTGTTTCCCAGCATCCCTCTCAGTAATTAACCCTCGGGCCTGTGTGGACCCTGACTGATCAGCCGTAATATCCTTATCAATATTCTCCGTCTGTCCTCTGCCGCTCGGCTCTGCTGCGCTCACATTCATAATCGGAGTTATGAAGTTAGTCCGCAGAGACAAAAAGTTCCCTTTGGTCTCAGGTACAAAGTGACATCAGGAGTTATTGTTCGTTATTTGGTATTTACAGCCTCAACATGAGGGACACTTTTTTAAATGTCTATCTTTGTCTTCTTATGTCATTGCTTTAGATGATCAGAATAAAGGTAATTAAATAATTAATCACCATAAAGGTAATTAAAGAGATACAGAGACAGCACATGTCCTGTATGAGAGGTTCTGTACAAGACATCAACATTTAATCTGCTCAGTCTTTGTCCACAGTAAACCAGCATGAACATCTCATGACAACATCTCACAGGTCACACACAGAATCAGGTAATTCAATATGCTCGTAATGAATGCGGGACAAACACATGTGACATCCAGAGATGTAGCTCCATTTGTTCCAGTACCAGAGCGTACCTAAGATGTGTACAGGTGCAAGCTTATGTTGTGGTTCAATTTAAAAGGACAAGGTCTATATACACTAGTCGATTATAACGGACCAACACAGAATATAATGCTGCATCCAGCCAAAACATCTGTTTAGTTATAGCTTTTACCTTGACAGCTGTTCAAAATAAATGAAAGGATGTTTTGCTGCTTAGACATTTTAGACATTTTAATGCAGAATTGTTACAGATTATAATTTAAGTTACATTGACTCAGTATCTCCATGTAAATATTGTATATATTTTTTTACTACATGTGTTAAAACCTGATAGTTACACTTACTTTTGACATATAAAAACATGTGATACGCTTGTATGATAAGGTGCAGTAGAGTACTGTACCACTAATCTTACCCAGTAGTATCATGTTTATGAAACTGGCTCCACATTAGTGAATTACATCATTAAAATGCTCTTACATGAATTTGTCAGTAACAAAAAACTGAATAATAGAATAATATATAATAATATAACACAGTGAAAGCAGTGAAAGAGTTTTTTTTTTATTTACTTCGATACTTTAAGCACGTTTTCACTTCTGTACTGTTAGTTGAGTCACATTTTGAATTCAGGACTTTTACTTGTAACTGAGTAAATAAGTAAAGTAAATAATCTGAGCACTTTTTTCCACCCCTGTTCATTAACTCCTCTTAAAAAATAGTAAAACACCAGGCTTGTCACATACAAATTAAGGGTAAACATGACTGACCAAGACAACTTTTGCATTTTTAATGCAATTAGGGGGAGAAAAATCTTCTTTTTTTATTTGTTTCTTCTGTGTTATCTGTCAGTTGAACCGTGCAGAATTGGAAATCTGTCGTACCTGCAGACAGACGGATGGACGGACTGAAGCAACATGTGAGCGACAAACACACAAACAGACTTTGACACTGTTGAGAAAATTAAGCTAATTATCATGATATGAAAACAAGAATCATTATAATCCTCCCCAGATAATCATCATTAATCATAAAACAAAGAGACACTGTGTTCTGCTTCGTCGATTTAAAGAAAGAAGTATAAGACATTCTCCAGGAGAGACGTTGACTACGAGTCCCAGAGAGCTATTCTGTGGGAAACATCCAATCAGAGTTTGAACAAAGTCAAACTGTTTTAATCCAAGAGGTCCAAAGTGAAGGTGTCAGGGGGGCAAGGACAAATGGAAAGACGCTGATAACAATATTAATTATTGAACTGAATTATTGAATTATTAATGCGAGGGAATGAATGAAGTAATTCAATGGTCCAATATATGAAAGTCAAGGAAAAAATAAGAGTCCCAAGTGAGAAACTCAAGGAATGATTCTTAATTTCAGCTCACAAATGATTCTTTTAAAGGAACGATTATTAAAAATGTCCCTCCAGACACTTTGTGACTGGAAGGACCCATGTGACCGCAGACAACTTATCCTCAAGACACATGTGAGTATGTGGCCAAAAATATGTGGACAGATATGTGGCAGCGTAACATGTGATTCTGAAACCACGGCCATTAATCTGCTGCGATAAAAGCCTCCACTTGTCTGGTTTCAGGCTGAACACCAGATCTCTGAACTGCAGAGCTTTTCACATTCAGACATCACAGCTTGTGGTGCTACATAATCAGGACAAAAGCTCCCTCACACCGTTCACATCACTTCAAATCAAGAATTAATTTGAATAACAACAGTTCGATTATCAAAATCTGACATCTTCCGGGTGTGTTGAGCCTAGCTTAGCATAAAGACTGGAAGCAGAGGGAAACTGCTAGCCTGGGTCTATCAAATAGCCACCCATCAAATCCCACAGAAACCAATATTTCAAAAAGCAACTCAAAATGAAGTTGTTTTCATTAGCATTTTTTTTTTTCAAGTATACTATATTGCCAAAAGTATGCTCATATAGTATACTTATCATAGCATAGTATACTTTGTTTCTGAGAGAACTAAACATAGACAACGATAGATATTCATCTTTAGGACAGGGAGCTGATAAAACATGTGACAAAAGAGGTCAAAAATCCACCGAGGAAGAGGAAAACAGGACGTTACATCACTTTTACACGTCACACAGTTGTTCTGGTCAGACCTGGAATCTACAATCGTAATGAAGAAATATTGTCCATGTACACATTGTTATTATAGCTTCTCACGCTGGTCGTCACATTGAAACCACACCTATAGCTTCTGGTAAGTCCTCACAGGATGATCACGTGATCTTGAGAATTCAACTGTAACTGAAGTAACTGAGAGGCCAAAACCAGGTGTCCACATACTTTTGGCCAGATAGTTTCCTTAAAGAAAAGTCAAAACAGCTTCAATTTTAGATGCTTTTTAAAAAATATTGGTTTCTGTGAGATTTAGAGATATGCTGTTTGATAGAGCTAGGCTGGCAGTTTCAACCTGCTTCCAGTTTTTATGCTAAGCTAGGCTAAACACACCCTGGACCCATTTATTCTCCTCTCAATAAAACAGCTAAAAAGACTATTTCCACTAATGTCTGTCCTCCCAGGTGAGTTGCTCCATCGACCCAGAGTCCAGCATCAGGACCCTGGAGGTCAGAGGTCGTCGAGGAGGAGGATGGCCGTCTCAGCCCGGCAGCTTCTTCTCCTCCAGCAGGAAGCTGCTTTACATTCAGCCGGCTCATCTCGTCCCGCTTTGATGAATAACTGTAATCTGTAATCTGCGGCGGCTACCTGCTGCTAACGAGCCAAATTAATTAGACACCGACAGTAAACATCTATCGATAAGATCAGATGGAACTTTATTGATCCCTGAGGGGAAATCGGCGCGTTGTAGCAACAAACAGTAACAGGAAACCACAGAAGAAGAGAGCGGGGGGCGGCGGGGGGACGACATCACACGGCTGCAGCAAAGAAATAAAAAATATATGAAACGAATCACAGCTTTTAGTTCAGTGTGACAGAAGAAGAACAATCAAGAGAGAAAACACCAAAGCTGAAATATCTGCAGAAGGAGAGAGTGACAAATTGTTTACACACACACACACACACACGGGCAACCTCTGGAGGTTAATCTAATTTGTAAACTGTGTGTGTGTGTGTGTGTTAAACGTAGAGCATACATAATGAATCTCTGCTGGAAGTTGATAATATTGAGGCTCAGAGGTTCCTGTGGTGGGAGGTGAGATATCGCTGGTTGTTTTGTGAGCCGTGCTGCCGGTGTGACTCTGTGGATGATGTCCGTTTGTCTGTTGGTCAGTCAGTCCATGAAATTCAACACACATTAAAAGGTCCTATTTGTAAGAAAACATATTTTTGAGTCCCAACTCATCAAAAACTGGCTCTTTGGGATCGTAGGACGGGAACTTTTGACTTTTTACAAATAGGACCTTTAATGCTGAAGTCATTTGATTTTGATAATCGTCTGACTTTTCTGTGACTGACATTTTTGGATTTTACCAGTGGTGGACAGTAACGAAGTAAATTTACTTGAGTACTGTACTTAAGTACAGTTTTTGAGTATCTGTACTTTACTTAAGTATTATTTTTTGGGGATACTTTTACTTTCACTCCACTACATTTGAAGGACAAATATTGTACTTTTTACTCCACTACATTTCTATTGATGCTCTCGTTACTCGCTACTTTTGAGCTTACATCAGCTGATGATTTTTTTTTTTTGCAAAATTCAGAGAAAATAAACTTTCTGCTGATTCACGTATGGTTTGTCTTAGTCGTATTGCCGTACCTGTACTACGTCATGCCATACGAAGAAATGGAGGAAGAAACTGGAGAAACACTTGAGAAACTCTCACCGAGCACCCGTGGCCTTATCTCAAACCCATGTTTGATTCGTTTCAGTTTAAATGTTTGTTATGCTTACCGCAAACAAATTATATCACGGCCTACAAAAACTTAAGTTGCTACTAACGTTAGCTAGCTAAATGTTGGTTAAATTGTAGATGAACATTTTAAACGTAATTGTATGTGTTTGTAGTATCATAGTTGCCATTTTTAAACGGTTTAAAAATATGGCAACTGTTGCAGTGCAGTTGAATGGTTAAGTTGACTTTCTGTTCATGTTTTTTATACAATTCATATCAAAGAGTCCAAGGTAGGAGTTAGGTGTGTGTGTGTGTGTGTGTGTGAGAGAGAGATAAAGTGTGTGTGTGTGTGTGTGTGTGTGGGTGTGTGTGTGTGAGAGAGAGAGATAGAGTGGGTGTGTGTGTGTGAGAGAGAGTGTGTGTGTGTGTGTGTGTGTGTGTGTGTGTGTGTGTGTGTGAGAGAAAGAGTGGGTGTGTGTGTGAGAGAGAGACAGATAGAGTGTGTGTGTGTGTGTGTGTGTGTGTGTATGTGTGTGTGTCGGTGAGAGAGAGTGTGCGCGTGTGAGAGAGAGACAGATAGAGTGTGTGTGTGTGTGTGTGTGTGTGTGTGTGTGTGTGTGTGTGTGTGTCGGTGAGAGAGAGAGTGTGTGTGTGTGAGAGAGAGACAGATAGAGTGTGTGTGTGTGTGTGTGTGTGTGTGTGTGTCGGTGAGAGAGTGTGTGTGTGTGTGTCGGTGAGAGAGAGTGTGTGTGTGTGAGAGAGAGGCAGATAGAGTGTGTGTGTGTGTGTGTGTGTGTGTGTGTCAGTGAGAGAGAGTGTGTGTGTGTGAGAGAGAGTAGTATAGAGTGTGTGTGTGTGTGTGTGTGTGTGTCGGTGAGAGAGAGTGTGTGTGTGTGTGTGAGAGAGAGTAGTATAGAGTGTGTGTGTGTGTGTGTCGGTGAGAGAGAGTGTGTGTGTGTGTGTGTGAGAGAGAGTAGTATAGAGTGTGTGTGTGTGTGTGTCGGTGAGAGAGAGTGTGTGTATGAGAGAGAGAGTAGTATAGAGTGAGTATAGTATATATTTCATTTGTTGATGAATGCAGCTGAGTCTGTGTTCTGAGGCTTCTTGCCTTTATTTGTTTATTTTTGAGCTATAAACTGTCTGTAGCAGAATCGCATCAGTGTATTGTATGATGACATTAGGCTACTTTCCTTTCCTGTATTTCCTGAGATATTTTTTTAATACTTTTACTTAAAGCTCTGGTCTACGATCTGAGAAAGGTTTGAAAAAAGCATCACCCCCCACACGCACCCCTCCCCTCTGTGCTCCTTAACCCCTCCCCTCCGAGCTTGTATCGCTCTCCCCTCGGAGTCCCGCGACACACCCCCTCCGGCTACAAGCTTTTTTTTTTTTTTCTCTTCAACAAACTTTATACCTCCCGCAACAAGCACCAAGAGCAACAAGCAGGCAGAAACCAAATACAGCCCAGCTTTGAATGCGGAGTAACGATGTCGGATTCACAGATAAAGTTATTACAATGCACGTTGAAACTAACGTAAATCTTGTAAGTCATTACAATGTCCACAGCTAAGCTCCACAGCCAAGCTAGCGTAACGTCATTAGCATGCTACAGCTACGTTACCTTTACAGCTACGTAATCAGTTACAACAGCTAAGTTAGCCACTTCTAAAAGTTACTGAGGGCCAAGAGACTAACAGATGCTGCCGCCAGCTTTCATCACAACGATCGCTTCCACATTGTGGCTGAAAAACAAACCTGCTTGAGTCTCGGGGCAGCTGTGTGTGTCCCAGCTGCTGTCTGAGTAGCACCAGACAGCAGCTAGGACACACACTCACACAGAACACGACACAAACGTGTCCGTAAACTGTAATCTCTTGTTTATGACAGATAAGACACACAAATACACACATCGTAACGCGTTTATGATAATCCATCATATTGATTTAGCAAAGGCTTCGTTGAAAACAAACGGACAAGACCGGGAGGAGGGTTAGCAAAACAGCTGAGCAGTGACCGGGCGAGAGGTTGTTATGGAGAAATAAATCCGGACAAATAAGATAAAAATCCGGAAATAAATCCGAAACCCCTCCGCTTCGCGTTGGGGTTTCATTCATCCCTTCATTCATCTTACTTGCTGCTTCATTTAGCTGCCACGAGCAAATAAATAGGCTGATTTGGTGTAAACATGTTAGCAATGTTAGCTTGTTGTTAGCTTACAATGCTAGCATAGAGGCTAACGTCTCCGTCGAACAAGTAAACAAGTGTTGACAACACTGCGGAGACAGACACCGTCTAATAACACAGAAACAAACTAACGGCAGCTTTCACAGTCATAAGCAGCATCGGCATGAAAGTTATCTGTGTCACAACATCCACAATAAAGACGAAGGTTACCTGCTCAACAGAAACGCCGCTGTATCAGCACCGGGTCCATATCTTCACGGACCTTTCGCCACCGTTCAAACGATGACCCGATGTTTATTCGGTTTGAGCCCTCTTTGTTTCACATCTCGCTTTGTGTCTTTTCAGTGACAGACTTTCTTTCTTTGACTCTTTGTCAGTGGGGCAAGCAGAGGCAGCTGAACAGCTCAGGGCAAAACAAACCTCTTGTCCGCTTGTAGTTTCAAATGCGGAAGTGGGTCGGGACCAGACATGAGCAGGAGCAGGAGAGTGAGCGAGGATTGGATCGGAAAATTGATCCAATAGGAGCCATCCGGGCCGGATGGTTCCTATTGGTCAATTTCTTTTCAGTTTTACAGACACTAGAGAGAATGGATTTTTTTGGTTCCTTTTACTCTTCACATTGTGTGGGTGGTACTAGTGGGTCATAACCACCATCTAAATGATGTTAATAATAATAACAAATCTTTCAAATCGTAGACCATAGCTTTAAGTAATTTTTTAAGCAAATACTTTAGTACTTTTACTAAAGTAATATTTTGACCAAGCTACTTTTACTTGTATTGGAGTAATATTTGACAAGGAGTATCTGTACTTTTACTCAAGTAGTGAAGTTGTGTACTCTGTCCACCTCTGGATTTTACTTAAATGTCCCCATAGCTGTATTTGAATGTAATCTGACACAGAGATTCATGGTGCTGAGAGGATGAATCCTTGTGACTTTGGGGATCCTCTATCTTTTCCTCTCAGGGCCCTGACACACACGGGGATGGCAGATGGTCGGTGAGCGTCTGTGGTCCTAGTTTTTCGGTGCGTTGTCTTTTCCGCGGATTACACGTAATGAATCTTGTCGTTGAGAGAAATCGACAAAATGACAAAACTATGAAAAATAGCGAGTCTGAGTGGTGCGAAAAAGGACAGCAAACACTGCTTTTTCCTAACAGGAAAAACTCCAGAGAGTATTCTAGTTTCCTTTTATGAATGATGAAAACAGACAACGCCACCTGGTGGTGTGGAGAGGTGTTTCCTCTCATGTAGCTGCAGATTGCTGAAGAAAGACGCTGCTCTGTAGTCCAGTGGCAGCAGATACTTCTGTATCTGTTGTCAGATGGCCTTTTACTCATTATTTCATTTTCACGTTTTAAACTTTAGTTTGTACGTGAAAATGAGTGAAAAGAACAAAAGGAGCAACATTTCATATGTCATGTGCCATGTTTTGTCTCCACATGTTGAAATTCTGATCTACGTGTGGAAAAAAAGCCAATCACATGTGGATGCAAGTAATCCACATGTGAAGATCTAAATCTCACAAGTTGAAACTGTCATGCATATGTAAAAAAAAAAAAAAAATTTAATAATATATAATATAATATAATTTTTTAATATATATATACAATTCATATATGTGACATTACTTTGTTTTCCACAGGTTAGAATTTGAGTTTACCTGTAAAAATATAGCAGAAACGTCAAAATGTGACATTCACACTTGTTGAGGTCCCGACCATAAATGAGGCTGGGGCTCGGCAGTATGCCCCCAGTGTCCCTAATATAATATTGTAATATTTTTAGGCTATATCAGGATACATGATATATATCTCAGTATTTTGAAATCACAGCAATAAAATCAAATATCACAATATTTTTTACCAAGTACCTCGATATTGATATTGATTGTTTATTGTATATGGTAGGGATGACTATTGGTACGTTGGCAAAATGTGAACACAAAGAGATTTCTGATCAATAATCATCAGTAATGTGGACATAATGATTCAAGGGGAACTCCGGTTATTTGACACCTGGACCTTATTTATAGGTGTAATTATGCTCGTATACTCACACAGACAAATGTAGTCCAGCTCGGAGTCCTTCGGTCGTAGTTAGATCCAGCCGATCATGACCGCAGCGCACGGGGCCACGGCAATGGAGCTTCTACATACGAATTATCTGCCGCGAAACTCGCTCATTTCACCTACATTTTGTCATGAATGGCCAGTGTTATCATCATGTCAGCTCGCAGCTATTCGTGGACGTGCAGCGGTTTCTTGTTCTTGGGCCAGCTGTTCGGCTCTCTGTCTCCGCGTCCTCCTTTCATGGAGCTCCTCGTCAGTGTATTCTGGCTCAAAACGGTACGGACACCCATCATACTCAAAGTCGTCGTCGTCCGACACCTCTACATCAGATAAATATTCTGCCATGTTGCACAGAAATAGCCGACGAAAACAAAGTGAAACAGCTGAGTTTTTGCGGCGCATGTCTGACATCATCAAAAGTTTGTTTGAAAAAATCACCGGGTGACGATGACAACAAGGTACCTGAGCTGACATGATGATAACACTGGCCATTCATGACAAAATGTAGGTGAAATGAGCGAGTTTCGCGGCAGATAATTCCTATGTAGAAGCTCCATTGCCGTGGCCCCCATGCGCTGCGGTCATGATCGGTTGTAACTAACTAACGTCCGAAGGACTCCGAGCTGCACTACAATTGTCTGTGTGAGTATACGAGCATAATTACACCTATAAATAAGGTCCAGGTGTCAAAAAAACGGAGTTCCCCTGTAAGTGGGTAAAGACACTATCCAAAATCTAAGACAATATATCGTCTCATATCATGATAATGATATAATATTGATATATTGACGAACCTAAATCTTGTTATGTGAACAGTATCTCTGAGTCTGTTATCAAGCTGATGTGTGAGTGGGATAAAACATCCTGCAGCTGGTTCAACATCTGCAGCAGATTAATGGTGTTTGGGTGTCCACATACTTTTGGCAACAAGGTGTAACGATGTTGTGTACACTGACCTGCCTCTCTTTTCCCAAGTTTTGTGATTCTCTGCCTCTCTGCTGCTGTGTTAATGTATGAATAAAGATTACTTGCTTGTATTGAATTCAATCTGTATAATTTATGTATTTTCTGCCTCGCTGTGTGTTTTCATGCTTCCAGACGTGTACAGCACAGTTTCTCAATGGAATAATGTGCCTTCTGAAAACGAACCAAACAACATTTGTAGTAAAGAAACAGTTGAAAAGGCTCCTAATGAGTCACATTATAACGAAGCAGTAAACTACGAGCCGCAGTAATCAGCGTTATTCTTCCCCTGTAGATGACTGAATGTGATGTTATGGGCAGCAGTGGGGTGTTGATTGAACTTAATATTGTGGATTGTCTCGTTCGCCTCTAAATTCTATTTTTTTCCTCTCATGAGCTCCGGGAAAAGACGCTGCTACAATGGAGATGTGGTTTAAAATAATATTTACTCATTATAAAATGTAGCAGTTCATGTGGTGGAACGTCCTGTTTACATCACAGTCAAACACCAGGCTCACATTATCACGTATAAAGATAAAAATGAGCTCCGTGTTCAGTCTGAAGACACTTTGATGATCACATGTGATGAACAGTGTAAAGAGGAAGAAGCTCTTCTGGGAGATTCCAGTTTTATTGTTAAATCCGCTGAATTTAATTGATGCAATCTGTGCCAGTTTATTATCAGAATCACAAATCAGACCAGATGAGTCTGTGCAGCAACTGTCGTCTAGAAAGAATCTCAGATCGAAGATTCAAATTCAAAGATAAATTAAGAAAATTATCCAGAAATCACAGAAAAATGCACAACTTTACTTCAGATCTTGTTTTCACATGTCGAGAAAAGCAAATTGCGTGTGAATGTATGTAACTGACTGAATTTATATTTTTAGTTCACAAGTGAAATTTTTCATTTTAATTTTTTTAGTTTGTATGTGAAAATATTTAATTCATTTTTTTTAGTTCACATGTGAAATTCCATGTAAATCCTGCCTCTAGTCTTCTAGATATCCTGTCATGTTGTGCTAGTGAAGGAGACATAAATCAGGATCATCCTCTGTCAAGCATGAACCATAATTCAGAGAAATCTGTCAGAAAACTGAATTCTCAGGTTGATTTGATCACCTGGAGGCTGAGTTCTTGTAGAAAACTGAAATTTACTGTTTTTCTAGGAGGCCATGAATGCATCAGTATCCTGCAGGACCTTCAGAAACAGGAAGTGAGGACTCCTCATGGCGTCTCATGAACCGCGGAGGTTTCCCGCCGGTTGAGCATTCGGTGGCGTCTCAGGGGTCGCTGGGTCCATCAGCGATGGCGAGGATGCCTCGCCTTCAGTCTGCCACATGAAGCGTCCCCCGGCAAAGCCCACGCTAATGGTTCCTGGGTGACATTTAGATAAAGGTGAGAGGGAAAAGGTTCAGTAAACCTGCCGTCAACCTTTGACCTCCCATCCAGGAAGTAAAGTGAGCCTGACATTTCCTCCACGGAGCACTTTATTCGGCTAATTAACCCGTTAACCGGATGACCTGCGACACAAAAGGAGGAGGAAGAAAGGATGAGGGGGACGGAGGAAGAGGACGGACAGAATAGACTGTTGTTGGTTTGTGAAGGTTTTCCATCAGTTTATTTTCTCTTCATCAACTGACTGTTTCCTTGAACAGACAGCATAATAGAGCAGTGTTTTCATAATAGAGCAGTATTTTCTATGTCTTTATTGTGCCCTGGGCATCAGACAGAGATAGAAGAACGCCATCTTTATTCTCTCGCCTCTACAGAGTGAAAGCATCATTTTATTTTCTGCTAAAAGACGACTCGATAAGATGTCAGTGGAGCTTTACAATGCAAGTTTCCTCTTTATGTTAGTGTTACTAATGTCCTTCTCATTTAAACTACTTCAAATGATGTCTCAGAATATGGTTTTGTAATCCCATGATGAGTGTCACATCCTCAGTAACATCACGAGATGCTGATCCGCTTTATTTATCGACTACTTGTTTGGTTTTGAAAGACATAATAATGCATGGAGCTTCTTTTAGAGTTTCCAACACCAGCAACATTGATGTTGTGATGTAATTATGTTTTATTAACACTTTTACATCCATTTCTAGACATCAATGCAATTATGTTTAGAATTGAAAAACATTCAAAATTCTGAGTCTTCTTGAATGCACCACAAGTACCCATATTTTCCAAAAACACCAGAATGATCCTTTAATAAGCAGACCTAAATTAAAGTTATATGTTTTTACAGAAGCATTTCAGCTGTTTGTCTCGCCATGGCACGGTAACCATGGCAACGGTGGTCATTTCCATGGCAGGAGAGTTCAATGTGTTTAAAAGGTGTTTTTGAGTATGCAAATCAGCATCAATTACTGCGCAGCGAGAAGACAAAAAAGCTTAATTAACAGGCCGGCGGGTCGGCCAATCAGACAACAGGAACATCAACAGTGAGCTGACAGTAGGCGGGGCTGCGGTCGCTGCGTCTGACCGCCCGAGTGTCTCGTAAACACAGACGTGTAAACACAATGGTTGACCTGCTGTTGTTTGTTTGAGAGGGGTCACAGGTCACCTGACACACACTGCTCATTATCCTGTTAGAACAAAAACACAAATACACAGTGGAGGTCTCTCTACCACTCGCTCTAATTCTGTCTACAGACAAACACACACTTTAAAACACAGAGGAGTTTTAAACGATGTCTCGCTTTGAGGTAAGTGAAGAGCTCGATGTACTTGTACTTCTCATGTGTATGCTGCAGTGGTGAAAAGTACATTAACTTCTTGTACTATTTCCAACTTTATAAAACTACTCCACAACCACTCTCATATTTTACTCTACTACATGTATCTCCAGATATGTTAATGCTCAATGTTTGTGTTCTTTGATGTGTTGAGAAAATTCTCCTCCTTGCTGAAACTAAATAAACTCTATAAAAACCATCTTGAATAAACTAGAAAATGTAGCTAAAGTACAGTAACGGGGTTGCATAAGTACGAAGCACACAGCCCCTGAGCCTGTTGTTTTGCAGCTAACTCAGTAAACGTTAGCACAAAGCACAAATCCCGAGCCTGCTCTTTAGCAGCTAAGACAGCAATGTTAGCACAAAAAACAGTGCCTGAGCCTGTTGTTAAGCAGCTAACTTAGTAAATGTTAGCACAAAACACACATCCCCTGAGCCTGCTCTTTAGCAGCCAACTCAGTAGCGTTAGCACGAAGCACACTGTATTTGGTTGTGTTCTCTCATTTTGAAGCATGTTTTTCTTCATCTTGGTGAAGGTGCTTTCTTAATGTGATTGTGTTTTGTCTTTTTCCATGTCTGTACCAGCTGGAATGACTGATTGTACTGACATTTAAGATGAGTGATCACAGAGACAGCTATCGTTGTCTTACTACAGTGACGTCAGTTGTCCACATCCACTGAACGGTTGTCTTTGTGTTCCCACGTTGATCTTCTGTGGAGAGTTTTTTAAAAGCTCAGTTTTTAGGTGTGAAAGACAGCGTTGTGGTGTGAACAGAGACGGCGAGCAGAGAGGACGAGATCTCAAATTTAAATGGCTTCTCTCTCCTCAACATCTGTTACCATGGCACCCATTGGAAAATATTGCCAATCAATCTGCCGGCTCCGCCCCCAACATGAAGCACACACACACATACAAATGCACAATAGTGCTAATACACAAACCCTTCAGCCTTTAGTGAGCCATTTACTGTGTGTGTGTGTGTGTGTGTGTGTGTTAGTGTAAGTGTGTCATCATCCTTTCTCATTAATGCAACACACACACACACACACACACACACACACACACACACACACACATTAATGTGCTGCCAGCTACAGAGCGGTTCTGCTTGTCTCAGATGAAATGAAACACACACACTCACACACACCGAGCTATTTAGCATCCACTCTTATTGTGTTTGTGTGTCGTGGTCTCCATGGTAACAGCGAGGTCAACCACCAACAGAGGGCTGATTAACATTAATTATTATTTATAATTATTCAAGAAGACTTCAGCCGCCATTCTGATCTATCTATCTATCTATCTATCTGATTGTGAAAAGACAGAAACAAAAGTGAGTTTTTATCCCTCGTCGTCATGGTGAAGTAAAACTGAATAAATGTTTATGTTAACCTACAGTACATCTCAAAGGTTCATCAGGATGTGTGTTAAATGTGTTTGGCAGTAAAACACAGTTTTTTCAGTCAGTATTGTGCATACAGAAGGTCGATATCACTCCACATACGAGTCTAAACATCCTGTTTGTATAAACACATGTAAATACTGTTCATAACCTCCTGCTTTATGGATTTAAAGAGACCTGTTGTATTAAATATTCAGAATTTATTCCAGCACTCTATTTTTAATACTGTATGTTGTTGTTCAGTGTTGTCTTTTAGAAATATTAAAGCACACATTATTTTTCTCAGCCTGTCTTCACCAGAAAAACGGCCGTATAGATCGTCTGTGAAGCAGTTTAGCGGCGACCTCTAATGGCCATATTAATGATGACGGGAGCAAAGGAGGAAGTCAGTTGAAAGTGCGAAAAAGTCTGCGAATGGAGGAAGTCGGGGGTGGAGCGAAGGATGGGTTGAACAAAGATAGTCTGATATCGTTGTGTTGAGTCTATATTCCACTAAGCTGTTGTGGTCGAACATCTTAGTTTGGATAGGTTTAGGAAAACATGGTTTGGGTCAAAACACAACCTTTCACAACATTAACCATGAGTTAGAAAGATAACTTTTCCCTTGTGCATATTTCTCTGGTTCCGTCCATATCAGACAAACACTCAAACAAATGTACTTAACTCACATCGTGCACTTTTACTTGTTGCTGGTGGTCTTCCTGCCCATCCTCACAAGGAAATTGTTGTATAGGTTGTCTGTATAAAGCACCTTTCAAAACCGGAGTTACAAGGTGCCTCACAGGCAGACAATAAAATACACGGGGTAAACAGGCAGATAAAAATCAGCTGTAATAAGATGTTCAAATAACCACAGTAAAAACAAAAGTAAAATAAATAGATTAAAGGAAAAAAAAGAAGAGCCTGTTAAGAAAAGGCCCTAGAATAAAAGATGATGCAATGATTTAAGAGTGGACACAGTCTCAACTAATCTGAGATCCTCTGGAAGGGTATTCAAAAAGTTTAGGGGCCTGAACAGCGAAGGCCCGATCGCCCTCCTAACAAGGTGAGATTCAGCAACAGACAGATGGTTCCTGCCAGAGGATCTCAAACAGCAATGTAAGGCTGACCATGTAGGGCTTTAAAAACAAGAAATAAAATCTTAAAATCAGTTCTAGACGCAACTGGTAACCAGTGAACGTCAGCATAAATTGGAATAATGTGCTCACTTCTGCCAGAACAAGTTAAAATCCGAGCAGCAGCATTTTGAATTTTGTCAGAATCCATCCAATTGTTTTTGAGATATTACTTTACTGGTGAGTAAAAGTAAGTAGGTTTAATCAACTGGGAACCAAGAATATGTGTGCTAAATGTCATGCCAATCCATCAGCTAAGCAATACGGCTGCAGAGCCAGTGACCACTGTTCATGACTGTATTTTAACATTTGTGAGCGTGAGAAATCGGGACATTTACAAGCTGCGTTTGTGGCGACAAAACCAGGAATTTTAAGCCGAACCGTGATCTTTTTCTAACCCTAACCAACTGGTTTTTGTGCCTAAACCTAACCATACCATAAGCACAGTTATCATAACATAAAACTGAAAATTTAACCTAAGTAACTGTAAACTTTCAACATAACTGTGCTTTGCAGAAACATACACTGCCAACATTTATTCTGGTGACTGGGTTTTGGTGAAGCTGGAGGAAGAGTCCTCACAGGGAACATGGATGTCAGAACAAAACTTCAAAGAAATCTGTCAGATAGTTGTTGAGATATTTCAGTCTGGACCGAAGTGGTGGACTGACATGGCCGTCCCCAGAGCCGAGGCAGTAACGTGGCTAAAAATGCATCGTGTTCTCGACAGTCACAAGTACTTGATCCCAAAAATATTTGTGTTTGATGTGCCTACAGCAGCAGCAGCTCCCTGCTGGGGGATGAAGAGGAAATAAAATCGTTTGGGACCTGAAGAGGCTTTTAAAGTCACAGTGAAACAGAAGTTAGAGCGTCTATAGCTTCTGCAATGTCACATATTTCAGAGTGAGAGTGATTTTATTTTAGTCGACCGAGATCCGAACGCGTATCTCTGACCCGTGATAGCGCCCCGCTGCAGTCAAGTGTGGTTTTATAACAGTGGAGCTCACCACCAGCGACAGAAACAGGAAAATCAGATCTGCAGCTCCATCATGGCCGTCGTCATCCTCGTTCCTATTTCTATCTTTCTCTGCGGTAAAGCAGCTAAACTGTTTTTCACGCTCATTTTCATTTGAATACATTATGGATGAATAGTGACTGACCAGCACAAGGACCTGAACAATCATAAATAACTGAGAGCGCTCTTGTGACGATTTGTATTTACACTGAGACCAGGATCCTCGAGAGCAGCCTTGATCCATTTGTGCCGTACATTCACAGAGACGATTCAACAAACTCGTGTATTTAACGGCACTGAATGAAATTACTCCTGCCCTTGTCCTATAGACGCCTGGGAATGAACTGTATTCATTGCAGATCAATAACCATCACGTCAGAAAATACACTCAGCGCTCATGTAGTGTTGTCATTATTGTACCTCCTGCCATGAAATCATCCTTCTGGTTACAGCTGCACAGTCTGGAAATGTGACTGCCTAATGGAGAGGCTTTAATTTCAGATTTAAAACCAAACTGAGATGTTTGAACTCTTCTTTTCAAGGGTTCAAGTGTTCTCTAAAAATGTGTATTTTATTTAACCTGAATATAGATTTGTTTTTACAATGTCCGAGCTGAGCAAATTGGTCATAGTCGGAGAAAGCACTGTAAAAAGCCACTGTACTAGCTGGTGAACAAAGTGGAGGATTTTGTAGCTAAAGAGACAGATATTTCCCTAAGGAGGTGGTGGAGACCAAAAAGGAAGTATAAAGTAGCGGAAAATTGAAATACCATGGAGCGATACCCGTAGGGGATGACATTAAAACAAACATATTTGATTTCTTGCCAAAAGTTAGATTTTCTTTGAGATCTCATCTCATGTCCTTCCAGTATAAATATGAGGTAATATATCTGTATAGCAAGAGCATGTTAGCTTAGCTTAGCACAAAGACTGGAAACAAAGGGAAACAGCTAGCCTGGCTCTGTCCAAAGGTAAAAAGAGATCCATCTCCCAGCACCTGAACATTACTACAAGAACAGCAGTTACTTCCTGTAGTCTCTGCTGCCAGCCCAGATATAGTCAACAAAGTTTGTCTTGGTGATGAAAATTAAGGTGAATATGCGAACATGGCTGTTAAAATAAATGTTAGCACGTCAAATCGTTAATATGTTGTCCTTGTATTTAACAACCTGTCAATCAAGTTCAGACTGACAGCTGGATCCAATCATGTAATCAGACCTTCAGCTGTGGGTGGGGCTTCATTTTGATTGTGTTAAAGGTACATCCTGTGATTTAATGTGTCAGAGTGATGTTGCACACACACACACACACAGACATTTTTGGGAGCCATTTTTGTTTCTGGCCCGCTGCTAACAATATGGCTGTCAGGATGACTGACAGCTCTCTGTGAGGTGGATTGAGGCATCAGGTGACAAACTGACAGTATGTGTGTGTGTGTGTGTGTGTGTGTGTGTGTGTGTGTGTGTGTGTGATAGCATCAACAAATCAACAAGTGTAATCTTGTCAGGAGTTGACATGTCAAGATGCACTGACAGCATGACACACTGATGGGCTGTGTGTGTGTGTGTGTGTGTGTGTGTGTGTGTGTGTGTGTGTGCGTGCGTGCGTGTGCATGTGCATCTGTGTGTGTGTGTGTGTGGTTGCATCATCCAGCTGAATCTGTTCTTTTCTTGGAGAACAGAAGCTTTGCTGTTGTTCACCTGCAGAAAAAAACAGAACCAGAAACACAAAGAACACCGACGCAAGACTACATCTCCCAGAGTTCTCAGCACCAGACTAATGTCATGTTCACGTCATGGTCATGGGTTCACGACTTCAAAGCATTCACCTCATCAGATGACTGATACTTTGTATTGACAGTAAAACTTTATCCATTAAATTTGGGTTTAATAACCTTTAATGACGTGTTTCTGGAGTTTATCTAAGATCTGATGAATTAAAGAAAGTGTTTAACATTAGCTGTTTTATACCATTGATGAAGGTATCACAACCAAGGTGTTGGCTCACTTTTCTTCATAGCTAATTAGCAGTCAAATGAGAAATAATTACAGTACATTACTGTGGATTTCGAGACTTCCGAGGCTCATTGCTGCATAGGTTGAGAAGCGAGAGAGAAGATAAATCCTCTCCTCTACTTCTGGTGTTTATACCTCCAGAAGCTCCAGGCTCTGCCATCGGATGTCTCCTCCTCACCTCCATGGAGGAGCGAGTCAGGTTTATTTATTTATTACAGTTTTATAAACAGAAGAGAGAGAACCAGAGTATCTTCTGAGTGCTGAGTTCAGTCAGAGTTGACCTGAATTTAAACATTTAAAAGTTTAATTTGTTGTTCGACGACTCCCCTCTGCTGGAAGAAGTACAGAAGAACAAGATGAAACCGATCGTTACCTTGAGAAAACTTGTGGATTTCTCTGGTTTGAACATTGCTGGAAACATTTGGGATAATGTAAATATACAACTCAATCAAATATATAACAAAGGCCGAGTTTTCAAAGATATTTTAAAGCAGAATTCCAACATATTATATCTTTATCATCTGAAAATGAAGCAGAACTGAACTTTAAAAGCGTTTCCTGCGGTATTTGCCTTTAAATGTGAGCTGATATGTATCTTCTGTTTCCTACATTGTCCTACAGCGATCTGTGGTATTTATAGTCTGAACAATAAGCTGAGAGGCGTCTCACTCAAAGGAAACCGGCTTTTACCATCCCTCCCTGATGCCTTGAATGCATCATGAGCCACAGCTGGATGAGGTGCGAGGGGGGCATGATGGGAGATGGAGGCCTCTCTGCCCGCGGCCGTGTTAGAGCACAGGTCTGTAGTCCGATTCCCACGGGCGCTCATTAGAGAGCCGCCACTCAGAAAACACACCTGCTGGCAGCCAATGAGACGCTGCCCCGCAGCCCACACAGGTCCCGCCTACACACGAACCGACGCTAACACACTCGCTAACAGTGCTAACACACATACACACACACACCTTCAGAGCTGTGAGTGGGGTCTGCTCAGAGTTCGGGCTCCTGGTGCTAATCTGGTTTGTCAGCGAGGTAAAAACATAAAATCAAACTGTTACAGACAGACAGGACGGACATCTTCATCTGTAATGGAGGGAGTCTTCCTCAGTGCAGGTCAGGAAACAGTCATCAGACATAATGGAGGAGCTCAGCCTCCGTCTGCACACAGATACATCTTAATAATGTTCTGTCTCCTACGAGCTGCAGCTCCATCATGGACGATTAAAGCAGAGCAGAGACGCTCTGTCAGGAGTGACAAAGACACTTTACAACAACTCCACAGCCGTTTGATTTACACTTTTATACTTATCACAGGAAACTAATTATTATTTTATGCATAAAAAAGAAGGCACTGACAGTTTTTCTTTTTCTTTAAAATGAGTTATACAGAACAGAAGAAACATTAAGTACAACATTGAGTTTCCTGTAAGTATGACAGCAAATTAACTTCTTAATATCAATCTCATGTCTCAATTCAGGATGTTGTTAGCCTAGCTTAGCATAAAGGCTCAAACCAAGGGGAAACAGCTGGCCTGGCTTTGTCAAAAATTCAAAATACACCTACCGAGATTTGAGGAGTTTCAGCTTTTTTTCCAGTCGTGATCTAAAAAAACAAACATATTTATGTTTCTTATGAGGGAACGACCTCTAGTGGCTGTAGTAATTATTACAGCAGCAAAGGAGGAAGTCAAGTGAGTAAAGAATAGTATAAGAGCGACCACGACGCAGTCAGAAACAGTGAGTTAACTTATTAACGTAGCTAACATACGTGACCTAGATAACGTAACATCAGGTTTGTACGTAACGTAAGTCAACACACTTATTTTAACCCAAACCACAACATTTTCCTAAACCTAACCAAACGAGCGTACCACAAAAGTCCAATATGCCTGTCTCTAGTTCTAGGCAACAGTCATGTTGTTATAGAAGACGCTGACAATCGACTTCTTCAGTCTGTCTATGTGTTGATCTCCTGGATGAAAGTCCTGTCCACCTCGTCTTCCTCCTAACACAGACTTTATACTTGTTCACCTGACTTCCTCCTTTGCAGCTGTAATAATCAGAACAGCCACTAGAGGTCGCCACCTCATAAATATGAGTCGTGATAAGCTGATTTCACAGTCGACCTGTATGGTTGTTTTTCTGATGAAGATGACTTGAAAACGTAAAGGTTTTATTTTTACCAGCTTTTATGATTTTATTTGAATTCTTACAACATGTTCTGTTGACTCATAGCTGTTTGTTCGTTTGTTTGTTTTTGGAGCATCTTGCTGCTGCAACATATTGTGGATTCTTTATTTGGTTTCTGTCAGTTTTCTTCAGATCTAATTTCAGATCCATCTACCATTAGTGCAGATGAATCATTAATTAATAAATTTAATAAAACTGAGACATATCCAAACAATATAGACTCACATTAAGAGTCAATATGAGGATACAGTCCTCGCCCTCCTCCTCCACCTGTTCCTCCTCCTCCTCCTCCTCCTCCTCAGACAGGAGGCTCTGATGGAATCAAAGCAGTGTCGATGTCGCCTTTGAAGTCGAGATGGAGAGATGAAAGGAGCTCTGACCTCTCCTCCCTCCATCACCTCCTCCCTCCCTCTCCCTCACATTCGCTCTCCTCTCCCCTCATCACGCCGACAATTTTCCTCTCAGACAGGATATCATCATCATTTCTCCCCACAAAATAAGAGTCTGCGGCCCCGCCCCTCATCAGACAGAGGTGCTTTTAAAATATAAATATTTATGAGAACGAGGAAACAGGCAGCCCGGTAAAAAAAATATATATATATATATATATATATATATATATATATATACATATATATATATTCCTACCAGCACCGGAATTTAAGGATGAATATTAGATCTAAAGGCTAAATTTAGACGTGGCACGGTTGCATCGAAAGTCACTGAAATGATGCAAATGAACACCCACAGTCATTACTTCACCCAGTGCAACACAACCTGATGGGAGAATGTGTCTTTGGAAATTCATACGTTTGTGAAAAGACTGTGGTTTGAGTTCAAATAAATGTGTCAGTAACAAAGGTACCGTCATTATGTACGAAACTCTTCAAAGTGCTCTTCACATTTGGTTTCAAGAGGGATGTGAAGAGCACTCTCCTGGGTGAAAGTCATGTGGCTTGTTTAACCCGACCTGATACTACTTCGCCTCACTACCTCCTTTGTTGCTGTAGTAATCACTATGGTCACTAGAGGTCGTCGCCTTACAAGAAACGTAAATATGGGTCATAATCATCCATCTAATAAGGGAAAATCTGAGAGTCCTGTTTATTTCTATGAAAGCTGCTGAAGGTTAGCCTTTCTGGCTGGATCTTCAGCATTGTGCAACCACGAGAAATGTTGCTTTAGCCCTCGGCTAACTTGACTGGAAATAAAATAATTCAATGGTGCAGCTCTTCTAGAACCAGGGGTGCACAAACTATTTTCCTCTGAGGGCCAAAACTAAAACTTAGTGAAGGGCCACAGGCCAAAAGCAAACACCTATTGTACTGTATTGTTTTGTTACATTGCAAAATGCTACCAGGATCCCAAATTTTCAGTTGATCGACTTCCTGTGCAAAGCAAGAGCACTTTTACCTATTATACATAATCTTTGTAAAAAATTTTGCCAGTTCTAGACTTGTCAGATGTTATTGGACTGAACGGCTCAAATCATGACAGTGAAATGAATCATTTTGCGTGTTGCGTTTGTTGTGATGCTAAAAAAATGTATCTACAATTTCTTAGCTGCTTTTTAATTGTTCTATAGAGGTGATTTGGGCATTTTGTTGAAACTAAATAGTAATGTAATAATATATTACTCTATGCAGACAGTAATATTGTAACATAACATTTTATGAAGGTAACAAGTAATATGTAATATATTTCATTTTGAAAGCAACTTGCCCAACACTGTACATAAGTAATGTAGGTACGTTAGTAACTTGTGTAACGTCATCATTTTTAACTCAAACAGAATTTTTTTCTTAACCTAAACAAAGGTCCGGATCACTGCAGCGGTCATGTCGTTTTGGGATTCACCGGCAAACGACCTATTCAGTCGATAAGGAACGAGGATGTGTTGATGCTTTACAGACCAATTTATAAAAATAACTATTTCCATCTCAACAATAAATCCTCTTTCAGCCGACTGGATGATATTGACTTCATAACTGTGTCTTCTGTTGCACAACATGATCAGAGCGGAGCGTCCACTTTGATCTGCTCGAGTGTTCAGACCAAAAATAAAAATGGCAGGATGTGTTGAAAGATGTGAGAGGCTGAAACACCACACAGCATTTCATAATTCAGCGAGACTCTGTAACACAATCATTTTACTCTCCGTGTCAATTATTTATCAAAGACGTACACAGGAGGAATACAGCCGACGGAGGAGGAAGTATTCAGATCCTTTACTTTAGTAAAAGTACGAATACAACACTGCAAAAATACTGTTACGAGTAAAAGTACTGCGTTAAAAATGTACAGATCGGAAAAATGTTGAGACTCAACTTGAGTAAATGTACGACCACATAAATGGAGCAGGAACTCACATTTAAATATATTTAATTGACCATTTTGTCTTTTTATTAATTCAGACTTTTGCACACAGTGTTTGTGTGATGAGAGAAAAGTTTGTGTGTGTTTATTATTCTTCACCTACACGTCGAGTCCTAGCTCTTATAAATCTCTGTGGATGTGCACATTGATGAAAAACAAGCACTAATTATCTTCCGACTGATGTGATTAAAGGAAGGACGAGAAGTTTTTCCGTTGTCATCAAGGCCGTTCTGTTCAGAAAGCCGCGGTTCCTCCTACCTGCACTCAGCTTTCACTTCAGTTCATCTCATAAAAGCTAATTATTGAAAACATATCTCGGTCTGAAATGTGAAACAAAGACGTCGAGGACTTTTACTTCAGGCCTTGATAAAGAGAAAAGTTCGTCATTTGAAGTAGATGATTCAGGGACAGTCTTCAGAATCAAACTCTTTATTATACAGTATGTAAGCAATTAAGAACAACTGTCACTTTATCATATATTCGTCTGAGTCACTCAGCAGCTACAGCATACTTTTGTTCAAAGCTTTGTTTTATGTGTAGAGATAAAAGTTTTCTGTTGTTGCTGAACAGTAAAATACTGATCAGAGTTTTACAATCTAATAACTTCATTAACTGAGACACACAGGGCAGAAAATCACCAGAGTAACCAACAACAGCTGCTCTTTACCAGCTATCCTTGCCTGCAGCTAGCTTCTGTTAGCTCATTAGCTCACGGGAGTCTGACTGGAATCACAGCAGACTTTGAGAGGGGAGAGAGAGTCGGACATCATCAGCGTGTAGAGCCTGAATATTTTCACATCTGACTCTGTGAACTGAGGATTTATTTGGACCGAACCAGAGGTGACTGTGGAGACAAACCACAACACATGTGATAACTCGTTAGCCGATGTTAGCATTCTTAGCATGTTAGCAACACACACAGGGTGTTCCTAACAGTAACGTTAGCTAGGAACACCCTGTGTGTTTCACTTTCAGGTGGATGTGTTGATGTTTCTGAATTAATTTAAACCTTTCCTCATCATATCACATCAAAACAGTATTGTATCAAACAGTACAGTTAGCTAGAATGTGGTTAATGCTAAAACGTTAGCTGTTGTCTAGTGGAAGCTAGTCAGTTATCTCATATGTTGTTGACCTTGAAGTACGGTCCAATGTCCCTCCAGATTAAATTAACCATTTTACTCTGAATGTTTTACTTCATTTTTTAAATTATTAGTTAATTTTTAAACGCTTTAGTTCATTTTTTCAATGTTTGATTTCATTTTTTGAACATATCAGTTCATTTTTTGAATGTTTCAGTTCATTTTTAAAACATTTTAGTTCATTTTTAAACATTTTAGTTCCCTTTTTAAACATATAATTTATTTTTTTATGTTTTTGTGTTGTTGTAATGTTAATGTTTTTTGTAGCTTTAATTCATTTAAAAAAAATGTTTTTGTTAATTGTTTGAATGTTTAATTTCTCTCTCGACCTTATAATGTCTGTTTTGTCCAACACACAGTCCAAACCTTTCAATTATTAAAATATATTTGAATCATGAAATAATTCAAAAGAAAACCAGCAAATCTTTTTTTTTTTTTTAGGCTGGAAGCAAATAAAATGATTTAGGATGAAAAGTGACTTTAAATGATTATCATTATAGTTTGATTTTCAGTCAATCCACTCATTGATTTATCAAGTAATCGTTTCAGCTGCACTTGTATAAACTGTTATTTAATTTAATCAATCTAATAAAGTAAGATATTTTTAAGTATCAAGTTTAATTAACTGTACTCAGTTACATTCCATCCCTGAGTACAGTTACAGTACAGTTTTGTGTAGATTATAATATTTTCTCAAAAAATACGTCCCAGTCTGATGTCACTGTGATGTCACAGCCTGTGTGTACACTTCCTGTTCAAACCACATTAAGAGTCAGACAGAGTGTTCAGTTCGGTTTGTTCGGCGTCTCGTCTGTCAACATGTCATCATCATTATTAAACAGAAACGATCTTAATTAAAACATCAGGTCTTTACTTTGTAATTAACCTGTTTGGAAACAGACCTGATGTATATTTACTGTCGTCTCTCCTCCGTGTTTGAATCTCGCTGCCACATTAAGTCAACCGTGCGAGTCGAGCGCAGTAATAGATTACCTTCATTAACTTAAACAGTCATCAGATACATCGAGCCAGAGGTAATAGAAATAGCAGTGAAGTTCGGCTCCGTACAGACGGAAGTGAATCATCTTTTTCAGCATTGTCTTCGTCCTTCAGTCTCTCAGAGGGAAAAAACAAAACAAAACAGATCTTAAAGTAATTATCATTCATTCATTTTTCTACATTTTCTACCTTTTATCCATCTGTGTTGGATGATTTTGTACATTCTGTCTCTCTGTCACTGTCAGTCGTCATTCACAGATTTCCGTCCATCACTGTCATGTTTTCTGCTTTCCCACATCATCATACAAAACAAGTCATCATCTTTTTGTGTTGGATGAAACGTTTGAGTGACAGATGCTGATCCCGACAATCTCACAACGAAAACCCCCAAATCTGCTGTTCTGAAAAGGAAACTGCAGGAGCTTTCTGAGCTCCTCTGCATGTTTGGAGATAGTGTAAATCCTGAAGTGTGTCCAGAGGAGCTGTGTGAAGTCGGATAAATGATTCAAAATGAAACAAATCTGTTGATGTGGAGTTTGAAGTGAGCTGAACAGATGTCTTTAGCTGCTCTTCATCTCTGCTACAGGCAACATTAGGTGCTATTAGCATAACATACCTGAGGTCCTACTTCCAGCCCGTCCTCACCAGAAAAAAGCCTGTAAAGATCGACTGTGACAGTGGCTTTTTACAACCAATATTTATGTGTATTGTTCGGCAGCGACCCCTGTTGGCCGTAGTTATTATTACAGCAGCAAAGGTGGAGTTGCACAAGTCTTTAAAGTGGCATTCTCTGATTTTTGGGGATTATCTTGCTCTCAGATCAGTTGAAGATTCTCGCGCCGGTTTCCTTTATGTAATTTAAAGGTCCTATTTGTAAGCATCGTGGCAGGAGATCCAAAACAGTTGTACCTCATGAGCAACAGGATAAATATTGTTAAGAGTTGCAAAGATTTTTGTCTCGTTGTTATTTTGTCCAGATGTTGAACTGGTTATTGCTCCTGTTTTTGTTTTCCCAACTCGTCGAATACAGACGTACTGTGATTGAAGGTCGTGTCAGCCGCCATCCCAAAGATTGAGACTCAGAAATCAATTTTTCTTACTTACTTCTGGAAAACAAAATACAAACTAACAACTCCATAAAAAACGTTGCACCTCTGAACATTATTTATCTTGTTTTCTGATCGTTTTGGATCTCCTGCCACTTTGCGTAACAAAATGTTCATTGTAAACCCTTTAAACTTTTATCCATAGAGGAGAAAAAACAGGCCCGGCTGAACAGACAGATGGATAAATAGATGCAGCACATGGTTATGAACTGGATTTTCTGTCAAAAGTGTTGATTTTTACATCTTATTTACAGATTTCATCACTAAAAACAATCCAGTCACGTCAAACGTGACTGAATTCAACAGTAAACAAACAACAAGTCCTGAATCACAACAATAAGTTGATACACACCAATAACAGATGCTAACAGGAGCTAACGCGTTAATGTAAAATATGTAGGTTAACAACCGCATTAATGAAAGTATGGTAATATGATAAAACAGAAATAATCCAGACAGGAGTATTTATGGATTTGGTGCGAGAGCTGACGGGGTTCAGTAATCCTCCAACAGACAGATGTTGACCCCCACCAGCCTCCACCGACACGGTTCAAGTCAGTTTATGATCTGTATTTAATCTGTTCCGGGTCTTAACTCGACGCTGGGACATTTTATTTTTTCCTCTTCAGGATAAAAACAACTTCTGAAGGATCACAACTTGTTTACTCAAAATTCACTCTTATGTTCAACCTGTAAAAGAAGACGGAGGTCTTAAAAGTTGATCTGATCCATTAAATCTGTCACAAGTTCATTCTCGTTAAAAACCTTTTGAGTTTTACAAACAGTATATTCACACAGTCAAAGGGAGGTTTCACAGGATTTGTAAATGTTTTGTTGAGAGTCTGTAACACACTACACTGGAAATTATGACAAATTTGATTACATTAAGTTTTGTCACATTGTACGCAGACTTAAAGGTTTTTTAAAGAATATTTTAAAAATCATCTTAGCAAATGTTTTGAAGTACACTGGGTTTTGACATGTTTTAAAAAGTTCTCCTCATTATTGTGATTATTATTATTATTATTATTATTATTATTATTATTATTATTTGTGTTAATGAAACTTGTATGATAATATTGGTGAATAATAATTCAGATATTAGGCCTTTGTAGATGTTTTGTGTGTCAGTTCATCTGATTGACTTTTCACCGAACAATTACAACTATGGTAACAGAGGATACTGACAACAATAACTAATATATTATGTGCACGATTACAGTTTTCAACATGTAAAATACTTCTTTTCAATATCATGTGCAATATCACTTCTCATTATTATTAGAATATTTAATATAATTTGCATTATTATGTTGATTATTAGGTGTAATATTACTTTTTTTTTAAATATTGACTTGATTCTATTTTAGTTATTTCACTATTGTTATTCTGTCGGGCACTGGTTTTGCATTTACTCCATAAACACTTTATATTTTGTATATGTCACTCATATTTTATACTCCAGTGTGTGATCCTGCTGGTTGTTGCTGGTTGTTCTGTAAATTTCTTGCAGAGATCTTCTCTTGTATTTTGAGTGTTATTTATTTGTCAAAATACACAGAATTAAACATTAGAGCATTTTTAGAGAATATTTTCTGTAAATACCTCGATAGTATCGTTATGGTGAATTTGTTTGATACATCCCCCAAATTCTGATGCATTTAACTCAAAGTGTGTCTCAGTGCAGCCTCACAGAGCTGCTGACACGACTGTAGACTGGTACAAAAATGGATTTTATATACAGAAAACAGTCATTTTTACAGGAATGAAATCTCCAAACATGCTGCAGTATTCCCTTTCTAGTTTTGTGTGTGTGTGTGTGTATGTGTGTGTGTCCGACCACCACACAGTGGACGGATCAGTGTGAGATGGTTCAGGACTGTCCCACTGAGCGAATCACAAACTGCTGCAGGGCTTGTCAAACTTTCAGGCACTCATGATTCACTCTCAGAACTGCTGCAGCATGCGGTGGGATTTACCCACAATCCTTAGTGTTTTTATGTTGGAAATGACACAGGGGAAGACTGAAAAATTAAAAAAAATATACAGTGAGAGTACTCTCTGAATACATCAGGGTTATAATCTGATTCCAGTCCAAACTACACAAATAAAACAAACTATCACTATATATGTCCATCTATAATCATATGTGGATGTTGAATATTGTATATGATATTTTAAATCACCAACAAACAATCTAACTGTGTGAAATGTGATTTGCGGACTTCAATTTCGTCACTACCTTCGAGTCTCCTTTTCCAGCTCCGCACGTCTCCGTTGTTTTTATTCATTATATCCATTAAACATCAGCTGAAGATTCTCACGCTCGCCTTCAGGTTTACTAAATTAAATACAATTTCTTTTTCTATTTCATTTAATTCAATATGTATACAGAATAACAACCAGACAAAAATCTCCCTGAACATTATTTTTATCTGTTTTGGATCTCCTGCCACTCTGCGTAACACAATGTGTGTCAAAGACCATTTTAGATAAACTATAGAGGAGGAAACCAGCAGCACACAACAGTGGTAATGTTTACAGTTTATTTACAGATCTTATCACTAAACACATCCAGCGGCATCACAAACTCCCAAGATATGTGACTGAATTTAGCAGCAAACAAATAAATAATTAAAAAAAGAGTCATTTCACAATAAACACAAAGAAACATGATTTGCGTAATTTTTCTTGTCCAGCATACGCAGTGGAAAATAACAGTAATGCCCAGAAATGGATGTTAATTTCTAGTTTAGTTGCTTCAGTGTTTAATCCTGTGAAGAGGTAGACTATTAAAGTTAAAGGTAGAATCAGTAGGATTTGTCCCAGCTTTTCCTGAACGCACCACAAAGATAGTTGATTGTTGAGTCTCATTCCCAGGACGTCAAATAGCCACATTTTGGGTTGGTAAAGCGTCCCGAGCAGCAACAAAGAGAGAAATTAGAAAATCTCTGCAGATACGAGACACTAACACGCCTTTTCTCCCCATTCCAGTCTCCCTCTCTGTCTGTTTACGTCTTCTTACGTCTTTGTTTCGTCTCGCTGCGTCTGCTGTGCGTGATGTGCACTGTCGACGTCAGTCTTGTGATGTTGGGAAGGCGGCGTGCGATGACGCCAAATAAAAATAATCCATAATTCACCTCAAATGCATCAAACTAAAGTAACGAGCCTGTTTTGGAAATGTGAGGAGGAGAAAGTTCATATGTTTGTGTTCAGATGTAGAGAGGGAAAGTCAAAGAGATACTCAAGTAAAGTACAGATACCTGAAACATCTACTCAAGTACAATAACTTAGTATTTGTACTAGTGTTGTAGACGTCTGAAGTGTTAAGTTGAAGTGAATACTTTAAATTTTATGTATCGTGGCGATTCTCTGCTGCCTAAAAGAGAAGTTTTGTTTTCAAGTTCTTCCTCCAACTTCTCAGACACACAGGGAGCCAGAAAATCAGCTTTTCTCTCCGTGATCTTTTTGAAAATGAAGGAAAAAGGTGGAAATCAAACAGGGCGAGGTGGGACTGAAGGGGCGGGACCCCAGGCTGGAGGTCATCGGTCTAACCTAACCTTTAGCCTTGGGTGGCGCCGAGCTGTTGTCTGTTGCTGTTGTCCTAATGAGAGCGGCAGTGTCGAGGTGAGCCGCTCGGTTTCTGCAGGTCGGCAGAAAAACACACACATTAGTCAGATAATGGCTTCGATGGGAGACCTCGCTCACATTTGCAGTGTTTGACCTCCGACCTCCGAGCGCGCCGAGCTGCAGGAGCATCACATGAAGGGAGGCCGAGAGGGCGGGGCCTGGGGAACCCGGTCGGCCCGGCTCGGCTACATGTTCCTCCATCTCGCTTCTGAATGGATAAATAATTAGCTGAGCTTCATCTCCTCGTCCTCCCACACAGGGCTAAAGCCGGCGCTCCTCACCTCGCTCAGCAGGAGAAGAAGAAAAACAGGACTGCAGCCTGCGATGCATTCAGGAAGACTTCGAAAGTATAGCGCTCCCTCCTCTCATCCTCCTCCCTCACAGCTGACCCTCATTGGAAATGGACGAGTTGGGATTCACAGGAGCTTCACAGGCGAGAGGCCACAGAGAGCCGCAGCCGAGGAAGAATTCGGAGCGTTTCAGACGAATGTGGGTGGAATTTAACGCTTCACCAAAACACCACAACGCTTCCTTCAGAGATCTGATTGGTCGTACCGGCTCTCCCACTGTCACAGGACCGGCTGCTCTCCCTCTCCACTCTCAGCAGTAACCTCGCTCGCCCACTGATGCTCACAGTGACCACAGACAGGAGGAGGCAGAGGAGCGGCTCACAGCGGGAAATGAACCATCAACATTTGCTCCGCTCGTCCAGAAACACAAAACTAACTCGGCTGAAAGTCTGCCAAGATATTCCTGCTGCGGCTCTGATTCAGCTTTCGGTAGCGTCCTCGAGAGGTGTCTGAGACGAAGAAGAAGAAGAAGAGGCGCTCGAAGAAGGAAACTGTTTCGAAGAAAATAAAGAAAGCGTCCCAAGTGGGGAGAAAGAGAAATGAGGCATCTTAGCTGAAAAATACAGAGCAAGAAAGCTAAAATTATCTTCTGGTTAGAAGGCAAAAAGGAAACATCCCATGAAGGGAGCGAGGAAAGAGGAAGGCTTCCTAGTTTGGATGCATTTTCTTGGTTAGGGAAGAAAGGAAACATTTATTTGGGGGGATTCCTATAAGAAGCAAGAGTTAGAGAGCTTACCTGTAAACTGTGTCCTTGTTAGAAAGCAAGAAAAAGGAGAATTATTTCCAGGTTAGAAAAAGGGATAAAGGAAACATCCTAGGAAAGGTAGAAAGGAAGGACGAAGGCTTCGTAGACGACGATATAATGACGAACCTCATGAGTCTTATCAGCTGAGTCTGCAGCTCCTCTCGGCTTTAAGGAGCTTTATAGTAACAGCCTTTTGAAGTTTACTGTTCTGGTTCGCTCTCATAACGTCGTTTTAAGCCACATGTTACAACTTTACAATTTAATGTGATACATGTTATATATATGAGGATGAAGCGTGGGAGAAAGACAGAATATAAACCTTTCATGAGACCCACGTAGGGAAACCATCGTGTTTGCTGACGGTCAGACATTACAGACATCATAACTGTACTAACTATGTTGTGATCTGGCGGCGCAGGTACGCAGCTCAGGTGAGATCGATATATTCAGAAACCCACCAAAGCATGATGCTCCGCTGTCAATATTTAATCAGAAAGAGCAGGACTGGCGGCGGGGTTAACATTTCATAAAACACATTAACATTGATTCAGCAGGCCCGGCAGATTAAAGTGGATAAACAGGGGAACAGAGGGAGTCCATGATGTGGCACTGTCGGAGCAGGTAATGGGACACAGCGAGGACGGGAGGAGAATAAAGAAGATACGAGGAGGAAATTAACTCCATTTTTATCTTTCATTTTTCAAAGAGAAAATACAGTGAATCTGAAGCCTCTGATCTATTTCTGTTTGGAGGAAACGGAGCGATCATTAATGTTATTAGTGACACCTGCTCTTTTCTCACATCAGATGTTTTGACTCCCGAGCCGGAAAAAACGTCTATTCACAGAGTCGCTTCTCCTCCTCAGACAGCTGGGGCTGACACAAGAGCCGCAGGTGGGACATAATTACAGAAATTAAAGAAAGAAGTCCTCATTAATAGCTGTAGGTAAGTCCAATAATAAGTCCAATTTCAGTTCTGACGCTCTGAAGTTGGCGCAGATGCCATCGACGTGATAAAAACTCAAGCTGGCTTCGTCTTCAGCACGAGAGGAAGAATCATCCGCTAATTAGTAAATACTACAGGAGGAAATATGCAGAGACTTGCAAATGAGGCGACCTTTGACCCTGCATGGAAGAGACTCTGAACCCTCTGGTTGTTGTCATTAGTTACAGCTGATCTGATGTCGGTGAGCAACCTGCTGGTGCAAGAGGTTATTTTGTTACATTAAACATACACACAGAATATGTCGCCTATAGTTTATTTATAAAACAGGAAGGAATGAGGGAAGCTCACAAAACAATGGCGGAATGAAACTAAGTAGATTTACTCACATACTGAACTTAAATGTTTCCAGCTCTGGAGGAGTGTCAGGTGCAGATCCAGACCTTCAGGGGGAATAAACACCTGGAGTCACATCAGATTCTGCTCTGATCCGGAGCTGTTTACCGACGGGAGGAGAGCTCAGAGATGACTTTTTAACTTGTGGGATTAAAAGTGGATTTATCTTCTCTCCTGTTGATCAGCCTGACTGCAGCAGTGATCCGGAGGTGACCTCCATTGTCGGGTGTTTCTGTTCTGTAATGTTGACTGCTGACTGGAGCTGGAGGGGAAATGGACTTTACTTCATGAACATAACGTTACAGAGAGGAGAGACAGAACCGGAACCAGAGTCTCTGCTGAGTGCTGAGTTTAGTCAGAGTTGACCTGAAGTCAAACACTAGGTTTGGGGCGAATAAGTATAAATAACAAACTTGCTCAGCTGGTTTAAAGTTTTATTCAGGTTTGTTTAGTTTTGTTCTCTGGCTCTCTCCTGGAAGTGACAGCGACAGGTGACCGATGAAATGCAGCATTACCTTGTTCTAAATTAAAGATTTCTCTGGTTTGACGATTGTTGGAAACATTTGGGATACTAGTACACATCTCAACAAAACATATGTGAAATACCTAGGTGCTTTTAGACACTTTAATGCAGAAATCTTACATATTGTATCCATAATAGCTGTCGACTGATACAGCTTTTTCAGGATCAATGCAGATTATTAACCGATATTCATTTTCTGTAAAAATGAAAATTTAGAACAACTGGTACAAAGTACTGATCTCAAGTCCAATTTTCAGGGACTTTTCCTGAATATTTCCATTTTCTTCTACTTTACACTCCACCACATTTATTTGTTTGTTTGATTTGCAGTTTCAGATAATTCAGTGTTTATACTGATTTCTATTAATTGTGACGAGTTACCGATCAGATAGTATTGTAGCCGGGACATTGTGTGAGAGGACGTCGCATCAGAGCCAAAGTAGCACATTTTTAAATTATCTGACAGAAATTGGGAAAAAGCGAAATATCTGCTCGAGAATCGGTCGGGCGGCGTAGCGTCATTATTAATCTAAATACATCATACATGACAGCAAAACACTGACAGGGGCCATTTCACTGCACAAGTACTTTCACTTTTCATACTTTAAGTACATTTTGCTGATAATACTCACATACTTTTACTTCAGCAAGATGTCAAATGCAGGACTTTTACTTGTAGTGGAGTATTTACACTGTTTATGAGTACTTCTACCTAGTTAAAGGATCTGAATACTTTCAAGTGCTGTAAAGAATACCTTAAAGTCATACTGTGAGTAAAAGAAAAGATATTGTGTCAAAAAATGAATTTGAAAAAAGTCACCTGTACAAATAGTACTCGAGTAAAAGTCTTAAAGTATTTGTACTTAAGTAAATTATATATGTATTTTCATGCGATTAATTAATTTTAAAACGTGCTACCTTGGCTCTGATGCAACATGTAATCTGCAAAGTAACTAGTAACTCAAGTTATCAAAAGAAATGCAGTATAGAAGAAAGTACAATATTTGCCTCCACAATATAGTGGTATGTAGTAGTAGAAAATGGAAATACTCAAGTAAAGTACAGGTACTTAAAATGTGTATTTAAGTATGGTACATTAGTAAATGTATTTAGTTACATTCCATCAGTGTTTCCGGGTGTGTTTACTTCAATTTACAGAAGCAGAAAAGTGTAAAAAGGTCAAAACTCTACAACACTTTTAATTTTTGAAAAAAACTTTGTCAGACTGACACGTTTCCGTTTGTAGTCTTCATCATTCCTCAAAATATGACTTTAAATCATGTGAATCTCTTTACTCTATTACTTTTAAGGATCTACACTCTTTCAGAAGATGTATGTATGATTCGTCTCATCACTACAGGTGTCGAGATGTTTCCTGCTGTCAAACCTCTGCTCACGACACACCTTCTCTGACTCCTAACACGGAGAAAAGTGACAATGATCATCATGATGAAAAAATGAAAAACTACTGTGGGAGATCTTCACACATTAACCTCATCGTGTCGGCGTGTTGGTGTGTGACGCGTGGTGTTAATTGGCAGCAGAACCATCATGAAGAATTCATGTTGGAATAACAGCGGCTTTACTCCCGTTTAATTAAAGATGCTGCGTCGCCGTGGCTACATGCATATTTAACGAGCGACAAAGTGGCATGTGACGATGCACAAGCTAACAGCTGCTTTTAACACACACACACACACACACACACACACACACGCTCTGACCAGTTGCTTCTCGAGAGCCAATCATCTGTTTTCATGTCTGATATGTTGCAGCTCACTGTAGCTGCATTTATAGATGATAATCAAAGTCATTGAAGATGAAAATGTGAACAACTCCATCACATTAATCTCTCATTAAACAGATTCAACATTTAAGGGTCCATTTCAAGCCGAGCTGGGCTGAAGTCTGCCCGTCATTTGTCAGTCGGATGTTTGTAGCGAAAAGAAAGAGAAAATATGCAGTTTAAATATACAGAATCACTGATTAATTGTCATTTTTCATAATCTAAGCACGGGGTAAAGAGCGACACTCGACGCAGGAAGTCGGTCACCATTTTGTATTTTAATGGTGCACTGTAGTTTTTCATGAGACGAGAAAGATCTTCACCGACTTACAGAAACTAAATAATCAAACTCTCTTTGTTTTCATGACCGAATGAACTGAATAAACAAACTGACCTTAAAGGACAACACAATTTTTTACTGTTTTACTTTGTTTATATGTGGCGGACCCTGCCACCTTTCTAGCTTCAAACAGTGTTCTGGGACCTCATTTTCCACTGAGAACAGCTTGTTTATTCACTTATGGAAAAAAATACTTATTATTACCTCATTGATATTGTAAATATTACAATTCTGAGTTTGAATTTCTTATTTCAAACTACATACAACCCCTTTAATGGAGAAAATAATAAGCAGATGCAGGTAGCACACTGACTAGAGATCAGTACCTCATACAACCACACATCAAACTACAACTATCACTTTAAGAGGAAACAAAGCAGCATGGAGTCTGCTGTTGATAAAACGACCATATAGGTCGACTGTTAAAGCAGCTTTTTACGACCCAAATGTACGTTAGGTGTTGGGAGGCAACCTCTATTACAGCAGCAAAGAAGGATGTCAGGCGAAGTTGTGTAAAGAGCAACAAGTCTGTAAAGGGAGGATGACGGGGACGGATGGTTGTGTCAAACCAGCAAAGGACTTCATCCAGGAGAACCTTTTAGTGTCAAGTCAACGGTGAGTTATAACGGAACAGACGATACGCACGTAACGTAGGTACATTCATAACTCAGGTAATGTAACTAATGTACTTATTTTAACCCAAACCACAATGTTTTCCTAGACCTAACCAAACTGCGATCGTATGATGAAGGTCTGATACGCCTTTCGCTGGTACACTGCAACGGTCATGTTGCTTATGGAACGGTGATATATGTGGTTTTGCATCTTACATGCATCTTTTTTTTAAAGTAAAAGTAGAAATACTCTGATGCAAGTAAAAGTACTGGATTCAAAATTCTACTAAAAGTAAAAGTATTAGCATCAAAATCTGCTTCAAGTACCAAAAGTAAAAGCCCTTGTCATGCAGAAGTTAATGAAATGTGAATCTGAATGATGCCAGCAGCGTGCTGATGAAGAGGAAGTTCAACGCCAAAATAAAACACATAAAAAAAAGGTAATTATAAGATCAAAGAATCTGAAGTAATTAAGTGAAGTCAAACTCCAGAAAACAACAATTACATGAAACCAGTCAACGCTTACTTCTTCATCATCTCTCTCTCAAAGACTGACTGACAACATACACCGCGCTCACACCTAACGATCAATAATGATGATCGATGGAGACTGAAGTCAGATGTTAACCTGCCCGCCCCTCGCTGTCCAATCAGAGGCCGTTCCTGCTGCTCAGGTACGACAGCACGTGTCACTTAGTCACTTATAACTCTGTAAATGCTGAAAATAAACTGTGATGAAGGTGAGGACGGACACGCTTTATGTTACATCACAGCCCTCCTCACACACACACACACACACACACACACACAGAGTTTTGTACAGTTATATAAAAGGATGATGAGAGAAGAAGAAGCAGAGGGACTGAGGGAATATTATTGTGCTCCTCACATCACTGTTAGTAATTAAAGTCAATCACCACTTGAACAGGTTTGAACAGACGAGCAGACACACACACACACACACACACACACACACACACACACTGCTGCTGTTATTATGTTGGTGTGTGATTGATTGAGTCAATAACAGATACAAGGTGCCACACACACGCACACACACACACACACACACACACACACACACACACACACACACACACTCAGAGAAAATCTATTCATTTCCCAGAAGACTGACAAGTTTCTCTCAGTGAAGACGACAGCAGCGAGTATTTAAGAACAATTTCGAAACACTTTCCATTTTCTGCTCCTAACAGTTCTGCTACACCTCAAACCCCAAGGATATATTCTACTTTAACTAAAGCTATCAAATACATGTAATGGAGTAACTCTTTTAAGATTAAGATTACAAATGCAAAAATATTAATCAATGAATAAATCGTGATGAATTATTACAGATTAAGACGGAGGTCTCAAACTCAAATTATCTTGGGTATTGTCATCTCTTAGGAGAGCCACTAGAACATTGAAGTATTACAATAAGGCAATGAAAATGTAGGTTTTTTTTCCATGATTAACAAACAGCAGTTTGTACACATTTCTACATGATTAGTTTTAACAGTCCAAATCTTTTTTCCTGATAAATAACTTACTTAAACCTTACACTAGGCTCGCTGTACTAATCCCGGCTGACACGGATTATATTACTCGCCCACTGTCGTTTAGCTTTTTAGTGACTACGAGGAACTTTTAAGTGTTAATGAAACAGTCTCTGATTCCTCTGATGATTATAAATGAGCTGTAACAGCAAACGAGACCATCAGCGAACAGACTGCTGGTTTAATATAGTTATTATTAACGTCTTAATTATTAACGGTCCGATCACATATATCGCATATAAAATCACATATAAAGACATTACCTCATCACCATCCATCCTGCGGTCTGTCTGTCACTCGCTTCCAAAACAAATATATGCGCTGCCGCCACGCGCTAGCAAAGATCTTTATAACAGCAGGGCTGGTGCTGTACCACTTTTACCAAAAGGGGACATAAGAATCAACAAAAACAAAGTTCCTCATAGTCACTTTAATAAATCAATAGTCCAACATGGACGCTACGACTGGAGGTTTATACTCTGTGCAGCTGACTGACGAGACGATAGCGGAGGATTTGCTGTCAATGCAAACAGCAAACACACCTGTTAAGTGATATGTCAGATTTCAACTTGTAACAGCTAACCTGATAATGTTGATGAGGGAAGAGGAGCTGTTACCTCTCTGATAAGTTGAAAGGTGTGCATCCCGTCACCTGCAGCTCTTCATCAAACAGCAGAATGATAACGGCTGCAGAATGTTTCAGAGTCCATTCCTGGTACAGATTTCCCAGAACTCCACACATAGGTCTTGTATACGTTGGCGCAAGTTACGTTGGGAAGACGTTGACCAAAAGCCTTTATCTTGGAAACGTCTTCCCAATTAGCAAAAGCTCCTCATACTGTGAGTGCGTTTATGTGGTGTTGGAAAAAACTGGGAAAGTATTTCCGACTGGGAATATTCCCGTGAACACCTCCTCAAGTCTGAGCAACAACTCAGAGAGTCGGAGAAAATGTTGGTGCACGAGTTTCAGAGATCTGTTTCCTTTGCTGTCAACGTGTTGTTATAACGCTCTGAGCGATAAAAATAACCATCGTTCATGTAGTGCCCACATTACGACTTGACGCACATAAACATACCGAAGAAGGAAGAACCAACTGAGGAGCATGTGAAGCAAGCACACGTCTTTCCAATGTAACTTCTCTTGGTCGGGCCAATGTATTAACAATGAAAAACTACCAACGAGACTTTTAGATACTCGCTCACCTAAAACTCTTAGTCTAAAACTATATATAATAGACACACTGTGCTTCATCTTACATGAAATATGATAAATAAAACGTATTATTTTCATTTCCAAAGTTCTGTCAAGGATCTATGATCACATACAGAAACCTCACTCAGGACGGAAACTTTTAAACCCTGGATGCGGCGACAAAACTCTAAATAGAAAGTGTGGATGTTTACATGCAGCTGAATTTTCCTGTCTGGTATCTTTGGAAACTTCAGGATGTTGCCTTGAATCTTAAAATAAAGTTGAGACAGTTTGAATGGAGTCTGGATGAGCAGCGTCTCTGTGAGTGATGCAGCCACCGGAGCATCCAGGGAGAGAACTGAGTTTAACCGCTTCCGGCAAGAAAACTGACCCGAACCGGCTGGAGTCTCCGATGGACACACGGACCTGAAACTCATATCTGATGAGTCGGTACTGAACAAGTTCTTCAACATCTAAGCTGAAGCTGAACGACAGCCTGACTGTCCCAGCTTCACCTTCTGCTGTTACATGAAATAACGTCATGGTAGAAAACTTGATTTCATCTGATGTGTTTGCAGCTGCTGTTTGTTCACATGTGGAGCAGATGGAGGCTTTATTTTTAGGTTCACTTCAGGTTTTTGTCTGAAGATGTTCAGTGAACATTCAGAAGATCGAGGCTGCGTCCGATTTCTTTACTGCAGCACAAACGACGGGCTGCTGCACGTAGAATACAAGGAACACATTTACTTTAGTGTTTGGTATGAACATAATTTAATTTGATTTGAAAAAGGCCAGAGCTAAAACAATAAGTTGAGAGAAAGAAAATTAGTCAGTTGAAAACAGTTTTGATAATCGATTTATCATTTCAGCTTTTTGATCAGGACAATATGACAAATATTAACTGATTCCAGCTTGTCAGATGTGACAATTTACTGCATTTTGTTTTATAGCATAACCACAAACCTCTGGACCAACTGTTAGTGGCTGAGGTGCATTGTGGGTAATCCAGATGCCAGATTGTGCTCTATCGATTTTTGCAACTTTTGTTTAAACTGTCCAGTGAGACTCAACATCATGTTAACAGATTTACAGATACTTTCATTCTTCTTCTTATATAATTTATGTATTTATTTCAATGGAAACGATGGAAATGATCTTAAAGTTAATGAAGTAGTTTTTTTCACCCTAACCAAAACTTAAACAAAGTCAGACTGCGACAGCCTTAATGTCACGTACATAGGCTTCTTTATTATCGTGTTGTCGAGGCCGATACTACGACTGAAGAAACGTGCCATCACACACTAGACTGAGCTGTGAGTGGAAACGATGTGTTTGTGGATAGACTCAAACTAAAGCTCAAACGGTTACAGTACCAGACTGACTGCTCCGTACACCTCATCCTGTGTTGGGGCTGAGTGCAGTAATTTTGTTGAAAGGGAGGCTAATGTGAATGTACCTTCAGTCTGACATCTGTGACTGTAGTGTTTGAGTATGGAGACAGAGCTGAGGTAAGAGGCTGATGAAAAAATGGAGGACGAGCTCAGAGTGTCGTTAAGATAAGAGAGGGCAGAGTGAACTCACACAAGCTGTTCTGCAGCTGAGTCTTCCTGTAAACATTAAGAAACACGGTCGCTCTCCATCTTGTTACAGATTCCCGTCACTGCTGCAGACCACTCTCGCTGTGTGTGTGTGTGTGTGTGTGTGTGTGTGTGTGTGTGTGTGTGTGTGACCCAGTGGGTGGTCTTAATAGTGGCAGCATATGTCTGCATTAATCTGATTTGGATGACTCAATGGACAGAGAGAAATGGATGGCTGGAGGAGATAGGAGAGAGAACAGAAAACATAGAGAGGGAGGGAGGGTGTAATGAATGAAAGGATGGATGGATGAAAGGGTGGAGGTGATGGGTGAAGGGTGGTAGCCTATACATGGAGCGGTGCAGGGGTTAAGACAGATTGTGTTTCTTGGATTTGCAGAGCAACACAGTATAATAATGTGGGTCAACTGTCAGTCTGGTGGCTGGAGGGTTTACACACAAATGAAAAAGCTTTAGTTGGTGAAAGTGTCTTATAATGTTTGATGAAACTAAGCTAGTAGTTTCCCCTTGATTACAGTATTTATGCTAAGCTAGGCTAAAATGGTTCTGGACAGACAAGAGATGAAGGGAAGATCCTTTGTCTCGTAAATGCTGACAGGACACATAATGTGCAAAATGTTTGATGGAAACAGATTTGCTTAAAGACTGATCAGCTTTTTCCTTTCTGCATTATAATCATTGCATTTCTTCGTCATCTCCGGGCAGCATGCAACATGGCCGATAATAGCTGACATGCAAGAACAATGCCAACTTGCCCTATCAAAAGTAATTCCTGAAGACCTCTCTCCCCTTTGTCTCCTGGTTTGTTTACCTGTACCCTCTGTTTACTTCCACACCAACACATGACGTAGCCATGTAGCCTACACCGTGTCATCCTCTGACCAAATTCCGCTTTACATGGCCGAGTTCATTGGTTCATAACAGTTTATGGAAAGGCAGCAGATTCGCATTTTGATTTTGGGGATTTTTGCAAACTTTCAAAAGTTTACTTAAAATTTGCTTGACATTTTATGGAAACATGGCTTGAGGTAGTAACTATACCTCCAACATCCTGTAGAACAAACTGCACGATGAAAGAGACACAGCATGTACTGCTGTCAGACATCAGAGACGCGGCATCTACACTCTGTGTAGCCGAGAGACACCACTGTGTCAGTCGAAGAGGCCGGTTTGTTTACAGGGGAAACTACAACTCACAATCCACTTTGTTTCAGAAACCAGCCGCAATAAAGACACGGATACTGAACCAACTGAACAGTCAGACAACAATTAACTATGATTACACCTAGTCTGTTTACCTTTGTTTTTTATCAGTTGTGCCACGTTCGAAAAAATGAAAATGTAACAGTCGAAAGCAGCATGAAGGTCAGCGACAATGTTACAGTTGTTCCTTTTTAAACTTAATCAGTCTCTATTTGAAACTCAACGCTGAACGACTGACTGACTGAACGATGATAAAGCATTAATGCGCCAACGTGCTTAACTTTAACACACCGGAAAAGAGGCAAATATTAGCGTGTCCACGCGAGTGAGGTGTTTTCGTCACTGCCGATTGGAGCTGAAGACAATAATCACCCGTGACTACTGCAGAGTAATTTGACATGGGAATGAATTCTGATTGTACCAATTCACATTTAAGACAAATGTTAGTGGGTCATAGTAGGTTTTTAATCCAGTGTGAAAGGGGTGTAAGATTAATCTTCTGGCCAGTTTAAGCTGCAGTTTGTGGGGGTTGTAGCCTGTTGTACTAATGCTGTAATGAACTGTGAATGAAAGAAATATATAAAATCAAATAAAAATCCAATGTCTTTGTCATCTGTTGTTTTAAAATGTGTGGTTTTTGAATTTCAGCTAAATACAATTGACTTGACAAATGTGTGCACACTACAGCAAAGAAGCAGGCGTAAGTTATTGTAAATTAACAGCAATTTATACAAAAAGCTTCCCTTTTCTATATAGGCTGAGAGGAAAAATATATTTGAATGTCATATTTAGGCTTTCTTTAAAAAAAAAAAGTCATTATCTTTTGCAACAAAATCCTGAATATATAAACATTATGTTTAAAATCAAAACACTGCACAGGTAAATATAGTGTAAATATGTTAATAAAGTAGACGTACGTTTTTTATTTTACTGTATTATGTCATCATGTCTTTATGTAAATAGAATGAGGCTCTGGGTGTCTCCCTCCTTCTCTGCTGATCTGCTGTTTAACAAACATTTATCTGACCCGTCTTTCATTACGAGCTCCCCCCAGACGCCCACCCACGACGACCTCTGACCCCGAACAAAACAAGCAGCTGGATTAATCAGCCCCGCGGCAGGCAGATGAGACATTAATCCACTGTAATCCACCACATTAGATACCAGCACACTCCTTTTTCCCTTTTTTTTCCTTTTGGGCTGCGACGTGGCCATTCTGCTGTTATGGCCATCGATGGATTAAGTGAGAGCGTTAAGCCACTTCTCGCAGTCAGAACGCCGTCAGTGTGAACAACAGCGACTTAAGACCTCGGCGGGAGGCGGCAGGAAAAAACAGACATTTAGATTAATAACGTGACACAAGAGGAAAACAGTGTTTACAGCAGTGAGGTGACGGCAGAGGAGGAGGAGGAGGGTGAAGGTACAAGGCGTAATCCCGCCACAACAATACGGCTCACACAATTAAAACTACAACAACGTCTGTCAATATTAGGATGAAGACAGATAGCAGCCGTCATGTCACTTTAATCCCTGATAAACCTGCCTGTGTTAATCCTTCATTTACTGCTGCACCCCCAGTACACAACACAGCGTCCACACACCAGTTTATTTATTTTACTTATTAAGTCCAGAAAGTTTTAAATCTAAATGTTGTCTCTGCTTCTCTTTACTTAAGTGTTTTATTTTTTTTATTTAGCAAGGATGTTCTGTGGAGGTTTAAATCCAGCTGACTTCACTTCTGCTTTTACTGTTTTTAACTCTTTAATATCAAAAATTGTCGTGCTGCAGCCTCTCAAGATAATTTGCTGTTTTTCTCTGTTCCACCTCAATATGAATTTCAGGTTTTGGGGTTTTTGGTTTGAAGTTGTGATGGGCATTTTTCACGATTCTTTAACATAAACAGTCAAATCAGTTGATTTGAATGTCAATAAATAATGAAAATCATCATTAGTTGCAGACCTAAAAAAGCAGTTACATAACTTAAACTGTTGTTTGATCCAGCGTACTTTCATAATCATTTATTTTGCACATTTAATCATTTAAAGTACTTTATTAAAAGATACACACTCGTTATCAAGATGAAAGAAAAGTCAGTTTTATTGATATTTAATTTCTCTTGTCTTTATTTGGATGTTTGGTTTTGAGGTAATCGAAGAGTAACGGAAAGTAATCAAATTACATCACTTTAACACTCTAATGCTTGGATTATGTTACTACATTTTTAACAGGTAATTAGTAACTGTATCGGAACACATCTCACAACCTTTCACCTACGTTGTGTGGCTATCTTTCACTTCTCTTTTCCATAAACAATCAGTTAGTTAAAATGTTGATAAATAATGAAAGCACATACAGAACTTATATCCACGTGGTAAATGGTAAATGACCTCAGTATGATCCAGCATACTTTACATGTTTATTAATGTAAAGCTTTTATTTAATGCTATGTACTTGGTCCTATTAGATAGAGAAAGGCTGGTGCTTTTATTTTGAAGTGTCAAGGCTGTGAAAATGTGTATTTCAAACGCAGGAAAATGTCGTAATTTAGTTTGTTTGGTGCCTGAATGATAAGGAGCTCAAGTTTTGTCAGTAAAACATTTTTTTCTTTACTTTTTCTGAATTTTAAATGAGTGCACGTTACGTTAGCAAAACAACTATATTAGCCCAAAGCACTGTGGTTCTGTCGTGCAGTAAAGATTCTGTGGTTCAGCTTGAAAGTTGGAAGAATTTCAGTTTTTTTATGAAAGTTTGACTAACTTTATTTAATTAACCATTGATTTTGAATTTTGCCAGAACTGTAGTGCGTACAGATGATTCCTCGCTAACTGAATCACCACCACCAGAGATATTTACTCCTACAGTTCTGGTTTTGCCCCTAAAAAATGATATTGATTGAACGAGCTATCCATCCCACATCATTTGTGGTTTGATTAATGATAACTTAAGTTTTCTAAAGAGTGATGAAATTATTCAGGATTGCCGTCTACTAACCAACGAACATGATGCATACAACTTTTCATATAAGTTGTCAGGATCAAACTGTGTTACAGTAGGCCAGGATTAGCTGGCTCCGGTTTCGTAAAATGGAAGTAAACAAGAACACGTCATGTCACAAGATGACATTATCCAAAATCTCTCATACGATATGTAGTCATAGTATATCACATTAACGATATATCAAGATATCTCCCAGCCGTACTGTGTTGTGTAGTCTCAGTGTTTGCTGTTACATGTGTCCACCCATATGGAAATGTAATGAATTAAATATTAAATCTATGCCCCTATATCAAGAGTGATTCTGCCATATATGTTACCTATAAGGCAATATATATGGCAATATGATGTTTATCACACATATATACATCTTCTGGAAATATGAAGACATTGGTTTATAACATATATGAAATACACATAGTAAAAGTTGTATCAGTATATATTAAAAGAATATATATGTTGAAATTTTATATTGAATGGCCATTCATGTTATGAGTATGAAGGTACTTTATTATATGTTAAGATATTGGTTTATAATGTCTATTAAATTTCCAAAGTGATATTAATGATTAATCGATTAATCGCCATTAAGAATTTAACTGATTACAAATATATTAGCCAAGAATCAGTGTTGGGCACAAATACATCAAAAAGTATCTTTCTATCTATTGCAATATGGCCTAATAATATTGTAACATTATTTAAAAGGTCACATCGCCCAGCCCTAATTTAAACAAATACATACATGTTAAATGTATAATAATATAATAATTATATGTTATATGATATGTCATTTACATCCAGAAACATGCACATTTGTATAGGCTGGATATATATCAACATATGAAACTGTTCAAATGTTTAACAGGTTTTTATCTGGTTTGTAAATATATATACATCATTTAATATATGGGAATTACATACATGTACATATATTATTATTTGAGAATGGGTATGTACTGTGACCATGTTTATGTAGGTGTTTATTGTATTTGTGTGTTTTTTTTTAGCTACCTACTCGTCTTTACGACACTTTGGTCAGCCTGAGTTGTTTTTAAAAAAGTTTAAATGTGTGAATACATTTGACTCGAACTAAACTTCCTGTTACTGTTTTGTTAAAGTACCAATAGTCATTCTGACAATAATGTTGCAATATCGATACCGAAGGAGGCATATTTGATCCAAATTCTGCTTCTGAGAAGATTATATCGTAGAAGAAAATATCGAGGTATATATCGTGTATCGTGATATGGCCTAATAATATAGCCCTGATTTATACAAAGACATACATGTTATATGTATAAATAATTCAACATGTATGCCAAAATATATAATGCATAAACATGACCATTTGTATGGGCTGGTCGGACATATATCAACATATGAAACTGTTCAAATGTTTAACAGGTTTTTATCTGGTTTGTAAATATATATATATACACACATTTCATATATAGGAATTACATATATGTATGTATATTATTATTTGTGTGTGGGAATGTACTATGAACATGTTTATGTAGGTGTTTATTGTATTTGTGTTTTTTAGCCACCTCCTCTCTTGTCGTGTCTTGAACTGGACTATCTGTGCAGTAAGTTCGTCACATGAGCCCCAGGAAAGGTTGTGTTGTTGCTTCAGTAGCTGGTGGGGAAATAAATGAAGGAACTAGGACCTTCTCGCCTCGCTCCAACAAGTTGTAACCTCACAACAACTCCTAAAGCTGTCAGATTTCAGGGTTTTCCCTTGGGATTCCCCTTATACTGTGCTATTGTCATTCATACCTGCCATGTTTGGCTCAGTGGCTCGTCTTCAACATATCTTGTTTTCACTTGCAGCTACTTACCATTCAGCTGCTGTGAGTGAATAAATACAAGTAAATGTTTTTTGAATGTAGGACTTGTTACAAAGTATTTTCCTGTATGTATTGCTTTTAGTCAGTTTGCAGACGCCTCCTGCATCTTTAAAAAGTTTTCTGATTGTTGGAATATTTGTGCTCCCATGAGTAACCTGAACTTTGGAGCATGTCAGCTCACAGTTTGGTTTTGTGTTTCCTCTGACTGGTCTGATCCTGCAGGAGTCAAACAGGTAAATCCTTAAATTGGATGAACCTTGGACATAAACTGGCAACCGGTCTTTCTCCCAGTTGCTCCCTCGTTGATTCCCAGTCTCTTCCGCTGCTCTCGATGTGACAGCCACTTTGAAATTAGGCAGCGGATTAAATTAGGGGCTTTAAAATCCTTTTGGAGTCGCTCATTCAGACGTGAAAAGATTAAGGGGCGACGATGAAAAGGGATTCTAGTTAAGACCTACATTATCGCAGACCTCAGCGCACAGACAAAAAAAAGTGTGCGGTGCATTTGAAGCCATTTGAGGATCAGTATAAATGATTTCTTTGTGGATGAGTGAATGAAATTATAGAGCGGGGACCAATGCCTCTCTCTCTCTTATCAGCCTTGCAAATGGACAGGTTCTGTGAATCAGACACACTTTCATTTCTGAGGAAAAAGGCTCAGGGGCAGAGGAGCCGAACACCAGGTGAAGTTATTCATCTCAAGGTAATATTTACAGAGACGGGAGAGTGATGGAGAGAAAGGAGAGGAATTCAACCTTACCAGGAGCGGAGGACGGATGATGGATGGAACAAACAAACTGAGACTTCAATTAAAAATAAATGGAAATATCTCATTTCCCCTTTCACAGATTGGATTTATATTGCCAGAGTTTGTTGCCTGGTTACCTTTCATTGCCCAGCTCATTTCCAAATGTTGATTAGGTCGGAGACGATAAATAAATCGATGGCTGTGGGTTGCCAGGCCTGATTGTTTCCGGGGGACAAGGGAGAACGTGGTGCTCCTGAGCAGGTACGTTAGTCTGCTCAGAGGAAGTGGACCTGAACCGGGACGTGACCGCCATTTTAAAACACGTCAGTAGGGCCACGTTCAAGGGCATAGGTTCGGTTTCAAAAGTGTGAAGAGATTAACAATTTAGGAAAGAGTCAGCGCGTCGCGCAACATCCAAAAGCATTTTCCAAAAGTAGAGAGCAGATGGCGTAAACACCTCCAGCAAGGCTGCACAACCCTCTGATATATCTGTTATTTTAAACCGTAAATCTGGTTAGATTTTACAATTTTCTGGTCAACAAACAACATGAAAACACCAAAATCAATACAGAGGCGATCCAAGAATGTTTTATCACATCTGGACGCAGCCTTGGAGGCGGAGTCCATTCGTTCCTATGAAATCTGCTCAGTGGCACTCTGAAGCCGATCAAGCTCGACTTCCCGTCTACGGAAACACCTGGTTCTTTCGTATTGTGCGACCCAGAGAGCTACGCACCAGAGATTTCCACTGACTGAGCCGGCTAACTGGCAACGGCTCACAATTAATCCAGTTTTCTATCATGTTGAGTCAACGTGTATACATTAAATAACCACATGTGCGATTATTACAAGAGACAGAATAACTTATTTGAAATGTATTAGTCGTAAGTATAATACTTACTACTATACTACTATATATAATAATAACTTAAAAACATTAGATTTACGTATAAATTCACCTTAACTGTATATATATATATATATATATATATATACATATTCGAATCCGCATATAAGGTTTCTGTATAATTCTGCATTAACTTAATTTAATCAAGCCAAGTTATTTAATGTTATTTAACTGTGAAACTATAAAAAAAACATTCAATAAAGGTTGATGGGAATTTACATGTTATTAAAACAAAAGAAAACAACAACAACACAAAAGCCTTCACCCATATGAAAACTGGGATTGGCTCCAGTAACCCCCGCAACCCCCTGAAAGGGGGGACTAAAGCGGTTACATGAGTTAAAAATAAAGCTAAAAAATAAGCTAAAATTGAATAGGTTTAAAAGAGACGGTACCAAAAGTTAGTTAGATCACAGCCTTAAAACTGCTTCAGTAAAAGGCTGTGACAACCAAACGATATAAAAGAGGAGAGAGTTGGAGCTGCAGTTTTTTGTGAGTTTATTTCAGATATGTGATGAATGATAACTGAACGCTGCTCCTCCATGATTAGTTTGACTGTAGGGACTCGTGCTTATATACACAACAAATTACAGTTGAAATATGTTGTTGTTCTGACGGTAAATTAATTTGAATCTGGAATAAAAAGGCAGGAAGCTGTTTATGTTTTCGAGTCAGTTCCACATCCGCTGCAATCCTCTAAGTCTTTTTATGGGATCTGTTGACAAGAAAAACAAATCATCCTATAATAACAGGAAAGTAAACAATTATAAATTAAATTATACATGATGATATGCAGTCAGGACCATGGCCACTGTGGATAATACTTACATTACACTGCTGTAGTGTAATGAAGGCAACCAAGCAGATAACGTGTCTTAAAGTGATGCAGGATCAGTCAGAGGTTTTATGTGCCTATACTCTGTATACTGTATTTGAGTTCAATGAAATGATGTTTTTAAGAACAGAGACATTGATTAATTGATGATCCATTAAGTGTTAACCAGTCACAGAACCTAACAACATGACTCGATCATTATTTAATGGAGAGAAACAGCTTTTTAATTATACATCCTGCATAAATTCACGCATTAAATCATCATGACTAATGCAGCGGCGTATTATTTAAACATATTATAAGTATTACCAATTAATCAATAAATATAATTACCGTATTGTTTGTAGCGAGTGTGGAAAACATTATACTGTTATGATGCTGCTAATTAATCTCAAAAGACATTTTACAGGGAAAATTATTAAGAATTTAGAGATTCAAATTATTGATTATCATGAAAGTATTAGTGATAAACAGGAGGACAGGCAAAAACACCAGCACCTGAGATAGATAGATAGATGGATAGATGGATGGAGCAGAGTGATATGGAGAAGCTAAATCTGTACTCGAGGCTAAATGCACTCTGCCTGCTGAACTGCACAAAGAAACACATTTAAACTTCACATTTCCATTTCCATTAGCTGACACTCTCATCCACAGCGAGTGCAGTAAATTCCCACTTCACTTTTTACATTTGATGGAAGAAAATGTCATCACACTGAGAAAAAAACAGAGACAACTCTCCCCCCATCCAAACATTTTCCACTGTGTTGCATTCAGTGGAGTGTCGGAGAGCTGTTAACATGTTAATATCTGATTGGTGGCAGGTCTCCTCTCCCTGATCTCACTGTGAAACACATCATTAAATGAAAGTAGGATGTAATGAAATGTAAAGCAGCTGTCACATACTGAACAAGTCAGAGATGTGTAAAGAATCACCCTGATTAAAGTTTGTAAGCATTAGAGGGAAAGATGAAATCTGGTCCTGGAGACGATGACATGAGTTCATTATTAAACTAGAATGGCATTTACGAGTGAGTACATGTGTAACGTACTCACTCAGAGACACCTTCCACCTACATACTGTACGTCTGATGTTTTTCATCAGGATTAATTCCCTCAAAGATTAATGAATCTCATATTGTTAAAGAAATTAGAAAAACGTGTGGATCCGTCCCTTCATCTGGATCCGCACTAAAACTTAACGGGGTCTATTCTGGGCTGAGACTCATCCTCCATCCAAGTTTTATGGAGATCTGTTGAGTAGTTTTTGTGTAATCCTGCCGACAAACCAACAACCATCAAAGAAACACGGACACAGGTGAGAACTTAAATCTCAGGGTTAGGGTGCCATTTTGTTTCCAATTTATTAGTCAGTCTGTAGAGATGGTTCTCAAACGTATTACTAAAAATCCATGTCTCATTTTCAAGGTCAGGACTCTGATCAGTTGGCGATCACAAAATAACATTTAATTTTCAATTATAACATAAAGAATTAACTAAAATTAGCAATAGAGTGTGACGATGTAATAGCAAAGCTCCTTTGCTCGCCGTATAAACATCAACACTTTCAAGGTGCTCAGAACAACTGTACTGGACCGCTTGCTGCATGCTAACTGAGCTAACGGCAGCTACAGTAAGCTGCATTTAGCGGTTAGTCTAGTGATATACTTGCACATACTTGCCCTTGTACTATACTTGTTTTGAGTATAAATTTAACAGTTGGCCAGTTTCTTGCACCTTTAATGTCTCATCTTTCACATCTCAAGTCTTTCGTAATATAAGATTTTTATGAGAGAATTTTTTAAATGTATATAGAAATGAATGGAATATTTCTTATTATTTTAACATCTAATTATTAAAAAGTGCTACAGTGAAAGACAGATGGAAACTTTCACATTTTACACAATGTTCACGGCCATTTGAGTATAGATTTCTGAGTTTATGAGGTGCACTTGAACGCACCATAAAGTCCCTCTAAGTGTGTTAAACTCTGACAGTAGAGGAGAGACGCATAATAAATTTATTAAGATAAACAACACCGAAACACTACAGAGCTCCGCATAATTTTGTGGAAGTTGCCGGTGTGGCAGAGTGCCAGACGAGACTTAAAAAGCTACTGTAGTCTTCATAACACCAGCAGTGGGCTGTGTCCGGATTTACTTGGCGTTCCTTCTGGATGCGGACCTGAGTCCGTACTTTGAGAAGCTCTGGTCTAGAGTCAAGTAAAGATGAACTCACACAACAAAACTGCAGATGTGGATGATTCTGCATCGATGCAGAAATGGAGCATAATCGAGAGTCTGCAGCTTATGCTGATTGATGATTGTTTGGCCTCAGCTGGACAATAAAGTTATGTCGTGACGTTGCTCCCATGCTTTGAATTGTGGGCAGACAACTGTTACTTATGTAGGAGGCACGTCAGAGGGAGGCAGAGTATTTGTTTAAATGGACATCTCGGGGCACATGTCAGATTTTATTAACTTGCTGGGAAGCAGGAACTGGACGACACCCACGCTCAGTGTGGCTTCTGCCTCACAACAATTACTAATCACCTTAGCCATTTTCACCTGAAGCTAACGTCTGCAGCCATAAATAATAACAGCAGGCCAGCTAATCAGCCAACATCTGAGGAGGGGCTGTGAGCCCTGCTGTCCAACTCTGAGAGAGGTGTGTGCAGCAGAGTCAATAGATGTTTTATCTTAAAGTTGCCATGTGAAAACAATATGATTGTAGACAAAGGTGCAACACACTGCAGGTGGATACATGTTTTGTTTTTGTAATGTTTATGTATTGAAAAGATTATTTTGTAGACTGCTGTAGTCTGATTATTGGAAGGACTTTCTGAATAATTTAAATGATGGGAAAGTAGCCATGTGCAGTAATATTGATCACTGAGGATGACATACACTGAGATTCATCAAGAATCGTCGACAGCTGATTTGTAATTGAATCTGAGTGAGGCCAGTGAAGATTCACACCTCTAGAGCAGAAATCACTGAGTTAAGCTAACGTGCTGTAGCTAATGCTATGTTAGCTTAACTCAGTGACACAGCGGAGTCACTATGAATAAACAAAAAAAAAAAAGCGACAAAAATGATCTTTTATCTTACTTACTTTTAACTTAACTTGATTAATTTTCAGTCGTTAACCTGAAAGTTTGTATCTCTAAAGTTTCTTTAAACCTCTGTCCCTGTTTGTCTTCCTCTCATTGAATTAAAACCTTCCAGCGCCGCAGCCTGTCGGTCCTTAACGAGCTGTTTTTTCCTGTTGATAGATGACGAGCTAATTAAAACACAGGTGTGACAGCAGACTCAGGTGCTCTCTTCTGCATGACAACAGCATCACTACTGATCCATGAAGACGGGCTCGGGATTATATTTTAAGAAGGAATCTAATTCCTTTCTTTTACATCTGACATTTAGAGAAATGTCACGTTGTGGATTTTTATCCTTTATTTACCTGCATTATTCTTTTACTTATCAAAGTTCCTCTTTTTTACTTTTTATTGGTAACTTTACCGCTGTTACAACACATTTGATTGATTGTTAATCATGTATCTGTATTATGTTTCTCTTTCCTGTCATTTTAATGTCTTTAATTAACACTGATGGATAGTTTGACAGATAGATCCTATATAAAGGTTTAAAACTTACATACAGTTTCTTTCCCCGACCCTCAATTTGAGAGTCGAAGTTCAGCTGAATTTTACTGGAGGAAACTTGCAGCAGTGTAACACAGGAAGCGGGTGGGGGGGGGGGGTCGGGTTGGAAACAAACTACAGCTGAGCTGAAGTTCTCTCTCAAACTGGCTGAACATCAAGTTTTGTTTCTTTTAATCAATCATCATTCATTAAAATGTGGACGTGAACTGGCCTTCACAGCAAAACTCTTCGATTCATGTCTTTGTTATGTATTTCTTGGGAAAATGAAGATAATATAAATATATTGATACAGATATACATAAATACATGATTTGTATTGACAGATATACGTTATCCTGAATCATTTAAGAACCAGCACTGCTGACATGATTCACATCATCTGGGAACGAAATGAAACTTCTGCCTTTGTTTCCTTCCAGAAGCTTCAGGCCTCAGACTGCTTTATTATTTACGCTCTCCACTGAGAACAGCTTGGACATGTTTGTGTTAAATCTGTGCCCCTTTAAAAATTTCGGGGGAGGCCATGGCCGGCGGGCGGCTGACCTCAGACTCCGGACTGGAGGGAGACCAGCGGGGCCCCGAGGATTGTGGGTAAACCTCAGAGGCCTCCGGCTGGCTGCTACAAAGCCACTCTGACAAATCAGCCGGAGGGGAGGAGGAGGAGCCGGGGCTGCATGGAGGACCACCGAGGCCAAGAGGCCCGGGGCGATGCAGAGCAGTGCTCGCTCTACCTTCACTCTCTCTGCCCGTCTCCTCTCAGCTCACTGGTTTTATCATCACGACCGGACGAGGAAATACACCTGCAACCAGTTCATATTGCAGCTGAGTCTTCAGTACGGATTCATCTGCTGATAGTTCACCTGGATTAACAAATGAGCCCTTTAGTCCTCATAACATGATAAAACTATTAATGGACGTCCAGGAAACACATCACATGGACTTATTTCAGAAACACTTTCTCTGGTAGTGAATGAAGAGAGACAAATAATGTATGAATCCTGTTTGAATTGTGTCATGAGTCACACATATGATGTTTGTCAGTTTGTTGTGGTTAAAGTAAAACCTCATGTAGTTTTGTGTTGAAGCGCTCAGTGAACTACATTGTCTCATCAACACCAACACCAACATGGAGCCAACTTTCATTTGAACAGATACATAAAATGGTATTCTTGTTCATCACAGTCATGATTTAGTTTTATTTATTTGGTCCAAATTGTCTGACACTGACCTGGTGGTAAATGCTACAGTGGCCCTGAGAACTCAAAGCATCACAGCTAAAGAAAACACATGAAAACAGACAAAACTCCAGCAAATAAAGAACACGGCTTTACCAATCTGAAGAAAGATGAGCAACATTTAGAAATATGATTCACAGTGAGAAACACAACCAGGCAGAGTGCTGCAGGACTGAGTCGATGATAAACGATGAATAAACGTCATCACAGCGAACACAGAGACTCATCTACTCACTAGTTTGTCTTTACAGGCCCACTTTAGTTACAAACTATTCTAACTCTGACTTTAACTCAACTTGTACATTGATCAGTTTATAGAAAACCTGTATAGTAATTGTGTAGTAAGACGCTTAGCGGTGGTAACGTTTAAGTCATGTGACCGTGATGTTGCCTGTTTGTAGCCTAACATTAGCTTTTTACTGCTACACATTTCATTTACGCTTCAAACATCACAAAGTGGTGTTCATCTGTGCAGAGTATCTTGATGAACAACACGTGTAAGTATCAAAAACTTGAGATTATTTTTGGCAAAATTTTAAAATCCATTTCCAAGATCTCGTAGGCTTTTTGCCGAGTGGCCCAGAGCAATGCAAACGTCTAGGTTAGCCTACAAAAATACATCATCCAGGGAGTACTCTACGCAGAAACACTATAAGCAGTTTTCAGAGGAAACTAAAAAGTGTTGAACGGGGCCGGGACATGCTTGTTGTTGTCATGACGATGGAAAATTAGTTAAAATGTACAATTTTTGTGGGACAACAAGTGTGACACTGCTGTCCGTCACTTTTTGGAGCCATGCCATTGTTCAAACACTCTGACTGTCTGAGATATATCCCGTTGGACAGTCCGTCTCTCCAAAGACTTGAATCATGATCTTCTGAAAATACAGACTCCAGTATCAACTGTCAGCTGTTCACTACGTTTACCATAGCAACGAAGGTCACCTGACTTTGTCCTTTCATGCACGTCCAAAATGTTATGGGCAAGTAAACAGGAAACAACGGCCCTTCAGAGAATTGATTGGGCTTTTGTGTTTGGGATGATGTTCTGGCAGACAAATGGCCTTTCATCTCAATGGGACATTTTTTTCAGGCTTTTGGGGTTCTGTCAGACAGGATGTCAGAACAGTAGTCAGTCCTCCACTTCTCAGTGTTGTTGGTGCTATTTGTAGCGTTTCCATCCTTTTTCCCACTTTCCAGCATTTTCTCTCAATGCTGTGCTGGTGTTTTTCTTAAATTTGCTTTTGTTTTGTCTATTTTGAACGTGTTTTCTGAAGTATTGAGCTCTCAGGGCCACCGTAGACGTCTGTTGACCACCTCACACAAAACAACTAAGCACGATGAAGATGTGAAGTTTCAAGTCCCTCTCAGTTGTGGATCATGTGACCGTTATTTCAGTCCACCGCTGTTAGCTAACCTCATCATGAAACCAACAGGTGAAAATGTTTTTCTTTCTCTGGTGATGGACCACAAAGGTTTCATGGTGGAGGAACCTCCTCTGAACATTACTTCTCTCTGTCTCACGTCAGTCTGCAGCCTTCAGAAGCGGATCAATAAATCAGCGGATCGATACATCCTTATCATTTTTCTTGTGTCAGAGGCAGACAGACATTGAAAACCGCACAGAAACAAGAAGAGAAATGTTCAGTTGACATTTTGCAGACAGGACGTGTTTCCCCAGACAGCAGTGACATTACATTAAAGCATGTAAACATGCAGAGACGCAGGCTTATTTATCGACAGTCTCAGTCCCAGCTGACTTCAACACACTGATTGTGACTGAATTATGAGGGCTGCTTGAGTGGGGTGCATTATGGGTAACTAGACATATTTAAGAGCCTCGCAGATGGAGACTAAGTGTCAAACAGACAAGAAGGTAACTCTAATGTTTTTTAATGAGTTTTATGTTCACACATTTAATTTGTAAAAAATAAATAAAAAAGTGGCTCAGGAGTGTTGATTTTAGATCTGATTATTCACAGTTTAATTTATTTAAACCTTAGAATTGCTTTAATATCTTCTTATCTGATGCTATTCCTCCTAAAATGAATTAAGATGTTTATTAATGGCTAAGAAAACCAACCAGTTCCTCCCAAGGCTGTGCTTTCATGACATCCAAATATATATTGTGACTCTTAAACCACTTAGAGAGGTATTTATATGCACAAATTCAAAAATACAAGACCTTATGAACATTGCTTTTAGTTTATTTTTTGAAAAGGTTTTTATATCATAAATGTAGTTAGGAAATGTTACGTTTTATAAATTGATTCAAACCAGATTACATTTTTCTGTTAACTTTCTAACTATCATTTTAACAATTCTCTTTTTTTTTATCTTCCAACACATTTTGCATTAAATACAATATTTAAAGATGCAAATAAATTGTACAGTTAGAGAAATATAAAATAATTTCATTGTAATGTTATCAGTGGAGTGAGTACTCAGCTGAAACAAGTGTTATTAAAAGTACCCAAAAGTCATATTTGAGTGAAAGTACAAATATCTTGTTAAATAATTACTTTAGTGAAAGTGAAATTCACTCATACGAATAGTACTTGAGCAGAAGTTTGAAGTATCTGAAACTAAACATAGTCAGTAAGTAAATCATAAACATATTTACATGTATGTATACTCTATACCACGCATCACCAAATGACCAAGTGACAGATCTATCCAGACCTGGTGTCCAACTTCTGATAAGTGAATGAGAAAATGTAATAATCTTCCTGGCACAGTTTTTTAATTTCTTTCTCTCAGTGGTCGTGACTACAAACTGCAGGTGCAGCTAATCAAGTGAATACAGCGATCGTTTACCGATAGCGTCACTCAAATGAGCCAATCAAATTGATTGTGTACCGAAAAGAAGGAAAGTTAAAGACCTTAAACACCTCTAAAACCAAAGAAATGGTCATTGACTTCTGCCACGGACACTTCACTCCCACACTCTCTGTTAACAATGAAACAATAGAAAGGGTTGAATCATACAAATACATCGGTACAATAATGGACTACAAACTCACATTTCAACTACACAGTGAACATCTTTTTTCTAAATGTCAGCAACGCCTCTTTTTTCTCCGTAAACTTCGCAAACTTCAGGTTCATTAAACAATACTCTCTGCTTTCTACAAATGCTTCATTGAATCCATCCTCACATTCAACATAACAGCCTGGTTTGGTGCACTCAGCATCTCCCACCGAAACAGTCTAAACAAAATAGTCAAACTCAGCAATAAAATCATAGGTCAGGAACAGGAGCCACTAGGGCTGGGTGATAATTCGATCTCGATTCGGGATCGCGATAAAATTTTGATCGATTTCGATAATAAGCTTGGGTCATATTATTTGATATCACATGGAAAAAGTAAGCGCAACAACAACAGTATCAGAGTCTGCCGGCTGCCGTACACCGGTAGGACACTCCCACTTCCTGCACAGTGAGCAGCGCGTGGCTACAGTTGCAACCAGAGGGAGACTGAGAGAGAGGGAGAGAGGGAAAGAAGTTGGAAAAAGGAGAAAAAAATTAGCGAAACTGAAGTCGAGGACAGCGAGATTAATGCAGAACATGAAAGCGACATACTACATCACCCGAGACCGAAGACATTGTTGAAAAAAAAGGTAACACAACGTCAATTGTGTGGACGTGGTTTGGATATGGCAAAAGCGACCAGGAGCAGTCGAAGCCGGTCTGCAAAATATGCCGGCGGTTGGTACCAGCCAGGACGGGGAACACACCAATCTTTTCCATCACCTGAGACGACACTGAGAGTGTGACTCTGCGGGCTCAAGCTGGCACGACACCACACAAACAGCCAGGCAAGACCACTACTGCTGCCGTTAGCATTGCTAGCGGGAGCGGCTCTGTTAAACAACAATCCATCCAGTCGTACTTTGCAGCCGTTGCCCCGTATGAAAAACAATCAAAGCGGAGCAAAAATATAACGGGCGCTATTACTTATTGCCTCGCTAAAGATATGATGCCCCTCAGCACAGTGGAAAAAGACGGCTTCAGGAAACTGATCAAAGTGTTAGACCCCAGGTACGAGCTCCCTGGTAGAAAATACTTTTCTCAGACGGCGCTGCCACAGCTGTATGATGACTGCCGTCGTAAGCTGGAAATTCATCTGAAGGATGTAAAATACTTTGCCACTACCACCGATCTTTGGTCCAGCCGTACATCTGAGCCTTATATGAGTCTCACAATTCATTTCATTGACGAGGAGTGGGCTCTACACAGCAACTGCTTACAGACAATATACTTTCCAGAGGACCATACTGGGGAAATCATCAGCCAGGGGCTGGAGGATGCACTCAAATCCTGGGGCCTTAGGGAAGACCGACAGGTGTGCATCACAACAGACAATGGTGAAAGCATTGTCAAGGCTGTTTCCCTCAAAGGCTGGTCTCGGCTGCAGTGCTTTGGTCATCGGCTGCACCTTGCCATTGGTAAGTTCATGATGATATATATATATATATATATATTAAAAAAAAGTTCATAATGATATCAAAGAAAAGACTTATGCCAGCATTAAATTTTCAGCTCTTTAGTAAGTTCATGATGATATATGTATTTAAAAAAAATTCATGATGATATCAGAGGAAAGACTTATCAGAATTCAGAATCAGAATCAGAATCAGAATTCCTTTATTTGTCCCGCAAATGGGGAAATTTCTTTGTCACAACAGCCAAAGGACAGTATCACACTTAAACAATAATTAAAAGTAAAAAATAAGCAATATAATAAGACATAAGAAATAGAATTTAACTGGTATATACATAATATCTACAATATGAAATTGGTATTTACAATATGACATAGTATTTATTATTTATAATATGGACAGTGTAAGTTTAAACAGTTGGTATTTTTATTTACAAACAATAATAAATATGGATATTAAAAATTGTCCAATATGCCAAATTCATTACATTTTCAGCTCCAATAATAGCTCAGTGTAATGATTCATATTCTTATACACTATTGTCAATAAAGTTGGAATAAAATGTAGTACATTAGTAGTAATATAGTATATCTGGGACTCAGTAGCCTGTGTAATTACTGCACCTGGTCAAAGGCAATTACTGATGTGTATAAATAGGAATAAAAATAGGAATGTGTCTGAAAACAAAATTATTTCAACTTTAATGGTAACAGTGTACATTCTACATACCTTCCGTCCATATAAAACTCTGTATGAGCGAAAGAGTGCTGCTCTATTTTCTTTTGCCAGTTGTGGGCCCTGCTGCTCTCTTGAGCAATGGAAAGATTCATACAATGTGGGAGTGTAATGTGAATCCTTTGTCTGTATGAAGACCTTAACAAAAACATTTTGTGCTCATTATTGGAAGGCATATTATTAAATTTTTTTATGTTATTAAACTTTATTATAGTTTAGGTTTCATTCAGTATTAAGTTTCAGTGAATCTCTTGTTTCTTCAAGCTTCAGGATGTCCCTCACACTGGCAGCATCTGTTGAAACTACATTGTCATAGATAACAGGGACCGGACCCAAATGCAAGACACAGTACTCAGAAAAGCAGTTTAAGTTCAATATTTATTTGTGACACAGTGAATCAATGTGCAGGGGGGGAGGGGTTTGGAGAATCCAGAAATTCCACGTGGTTAGGTGAAGGTGGCAGGTGAATCTCAGTCTCTTTGTTAGGCGTCCCCACATGTAATGGTGGACCCGTGTCACCATGCGGTCTTGCAGGCAGGCAGGCAGGCAGGCAGGCAGAAGTGAACGCTCTTGCTGATGGTACGATCTGGCGATGAGTGGCTGGAAATCCAGAGGCTTTATAGAGTGGACAGATTGCGGAAATGAGTTTCACCTGGTGCTACCTGCAAGAGAGGGTTGGCCACACCCACACACAGAGAACACAGACAGAGGGGAGAAACAGGAGGATCAGACAGACGCAGGAAAACAGACAACAGAGGAGAAGGAGGGGCTGCCATGACGTGAGTCATGACAGTACCCCCCCCTCAATGACCGCCTCCAGGAGGTCTCCCAGGCTTGTCTGGGTGCTTCTCATAAAACTCCCGGAGGAGTGAGGGGGTCCAGAATGAGGCCCCGAGCGATCCAGCTCCGCTCTTCAGGGCCATACCCCTCCCAATCCACCAGATATTGGTAGCCCCTACCCCTGCGACGGACGTCCATAATCCGCCGGACAGAGAAGGCAGGGTGACCATCAATGAGCCGGGGGGGTGGAGGGGCGACGGTAGGAGGGCATAGGTCGCTGGTAGAGACCGGCTTCAGCTGGGAGACGTGGAATGTAGGATGTATCCTGAGAGACTGAGGAAGTTTCAGGCGAATGGCAGCAGGATTAATGACACTTTCCACTTCGAATGGCCCAATAAAACGGGGAGACAGTTTTTTGGATTCCACATTGAGTGGGATGTCCTTAGTGTTAAGCCAAACCTTTTGACCAGACCTGTACACTGGAGCCGGAGTCCGCCGTCTGTCAGCCAACCTCTGATTCTGCTCACGAGTGCGCAGGAGAGCCGCCCTGGAGTCCTTCCAGATCCTGCGGATCCTGCGCAGGTGGTGCTTGACTGATGGCACAGCGATTTCGATCTCCTGAGAGGGGAAGAGAGGTGGTAAGTAGCCAAGCGAAGCTTCGAAAGGTGTCATACCTGTGGCAGATGAAGTCAGGGAGTTGTGTGAGTATTCAACCCAGGTGAGATGGGAACTCCACGAAGCTGGGTTGTGAGCGCAGATGCATCTCAGGACAGTTTCCAGGTCTTGATTTGCCCTTTCGGTCTGGCCGTTGGACTGGGGATGATGACCGGAGGAAAGGCTGACGGTGGCTCCCAGCGCCCGGCAAAACTCTTTCCATACTCGAGAGGTGAATTGAGGGCCTCTATCAGATACAATGTCCAAGGGTATCCCATGAATCCGGAACACATGGTTGACCAGCAGCTCAGCAGTCTCTGCAGCTGAGGGTAGTTTGGCAAGGGCAACGAAATGTACAGCCTTGGAAAAACGGTCCACAATAGTCAATATGGTGTCATTACCTTCAGATAGGGGTAATCCAGTCACAAAATCCAGAGCTATGTGGGACCATGGGCGGCTGGGCACTGGGAGCGGATGCAGGAGACCAGCAGGATGGCGATGAGTAGTTTTGCCTCGAGCGCAGATGGTACAAGACCTCACATACTCCCGTGTGTCAGCAGCGATGGATGGCCACCAGAAATGGCGTTGGATCAGGAGCAGGGTGCGGGAGACTCCAGGGTGACAGGCGAAACGTGAAGTGTGTCCCCACTGCAGAACCTGAGGACGGACAGGGACAGGTACAAACAGACGACCCTGGGGACCACCACCAGGATCTGGGTTACTTTGAAGAGCCGTCCTTACCAAGGACTCAATCTCCCATGTTAGAGAGCCCACCTGGCATGACAAGGGGAGGATAGTATCGGGAGCTACGGGTCTGTCAGTGTCTGGGTTAAACTGTCTGGAGAGAGCGTCAGGTTTAATGTTCTTGCTACCAGGTCTATAGGAGAGGTTGAAGTTAAAGCGACCAAAAAAGAGGGCCCAATGTGCTTGGCGGGAGTTTAACCGTTTAGCTGTCTGAATGTATGCCAGGTTTTTGTGATCTGTCCATACCGTAAATGGTGACTCTGCTCCCTCCAGCCAATGGCGCCACTCTTCCAGGGCTAGCTTAACCGCTAGCAACTCTCTGTTGCCGACATCGTAGTTCTGCTCCGCAGGTGAAAGCTTCTTGGAAAAGAAGGCACAGGGGTGAAGCTTGTCGTCTCCTTTCGCTCTTTGCGACAGGACAGCTCCCACGCCAAGATCCGAGGCGTCTACTTCAACGACGAATTGGCGAGATGGATCAGGCTGCACCAGTATGGGAGCTGAGGAAAAGCGTCTCTTCAACTCACAGAATGCCTTCTCAGCCGCAGGAGACCAAACAAAATGGGACAGACAGAGGTTAGTTTTGTGAGTGGGGCTACTACCTGGCTGTAGTTCCTCACGAACCGTCTGTAGAAATTAGCAAAGCCCAAGAATCTCTGGAGCTGCTTCCGTGAGTTAGGCTGTGGCCACTCCATGACTGCCTGGATCTTGGCCGGGTCGGCCCGCACTTGTCCACACTCCAGAATGTAACCTAGAAAGGTCACTGAGGAAGCATGAAACTCACACTTGTCATGCTTGACAAACAACTTATTCTCCAACAACCTCTGGAGGACCTGCCGCACATGCACAATGTGCTCCTCGAGGTTGCGGGAGAAAATCAGGATATCATCTATGTAGACGAAAACAGAGTGGTTCAAAAAATCTCTCAGCAAGTCATTAACAAGAGCTTGAAAAACTGCTGGGGCATTAGTTAGGCCAAACGGCATAACAAGGTACTCAAAGTGACCTAACGGGGTGTTAAAAGCCGTTTTCCCACTCGTCCCCTTCTCTGACGCGGACCAAGTGGTAGGCATTACGCAAGTCCAGCTTAGTAAAAATGGTAGCACCATGGAGAGGCACAAAGGCAGAGTTGATCAGAGGCAAAGGATACTTGTTTTTAACTGTAATATTGTTCAAGCCACGAAAGTCAATACAAGGTCTCAGAGTCTTGTCTTTTTTCTCCACAAAGAAAAATCCAGCTCCTAGTGGAGAGGAAGAGGGTCGGATGATACCCGAGTCCAGAGAATCCGTGATGTACCTTTGCATGGCTTCGCGTTCCGGGGCTGAGAGGTTGTAGAGCCGGCTGGTAGGAAGGGGGGCTCCAGGCAGTAGGTTGATGGCGCAGTCGTATGGCCTGTGAGGAGGTAAAGACAGGGCCCTGTGCTTGCAGAAGACCTCAGCCAGGTCATGATAAACAGGAGGCACAGAGGAGATGTCAGGGGGCTCTGGTGGAGCAACACCTTTCTTTAAGGAACATGAGGGCTGGTGCTGATTTGAGACAGGAGGAATGGCAGAATGAGCTCCAACTAACAATCTTGCCAGCGGCCCAGTCGATCACAGGGTTATGAATCTGCAGCCATGGAAGGCCGAGCACTAGGGGAGCATGAGAGGAAGGCATTACGTGAAAAGATATATTCTCTCTGTGGTTGCCAGCCAACAGGAGAGGTAACTGCAGGGTTTGCTCGGAAATGTGAGCTAACAAATCTCCATTGAGGGCGTTTACTTTGAGGGGAGGGTCAATTAGTTCAGTGGCTATCTGATTGTGTCTAACAAAGTTAGAGTCAAGTAGGTTGGAGTCAGAACCTGAATCGACTAGAGCCTCAAGTCTATAGGTATTACCATTAAGGAAAATACTAGCATCAATGTTTATGCGTCTTCGGGGGAAACAGGGTAATACTGTGCTACTCACCAGAACCCCGTCTGTGACTGGTGAGGCTGCGGGTCTTAACCGTAGAGGACATGCTGCTAGTCGATGTCCAGGTTCTCCACAATAGATACACAGGCCTTCTTTAAATCTTCTGTTCCGCTCGGTGGGTGTGAGTCGATTTCGGCCCAGCTGCATGGGTTCTTCGGCTCGTGGAGGTGGAATGGAGGAGCTGGTGTTGGAGGTCTTGGTCTCAGGAGACCGGTAGGACCATCCAGTAGCAGCAGCAGTACCAGGGGAATCAGTTTGGGAGCCCTGCAATCTCTCCCTACGTCTCTCTCTCAACCTGTTGTCGACCTTGATGGCTAATGCTACTAGCTCCTGCAAATCTTTAGTCTCAGCTCTCCCCACTATGCTGTCTTTAACGGCCTCATTTAACCCCTTCATGAAAATACTCTGCAGAGCCCTATCATCCCACCCCAGTTCAGCCGCCAACGTACGGAATTCAATAGAGTAGTTGGCGGCGCTAAGGGAACCCTGCCGAAGGCTAAGCAGCCGATTGCTAGCGTCACTACTAGCTACAGGGTGGTCAAACACAGAGGACATATCTGCTGAGAATTCGTCAAAGGTAGCATTAACTGTATGTGGGCTGTGCCAGAAAGCAGTACCCCAAGACCTAGCCCTCCCAGTTAACAAACCCAACACATAGGCTATTTTGGCTCTGTCATTACAGTAGGTCAAGGGTTGCAATTCAAATACCAGAGAGCATTGAAATAAGAATGACCTACAGTCACCTGAATTACCCTCGTAGCGCTCGGGTGCAGGAACAAAAGGTTCACGGGGATGAAAAGCGCCCACTGGTACTGCTGGAGGTGGGTTGAGAACCGGGGCAGGTGGGGGTGGTGTCTGCAGCTGTCTCTCCATCCGAGTGAGTCCGGAAGCCAGGTCCGACAAGGATTCCTTGATTTTCCGAAGAGACTGGTCATGCTGACCAAGCAGAGCCCCCTGAGTGGCCACAGCGTGGCGAAGGCTTGTGAGCTGCTGAGCTGGGTCTGTGTCTGCTGGGTCCATGCTTTAGGCCAGATCGTTCTGTCATAGATAACAGGGACCGGACCCAAATGCAAGACACAGTACTCAGAAAAGCAGTTTAAGTTCAATATTTATTTGTGACACAGTGAATCAATGTGCAGGGGGGGAGGGGTTTGGAGAATCCAGAAATCCCACGTGGTTAGGTGAAGGTGGCAGGTGAATCTCAGTCTCTTTGTTAGGCGTCCCCACATGTAATGGTGGACCGGTGTCACCATGCGGTCTGCGTCCAACGGGGAGATAAGCTCAGAGGGAGAGGAACTCACGGCTGGGATTGACGGCAGTCAATCAGGCAGGCAGGCAGGCAGGTAGGCAAGACAAGGCAAAGCAAGCAGGCAGGCAGGCAGGCAGGCAGAAGTGAACGCTCTTGCTGATGGTACGATCTGGCGATGAGTGGCTGGAAATCCAGAGCCTTTATAGAGTGGACAGATTGCGGAAATGAGTTTCACCTGGTGCTACCTGCAACAGAGGGTTGGCCACACCCACACACAGAGAACACAGACAGAGGGGAGAAACAGGAGGATCAGACAGACACAGGAAAACAGACAACAGAGGAGAAGGAGGGGCTGCCATGACGTGAGTCATGACATACATATCGTGATAAGAATCGAGATCGATCAATATGGAAAAACATATCGTGATAAAAAATGTTTCCATATCGCCCAGCCCTAGGAGCCACTCATCAACATCTACAATACTCAGGTCAAGAAAAAAGGCACACAGATTGCCACAGACACAACACATACACTACATAGCAACTACAGCCTACTACCATCAGCACGCAGATACAGGTCACTCCCACTCCGTACAAAGAGGGCATCATCCAGTTTCATTCCCACCTCAATCCGACTTTTAAATACCTAACTCCCACCATAACTTCTTTTTGTTTTTTCAATTAACCTGTTTTTAACTAATTTTATCTTTGTATGTGTCTTTTTTTTTTTTTTTTTTTTTTACCTTTGCTGTGAGTACTTGTACTTATGTGTGGTTGTTGGAATGTGTGTTATTATTGTGTTGGGTATGTCTGTGGTATGTAGGGATGTGTGGATTGTTGTATTGTATTGCTGCTCCTGCACTTTTGATGTCCTTCCGCAACGAAGTTCCTAGCAGAATAATAAAGTACTTTTGAGTTGAGTTTGAGTTTGAGTTGACACAGAAAACAACTTTTTCCGATGTTTGTAGCGGCCACCGTAGGGGAGGGTGAGGTATATTCAGTTGGTTGAAATCCACATCCTCACCACTAGATGCCACTAAACCTTTCACACTGGACCGACTAACAAACAAAAATGTCTGTTTAATTAGCTAAAACGAGTATTCAACATTCAAAAAAGATACACATATTTATCACTAACAAATGGCATGTTTAAGAAGAGCGAGAGTAGATTATTGTCTAATTCATTTGTTTTTAGACAATTTTCACTGATAATTTTTTTCTAATCATGAGCAAGAAATGTCTTATTTTCATTGGTTTTTAATTTATTTATGAAATGGCATTGTTTCCAGTTTGTGTCTGCCCATGGGTACTGGATAAAGTTGACCCAGTATTGCGTTTGAGTCGGTGACTTTCTGAATGTTAAGGTGAAGCTGAATCCTAAATGATTTAATCTATATAACTGATCTCTTTAACTGAACTCTTTATTTTTCAGATATGTCTGTTTTTCTTAAGAAAAAGGAAAAGGTGCATTCACATTGCAGCTTGTGGGCTGGTGTTGATGAGGCTAAACATCTGTTTTGACTTTAAATCCACCTTCGTTTTCAGGTTAAAAGTCTAGTTTGTGTAAAATGTTAGTATGACACCAAACACTTTCATATTGACGTTCCCACCAGCCTGACTTGTACTTTTTTGTCATACTAATTAGCAAATGGTGCTAACTTAACATTACACCTCAACATCAGCATATTAAAACTGCCACGTTAGCATGCCATCATTAGCAATTAGCTCAAATGACCACAGTGCCTGTTTAACTGAACTTGTCTCGTCTCATAAAAGATATAAGTTGTTAGAAATGGCGACACTCAGCTTCTTTATGTGAAGTGAAACTCATCATATGTCCCTGGAGTTCTACCTGTACAGTTTTAAATAAACTGAAGCCGCTTCCTTTGCTATATTGTGTGCTGTGTTTAGTCAAACCGTCCTCGTACTTCTTTGCATGAAAGGGGATCATTATTAACTCTTTGTGTTAGCGTTTCAATCTCATCAGTCCTTCAGCGCTCTTTTCATTGCTCTCCACAGAGATGAGAAATGAAGAATGTGTAATTACCTAAAGGAACAAGGCGACCGAACTGTCCGCTGGCTGCCCAGAAATCCTGCGGTAATGAGAAAAGGTAAGCCACTTACAGACAAAAGCTCTGCTATTTTCCTCACCTCGCTTTAACAGTTAATGACAGATGCAAACACGCCGGCTCTCCCCTGCTGCTCGGCCACACATCCAGCCTCTCCACAGGATGTTTAGTAAAAAGAAAATCAAGAAGAGTAAAAGCACTTAAAGAGGCTGAAGCTGGAGGAAAGAAAAGTGCAGAGTGAAAAGCTGCTAAAGCTGCTAGAGCTGCACAAATGCTCATAATTGTGGGGGATGTTTTTCAGATGAACATCAATTTAATCTCCGAGTCCAACCTGTCTTAGCACACAGACTGCTAACCTAGCTTCTGCACCTTGCAGTTGTATGTCGGCAAATAGCTCCAATGCTAACAGCTAATACGCTACAATTTCTTTAAGATAATGTAAAACAAGTACGACAGCGTTAAAGTTGTTGAAGGATATATATTCTTTATTTTTTTAATGGCGCTACACAAAATTTTTTCATTGGAGGGTGTATTTTTTTAATTGATGGATGGAGCTATGCTAACAGTTTTCCCCTGCTTGTTATTCATACTAGACAGCTAGCAAGAGAATTTCCCAAAATGTTGGCTGTCAGCAGACAAATAAACACCCAGTCGCCAGTTTATCTTACAAACTGTGTTTCCTGCTTAACAGCTTGTGCAGTTGAGTGCCAAGATGTACACTAATCACACCCTTTAAACAGGCTAAAAGTCAAAATGGAGGCAATTAAGCTTTATCTCCACCTGTAGTGATTGAAAGTCAAGTTTTTTCATCATGGAAATCAAGAGCATTTCCATCCCATTCACTGCACAACTTCCAGCTGCACACACACACACACACACACACATACACACACTCTGCTGTGTCCGTTTGGCTGTAAAGGATTACAGCAGTGTAGCAGTAATTAGTTGTGGCATAATGAACATTTGGCCCTGTGGCGAGGAATAATTAAGCAGCACTTTGCGGTGATCTGTAACGAGGTGACGAGGCCAGAAAACCCTGCGAGTTCACCAGCACCAACACTTGGGATTCATTACTCTGCTGAACTTCTTCTCCTGCACAGAGATCATGAATAATACATACATACATGTACTGTATGTAAATAATTCAGCCCTCCTCAGCGTCATTTCCAACATGCATGTGGCTTTTATTCTGAAAAGTCTGGATCATTAGTGTCACGAACAGTTTGGGGTTTTGTTTTATTGAATTATGCCTGATGTAAAGGCAGCGGCAAGGTTATCAGTGATGTTCCTAACGTTTATGAAATCAAGACTGCGAAATCCAGATGTCCAGTGGACGTAATGAAGCAGCCCTAAAGCTTTACATTATTACCATCAGATGTCATTTTCTCAACTTTGTTTTTTTTGTACCATCAGTTTCAGAGGCACAAATCAGACTCGAATGGTGAATTAAAGATTTAAAATACTTAATCAGCTTCCAAAGTTTCATACAGGACATTCTGCTTTCTCTCTCATTTTCCATGTGTTTTTCATGACTGGAAATTGGGTCAACTGTTTTCCAGGTTTTCCAGGATGCTTGGGAACCCTATTACAAAAATAGTTTTCACTTGAGTTCTTCGTCCACCCGGTGAACTGTCCCTTCATAACCCCCACAGGCCGACCATTTAGATCCAATTCGTTGCTGCCTTGTAAACACTCGCCTGATAGCCCCCTGAAGCTCTCACAGTTTGAAAACCTCTTCTCTAATTACACTAGGGGTATCAAGAGACATCTGATCTGTTTAGATGTAAGCGAGTGCATCAGTTCTCACCAGAAACACTCGATCACGCAGCAGGACAGCAGGAAAAACCCGGCCGAGGAATGTTTTTGACCGGTTAAATCAGGGACATGACTCAGTCCATCAATTTAATCATGTGTTTCACTGCTGAAGAAGACTGGAGGCAAAAAAAACCCCAAAACAAGAAGAAGGAAGTGAAGGTGGCGACAGTCCAGGCCTGGCTCAGCATCAACAGACACGATACAGAGTGTTTGCTGTTGTCAATCGACTTTGGACAGTCACTGACTGCAAATATCAAACATAATGATTTATTGGTGCTTTTGATTTCTGTTCTTTAACTGTCTAGGCAAAGTAAGGTCCAACACTGATGTCCGGGTTGTGCAGACCAAACCAAACCGGGAAAACCAGATCTTTATCCTGTTACCATTCACAGCAGCCCTGCGAACAATACAAACACAGCTAAGTGAACCATTTCAAGATAAAACCACATCAGGCACAATCATCTAACAAACAAACCGACAAACAAGCATGTACAAAGTTTTAGCAACCTGATGAAGCGTCGGGGAGTTTCAGTCAAGTGTCAAACTCCAACAAAAGCTGTTGTCTTTTATTCCCAAACGGTATGGAAACAAACTGTGATCACAGCTCCTTTTTCATGCTTTTATCCGTCAAAAAACTAAAAAAAATCCATTAAACTGCAACTGCAGGTTACCTAAGATGGCCACCGACCACTGTCTCCCCTGGGTCCTGACGCCAGCCTCCTGATGAATGACGTCTTACCAATCAATCAATCAATCAATCAATCAATCAATCAGTCAAACTTTATTTATAAATCACTTTTCAAACACATCAGAATTCAATTCAAAGTGCTTTTCAAAGGATTGAAAAACCCCGAGATATTAAGAAAGCAAAAATACATCTAGAGACTTATGAACACCAACAGCAATAAACTACGTGTGAGTGTTAAAAATAATAACAGATAAAGAAAGAAAATGAACACACTTAAAAATAACGATAAATAAAATAAAATGCTACACGTAAAGATTGAAACAAATGTTGATAAAATAGAAACAGTAAAAATAGTTGAGATAAAAAACTAATAAATCTGAACCGACCTCTGAAATATGGCTGCAGTTAGGAGCTTCTATGCCCGCCCTGTGGCCTGCAACAGCCAACAAGTGTTCATGAAGACCCACCCTCTCTTCTCTTCTTTCCTCTATCTCCCGAGCCACTTACACGCAGACATAAGATGATTGACACATCATGTAGCCAATGAAATTTCAAATCTGTGAATATATCATTTTCATGGGTTTTAAAGCTCCGGGCTTGGAAATTATGCAAGTTTATGTAATTTTATGCAATTTGCCGTTTATATAGGCTGCTTTTCCAACTTAGCACTTGTTTTAGCCTATTGTCTTTGCAGAAATTTAGTGTAAATAAGGAAATAAAGAACTCTTAATATGTTTCTGCCCCTGTTACTCTCAGTTAGGGGTATTTTGAGGTCACAAAATGGCTTTTTTTTTTTTTGTCAGGCGCCTGAATATTTCCTCAGAAAAACGTGTTAAGTGTGAATTTTCTGTGATATTGTTATTATATTTGAACTGGACCATGTGAGACTATATGATGTGGAACCATTGTGTTTTTTTCATGCTTTTATTTGTCAAAAAACTAGAAGACATAGAAGCTCCTAACTGGAGCAATATTTCAAAGGTCGGTAGCCATCTTAGGGCTACCGACCTTTGAAATATTGCTCCAGTTAGGAGCTTCTATGTTCGCCCTGTGGCCTGCAACAGCCAACGAGTGATCAGGAAGACAGGAGACCCACTCCTTGTTCCCTCCCTTCTCTCCTGAGCCACTTAGATGCCAGACACCGGATGATTGACACATCATGTAGCCAATGTGATTTAATATCCGTGAATACTTAATTTAAATGGGTTTTAAAGCTATAATCTTGGAAATTATGCAAGTTTATGTCATTTTATGCAATCTTCTCTTGGTATAGGCTGTTTTTGGTCATTTAATATGCGCAAAGTTAGTGTAAATAAGGTAATAAAGAACTATAATGAGTTTTTCCTCCTGTCAGGGGTATTTTTTTGTCAGGCACCTGGATAATTCCTCAGAATTATCAGAAGTGTTCATTTTCAGTGACATTGTTATTAAATTTGAACTTGGACCATGTAAGACTACGTGATGTGGATCCATTGTGTTCTCCAGCTAATAAGGGCAGTTACAGCTCATCTGCAGGCTGATTTTTTTGCATTAAAACATTCAACACAATAAGAGGAGCTGCTGTGTCATGTAGAAACAATCACAATCATTCTAACATGCTGAACAAACCTGAGTGTCCCCTCATCAGGACAGGGAACGGGGACAATGTGGGCGAGATGCAATCATTACCAAGTCACCGGGGGAAACCCCGCCCTCCTCCTTCTCCACCGTGAGCTGACGGCCATCGATCGTCACCTGCTGCTGTAATTATCATCCTGTTAGTGTGTGTTTTAACACAGCTGAACTCACTTTCATAACAACAGCCATTATTATGATGGCAGAGGATGCTGCTAATGAGGGAGGAGAAAGGAGGAGGCGAACAGGGAAGGGAAGGAGACGAGAGGTGGGTTTAAAACAGGTCGGTCAAGAAACATCTCTGTCTCAATCTGTGTCAGACTGAACAGTATCAGTTCTGATGCACGTCAGATTGTGAGTCTGTTGCCTGATGAATCGTGCCACGGAAGAAATGCATATCCGAATGCAGATCACGCTTGCTGGCTAAAAACTTTATGGAGGACTGAACCTGCCAAGATCATAAATAAATAAATAAATATAAAAAAAGGATAAATAAATAAAGTTATTGGTTACATCGAATATAAAATCGAAAATACATGTAGACATTAATGAATGTATGAAATGTGACATAAGTAGGTATTTTTTCACCTGTAGCAGTGGGATTCATACTTACACAACCATAAGTAACATAAAATTGCTGCTTGCTGTAAACCAGACTGATTCAACTGAACCATGGACCAAACGTGGCCCTTTAACAACCTCATTCCTGCCTGAGACTCATTTTGTTAGGGGGCCAATTAGCACATTTATCAGTTATGTCTGTCGATATGCACAAAAATATGGACGTCCTAAACTGTCATGGGTCAAACATATTTTTTCCAAGCATCTTGGAAAAGGACTTGGTTCAAGAACCATATATATTTTGGTGGAACAGCACCAACAGTGTCCTCCTGGTATCATCTTCTCACCTGAACCTGAAGAAACACACTACAACCAGCCCGCTGTTTTAACGCAGGGATGTTTTGGGTCTGAACACCCTCTGAGACAGACGTTGGTGGACATTAACAGAACCACTGTTTTGGATTAATGACCAAAGACTTCACCAGGCTCCTCTGATAATTGTCATAATTATTAAAATGGGCTTTTAACTAGGAGGAAAAAAGGGAAATGTGGCTGATGACGAGATATAAATGGAGAATTATCTTATAAACATTCATTTCAATTAAATCACATTATACATTTGTCCACAGTATTATTGTGCCATTTTTTTCTACTTTCTAAAGAACATTGTCGTCTGTACTCGTGTTTCAAAGCGAGTGTCAGTGGGTTCAGATATTTTCTATGGCAGACTCACTCTCCCACTTCCATGTTTATGTCAATTAAATGAAATCCTTGAATCGCGTTAATTAATCAGCGTTTGAAGCGTCTGAACAAGTGCAGCTTCTTTTCTGTCGGAGGCTTTTTCACTGTTTTTTCTCAGGATAAAGAAGCTTTTATGACTCAGTGCAGGATTAAACGACTCCCTCATGATGGATATTTTTTGTCGTAAATGTCGGCTCTTCTCTGCCTCTAATATGCTTTACCTTCCTTGACATTGCGCCATGCAACCAGTCAGATTGACTTGTGAATTATGTCAAAAAATCCAGCAGATGAAAGAGTCCTTTGAAAGCAGCAGTAAAAGAAATCAAGTCTTTCAGGCGGCGTTTGAACGAGGACGAGGCGCTGCCAGATCAAAATCCGATCAAACAATAACATTTTTCCCTTTTTCTGATTGTGATTAGGCCTTATTTTCTGACAGCTACTAAAATAATTGTGAAAGTAATGAGATAGTGGCAGTTTTTCCCTCACTCTCTCCCTCCTTTCAAATAATGAAAAGATGATGAAAACAGCCGTGACTCCAGGAAGGAGCGTTGCTGGGTGGGAAAAGGACTTCAAAGGGAATGATAAGCAAACGTAGCCGAGCTTTCGTTCTGAATTAAGTCAACCAGCCACTTTAATCAAATTGTTTCAGAGGAATCAAACTACAAACACAGAAACAGAGAGCGGAGGGAGAGATTGATTTCCAGCCTGTGAACTTCCTCTAAACCCACAGCGTCTCCAACAACCACTTCCTCACATTAAGAGTGATTTTTTTTAATGTTGTGACTCTTTGCGTTGACCTCGGGGCCCGTCAATCCCATTTTAACACAAACAACATAATGTAAATTAGACGGGAAAAAAGCACACATGGTACTCAATTATGCTCTTTTTCCACTGGCTCGGCGTGTTGATGTGACGTGGAATGAATCCTAATATACAACCAATGGACTAGTAAACTCATGTTGGTCGTACAGACTGTGATGTGTCTGATGACATCTGCAAAGGTGCTTATATGAATTACACGTCTGTTGACAAGGGTTCGTCCCAAACGGTCACATTACGGACGTAGATAGATGAGCTCAGCCACACGTCACGGTCCTGTCTCCAGAATGACCACGCCCCCCTTTTGGATGAAAACCAAAGGGGGCGTGCCTAAAAGCTGCTGTGTTGCATTTTTCATCAGTTCAAACAATCGTCAAATAATAAAAAAAAACAAAAAAACAAAGGTCATGGTTTTAATTTGCTTTACTTCCCCAAAGAACAAAGACAGTAAAAGAAGAGATCTGTGGGGATCGTCCACAAAGAGGATGAAAGTTGTAAACCATTCACTTCCCTTCACTTCATCACAGGTCAGTTAATGATGTCACTGAGTGAATGACATGTGTGCCGATTGTGTCTGTAGATCAAAGTGATTCAAAAAAGAGCCTTTGTAAAGCTGTAACATCAGTTTTTACTGTGAAAATATAAGGCCCGACCTGAAAACACCTGTTTTTATAATGGAGTTTGGTCTGCCGGTCTGTCCACTCGACAGAGCGCCAGTAGCAGAGGCTGTTTTAACGTTAATAATACACATTATTAATTAATTAATGAAGCTTATAAACAGCATAAAGTAACGTTGGAAGTGGAGCTAAACCGACCTGTTGTCACCTCCTCTCAGCTCCGAGTCAACGCTCACGTCATTAAGCAGAAAAGGCTGTCAGAACAGAGACAGCAGCTCTGCTTCAACACGGCGATGTGATTAGTTTACAATGAAGTCACACTGGACAGATTATAAAACAGCAACATAAAGAGTGTTGATGATAGAGGCTGGAATCGGGTAGCCCGCCCGGGTAGCGGGCCGGGCCGAGTTTTTAATGAATTAATTCGGGCTCGGGTCGGGTCGGGCTGCACGGCGGACTGTAGTTGCTTTTCCATCCACCTTTTCTTATTCGCATTTTCAAAAATTGCGAATAAATACTTGGATGAAAACGCCAGAAATTCGAATAAAGGCAGTAAATTCACATAAAAGTTGTTACGCTTGGAGGGGGTGGATTTGTCAGCGTATCGATTAAAGGAAAATGCGACTTTTTGTTATGGAAACAGGTTTTGCGAATAAATCATGACTAACCCTATTGCGTCACATGTCGCGTACACGCAACGATGGACCGTGGACTTACTCATGCCGAAAGTTTCCCGACGACCCGGTACTCCGCGCACGAAGCAGGCTTATACAGAGCTATGGCAATCCTTTTTTCTGTCGGCACAGGTGGTCGGCGGCTCGGGAGCAGTGTGCGAAATACCCGTCAATATTCGGGGGGGTCCCCATCTCCCGATTGTTGCGCAATACCGATCTAAATTTTCTCAATATGCAGTAGGCCTATAACATTACAATATTTCATGGTTGCAAGCCAATCAGTCTATAGCCTACATGACAACACACACACGCACACACTTAACAATTTTTGACAATCCGATATGCTATAGTATTCGTAAAGCAACACTGACATAGGAGGCTGCATTGGCTAAAGTTGTTTGGATGCACGTTGTTTTATAACAAGGAGAGGCAAAGTTGTGCATTACAATGCAGACACGACAATAACAAGCACCAATCTGACGCACTTACAAGCGCAATCAACTGAATAAACGCCAGGTATAGCCTGTCGGAGACGGGCACCTTTTTGGATGTGAACCCAAAGTGTGTGAGTGATACACTCTGGTTTAGCTTTCGCTTGCTAGTCATTTTCAGTATGACTTCTCAACATTATGACTTTCTTCTGTTTGGCGCACATGGCTAATTTGCATATGTGGACGGCTGCTCCGCTTGTCAACAAATACAACATATCTGTGAATACAAATTTAAATTAAAATTTAAAGCCAGAGTTTATGGGTGAAGTGCTGCTGGACGACGACTTCCCAAAAGTCCTTCACCCGGCGACGTTCCCAAACAAATGGAGAACGACACGGTCTCCCTCCAGCAAACTCCGACAGCACTCGTAACATTAAAAATCTTCTTTTCCTTCTCCTCTTCAGGAGGGTTTTGTAGGCTGTGAACGCTGACAAAATTGTAGCTAATGTTCTCCCAAGAGCCGACAGGTTCACCACTAAATTGTCCATGATGTTGAATGTCAGCTGAGTGTCAACTGTTGTCATGGATACATTCACGCTCTCCTATGACGTAATCTCACGACGCACTCCTCCCAATAATCGCAAAACAATAATGAGTGGAAACGGGCATAAATTCACATTTGCTTTTTGCGCATTTTCACAAAATCCGCTCTTCAATTCGATACACTTGGATGGAAACCCAGTTTGTGATGAGATAAATATTGACGTTGTGTTATGCCCGGAGAGGAGACTCCTCCTCATGAACGCTCATTAGGCACACTTGATGGATGGCTGTTTTTCAGTTGGTGAATTAAAACGATGGACGGGCGGTAGCCCACCTCCTCCTCCACTACCGCTTCTCATTTCAAATAACATAGAGGGAGAGAGAGAGAAGACAGAGAGAGAGAGAGAGAGAGAGAGAGTGTGTGTGTGTGTGTGGGTGGGTGCTGCGCTGCCGCTGTTTGTCGTCATTGAAAATAACGTGAATTTTGCATAATAATATTTCGGGAATCGGGCCGGGTCGGGCCTGGTTTTTAATTAATTAATTCGGGTTGGGGCCGGGCACGGGCTTAATTTCCAGGCCCAATCCACCTTCTAGTTGATGACACAAAAGATGATGGATGGCAGAAAGACGAGCTGGACATTTAATAAGGTAGTTGTGTGTGTCGGGGGGGCGACCCCCATTCCGAAGGACTGCCATTCCAATGGTCCACCATTCCGACCGGGTTAGGTTTAAGGTGCGTTCACACCGGACCTTTTATTTTTGTCGCTGGCGACAAGTTTACATATTAAGTCAAGCGACTGAGCGGTTAATTGCTCAGGCGAAATGTCGCTGGGGCTCTGAGCGACAGCGTCCGAGCGACGGAGCGAAAAAACGCTCAATCGCTCTGTCGCTCGAGATGAGAAACCCCAAGTCTCTGGCCGTCAGACGCTTGTCGCTCAGCGCTGACTGGCTGCCGTAATCTATGTGTAACTATGACACCTACTGAAACCATGGAAACGTAATACAACTCCACCGGTCCGGAAGAGCAAAGCCGGCATTTACGTTGACACACACACACACACCGGAGACAAATGGCCAGGCGCTCCTCAGCTGGGATGGAGCACCTGTAGTTGGTGTCCAACCGGGCAATTCCTGCCTCCGATTTTTGCCAACAGCTCGTCAAACTGGGCCGTTGTCAGCCGCGTATACTGTTGAAAACAGGAAGAAATGAGCGCCTCCGAGCGACGTGAAATTCACTGGAATCGCTTGAATGACGTTATCAGAGCGATCTGTTGAATTGTGCCGACGAGCGACTGCAGCTGAGCAACAGAGCGACTTTTTTGGAGCGACACGAGTGACAGCGACAAAAATAAAAGGTCCGGTGTGAACGCACCTTTAGGGTTAGGGTTTCAGGTTTGGAATGGCGCCCTTCTTTCAAAAATAATTAAGGGCTGGCATTCCGAAACATGAAAGTGAACGTTCGGAATGGCGGCCCTTCGGAATGCCGGTATACAAAGACTACACCTGAAGAGAAGATAACTCAGATAATTCAGATCACACTCCGATCCAGTGAGTGGCAGTAATGCAACTAAAAGATTGTTTTCCATCTGCCATTAAACAAAAGCAGAATAAGAATAAGTAGTAGTCAGTTTAAAACAAGATGAAGGCTGCATCCAGATCTAGACCCTTTGGACTTCTGGACTGAGCCCTCGCGGACTTGTCGTACTTACTGTGACGTGTTCACTGTCATCATGTCAAGAATGTGAGTGCGTGACCCTTAAACTCCACCAGATCCGTGTTCGGTCCATGTCCGATCCACCACAGAAGTGGAGCTGATAGGTTTCACTCTAGTCTATGTGTTAACTTCCACTGGCTCTGCTACGTTGCATATCTACTCCGATACAGCTCCAGCAGTCCGGACCCTTCTGTAGCAGATACACAAGGCTTCTATTTCTACCAGATGCCGGAGCACGACACATAAGTTCAGCCGAATTAAGCACAGAGCAGACAGGAAGTCACACACTAAAACAACAACACAACATCTGGTTCATTTTATTAATAAAACACTAAAAAAAGAAGTGTACAAAACCGTAGCGGAGCCGTTCCGCAACGTATGTGGAACCAGTGGACTTCACGGGTGAGACCACGACGCAAACACACGCCATTGACAGACCGCTGTAAAGACTACACAAATAAATCAATTTGCTTACTTCTATAACATTTGCTTCTTTTTTTCTACACAATTTTTGTATCATGATGTGATTAAATATTATTTCAAGTAATAATAAAGTAAACCATTTTACACATTTAGAATTATATTATATCCGTATCTCAATGAATTGTGGATAATTAAACCACTGTTGTCCAAACATTTCGTACGTGAAGGAAAAAAGCGAACTGCTGAATGCTAGAGCTGTTAGCCTGATATGACAATCTGACGCTGGTGCTGAGACCCATTGACACTACTGTCTGTCAGAGGCTGTAGCTGGCTGAGACTAGATGACATAAAGCATTGGTACTAATATCAGTAATTTTAATACAAATTCAATTCATTCTAATACTTTTTGAACAGGCTAGATAAATTGTCCGATAATATTCATTCAAGCTGTATTTAAATCTCGAAAAATCATTAAGGGCAAGCCCTCATTATCAATGATGTGGAGAGCACAAATAAAAAAAACAGAATAACCAAAAATGTGATAACAAACAGAAAGAACGAACATAATCACAGAGCGAATAAACAGAATGGGTACATGAAAATTATAACAGATAAGAAGCAATATGACAGAATACAAATGAAACGGGGGAAAAAGTGCTTGAAAATGAAAAGAAACTGCAAACGAACATGAAAAACAAATAAAACTGAGGTAACAACCATACGGGACAGCACATAGTTAAAAACAGTTACATTCAAATGCTGAGTAGTTTGAAATCAAAGTCTTAAACTGACCTATAGGTATGACTTTATCAAGTTTAAATGTACATTGTAAAATGTTTTTGTAGTGTTTACCCGGGGAACTTGGAGCATTTTACAATCACTAGAGCGACCAGTTTAATATCATTATTTAAAAGTGACTTGACTTAACTAAGGACTCGACTCGTCTTGACACAACCTGCGACTTGACTTACCCAAGAAAAAGTGACTTGGACCAAATGACTTGAGTCACGTCTGGTGTTGCAGCAGCCAACTTGTTAGGAATGCTTATATATTTTTTTATTTTATGTAGTTAAAGATTTTACTGTACATTCACCTCCATTACAGAAAACTGAGCTTGTAACTGTTACGTGTGCCCAGGTAGCAGTACCTGTATGTGTGTCCCTTGTCTCCGCCCTGCTCTGCCTGAGCTCAGGTGCTGGCAATCACCTGAGCATGTTAAAAGGAGGCAGCAGCGGGGCGGTGCTCTCTCTCTCTCTCTCTCTCTCTCTCGACAGGTGTGGTGCCGGAGGAGGGAGGCAGCGCTGGCCGCGCAGTCCTTTTGGTTGTTCTGTGTTTGCAGAGTTTGTTTGGTTTTCAGCTCCCTGGCCTGCTAGAGCGCCAGGGCTTTATTATTTTTCACTTTTGGGTTGGAGTTCCTGGTAGTCCTGTTTTCGTCCCTTTCTTGTTTTCTTCCTATAGGTTAGTTGTTTTGGTTAGGTAGGTTTAGTTGGGAGGAATCCCGGATGCGACAGTCGTGGCAGGCTGGTCTGGGGTCTCCTCTCTCTTTTGTTAATTTAGTGTAATTTTGTCCCTTTTGTTTTGTCTGGGGTTATTTTTCTTATAGGGGTTTGAGTTCAGCTACAGCCATTTGGTCACTGTTAATAAACATCTACATTTGAATTGACTGTGTTGAGTCAGCGTCTTATATGTTACTGGCCTTCTTGTGTTCGAGCCTGTGTTTCCTTGTTTATTTTAAGGCCGTAACAGTAACACAAGAGAAGAAACTACGAGTGGCATTGAATAAATAATAATCACAAATTTTTTTTGATTTTGAATCAAAATTTTATTTTTGGTTTTGGACACGTGAGAGTTTGTTAAATTCACTCTGAGGCTCTTTACTGACTATAATAAAAAAAAAAACATCTCCCTGAAAGTCGTTCATACTTGACACAAAGTGTTTCCGTGCAGCGTTTGATTGACAGCTTGGCCTTTTTTCTCAGGACTTCAGAGCTCCTGTTGTTGCGGTCACTTTGCACCTGACCGGTCACTCTGTTCGGCCTCTTACCTTTGCACGTTCATAAACAGGAGTCAAGCAGCTTCACAACGACTGTGACTTTTTTCTCTCAGGCTTCACATGGATACGTCTTCAACCTCACTTGGTCAAATGCTGTCATTTTGCATCCACTCACATCACAGCTGATCATGCCGCCTGTTGAATTTCCATTCCTGCATAGTCTGAACACATTTAGAGTGACGTTACCATGACAACGAACACACAGAGTCGACTTTTAATTTCTTTATGGAGAAGCAACAGAGGCGCCACAGACGAGCACAACATATGTAACTCTACAGCACAGATTTGGTTTTAGTTTGGTTCATTCTTCACCTTCAGATCAGAGTTTGTGACAAACAATCTAAACTGTACTTTTACTTTCATGCAGATTTACTTCTCATCTGCTGAACTGAGCAGTACTCACTTGTAAATGTTTTTTAAATGTTTGAAATGTGTATATTAGTTAAAAGTTTGTATTTAAAGGGGCAATTTGTAAAAAATGGCCAGGAGTTTAGTATAAAACATCCAAAAAATACAGATTATGTATTGTCTGTAACTGTATTTTGTATTGTAATGTGTATTGTAACAGAGACGTTTTCTGTGTCTCCTGACTACAGATGTACATTAGCGTATAGCTAACTCTGGTACAACTTAGTGGCTGCACACTGTCGCTGTCAAATTTTCAAACAAATAAATACAATAAAAAAATAACTTACATTATCAACAGGAAGTGTGTAGAAACAACAGTGCTAATGTTATGTCAAAGACGTCTATGTTCTGTGTTGCAGAGATGTCTACTGAAGTTAGCATGCTAACCAGCTAGCCCTAGCCCGTCCTGTTTCCTTATACCACTTTGTAGCTCAAGAAGTTTACCACTTAGTCTAATAAGTCAACAAAATAAACTCACAAAATGTCAAGAAAGGAAATATTTTGACACCTATTTTCTGAGTAAACAGAAAATACAACCGTACACCATCTGAATTCAAGTTTCTCTCTTTTACTTAACTAAGACAAGCTGAATTACCTTGTTAACATTATAAAACACACGTAATTCAAACTTCAACGGTTTGTCTTTGTGAGAATATTCTGCTGCGTCTTCTCGCTTCTCGAGCCATAGTTCTGGTCAAAGCTGCTGTAAATCGCCTCCATACTGTATCCCCTTTCTTCAGACTAGTGCTGTCACAATATCAGATCTGTTACTCCACGAATATTGCAGCCAAAATTATTCACAATAACAATATTATCATGACATCTACCCACACTACGGATAATGTTTCTCGCTGTCTCATCTCCTCCGACATAATTTTGCCTGGAAGTAACCTGTGACAAAGCGAGAACTGAAAGAAATGCAAATGAATAAAGACGCCTTGGATTATTTACACTTATTATCATAAATGTATTGTTAACACGATATCTATATTTAATTTAAAAAACGCGATTATCCTCAATATCGACATATCTTGACACATCTACTTTAAAAAGGCTAATCTGGTCATGTAGCTCCACTACTAAAGGGAGCTACTTGCAAACGGGAGCGTGCAGCTACAACAAAGAGTATACGCAGCTGTGAGCGGTTATGCTTCCCCTTTGTAGGTTGTTCTGCCCATTTCTTACATATTGCACCTTTATTCAAACATTTAATGTGTTAAAATTTAATAATCTTGGCTTTTATGTGCACGTAGTAAGTAAAGTTTGACTGTTAATGCAACAGATGTGTAGGAAACATATGTGAAGATTTATTTACCTTCATGCTAATTCTGCTTGAGGTGTTTTTCCCTTGAAAGGTGTCTGCAGAATGAATACAAGAAACAATCTTTCCAACAAATGTTTCTAACCATTAACACATGAAACAACATGTGTTGGATTAGTCGAATGTGGGAAACAAAAAGCTGAACTGAGTGTAGAAAAAACAGAAATTGACCTTAAACTGAGGAGGGTTAAGAAGCGCTTCACAACCACATGGTGGGCAGTCCGAACAGATGACCGTTCCTCCTGAAGACGGCTGGATGTGATGCAGCAGCTCCTCGCTTCGCCTTCGGGGCATGAAGCAGAGAGAAAGCAGAGCAGAGGAGCTGCAAACACAAGCCAAATATGTGTCTGCGAGAAAAGGCAAACTGATGGCCGAGCATTAGTCTGCTTCCATCCGAGCCGGTTAACCGGAGAGCTGCCATTACTCATGTCCTAACAGCCTGTAATGGAATTTTCCTCGGATGAGCAAAAGGTTGTCAAGCCGCTCGCTGCAGATCAGAAAAGCAGCTCGGCGGACTGAGTCCAACAGGAAGAGACGAGTGTGTCGAGTGAAGACACACACACACACACACACACACACACACACACACAGACAGAGAGCTTTAAACCACTTGATGTTTCCATTAATTACAGCAGAGCTTTAAGGACACACAGGCTGCACACATTATCAACTGTTTTTACTAATGAAGGTGAGTCTCTGTATTCATAACATTACGTCTTCCATAATTAATGCAAATCCACATTAAAAGCAGCAAAGAGAGAAACATTTTATTGTCCTTAAATGTCCTTGTTGGCTTGTTTGATCTCAAGTTATAAGACAGACATTACTCTCAGAGTTTTGTCATTTTAAACCCTTAAATTGCCATGTATTAATCACTATGTTTGGATTGTTAAATGAAATTAATGCCATTCATGACGTTTTTCCAACACATCTGCTGGCCTGGTGCTACTCGGTTTGACTCAGCATGCCAGGGATATACATTTCCACCACAACTGGTCTACCTGCTTGAAGGTGTGTCTTAGAAACAAACATCCTCACAGTACTATCGAAGAATCACCGCTAACAATGTGGCTCCACTAATTCAGTTACAATTTCCATTTCCTATAACTTCTTCACAATAAAAGCCCCCTGTTTTTTAGTCATTTAAAAGCTTTCATTATGAAGCAGCACCACAGGAAACGTTGTTTTCAGCAGCAGTAACTGAACAGACTCCTGAACCAGCTGAAAGTGAACACATGAAACAGTAAAACACAACAGATGTTTGAAAGAACAAACAGGACGAGAGAAACTAAAGGGATTCAGTTAGAAGCTACAGAAGTACTGAGAGCTGAACACACTGACTTTTAGAAACGGCTTTCTCTCAGGTTTCCTGCACAGACGTGAGTTGAGTTTCCATTTTAGATGGAGACGGCGGTTTGTGACGGGTTGGCTGCAGTCACGAGACGTCACTGCAACCTCGGCTGGTGATGGGAAAGGAAATCAGCGTGGCTCGGTTTGACTCGACGCATTGGATAGTGCTGGTGGAAAAGTGGCGTTCATCTGCCTCTACAAACCTGTGGACGATTTGTTGAAGTTGTTTGATGCTGTTCGACTGGATTTCTTTGTTTCCGCGACTTCATGTATGTTCTCGAGTGCTTTTTCATCTCGGTGCATCTCTCCGCTCCGCCAACGGATAGCAACAGAAGCTAACGTTAGTTCAGAAATGGAGTCCGCTAACGTAAACTAAAAACAAACAACCGGCCTCTAGCACAACACAGAAGTTCACCAGAGCTCCTTTTTAAATCATGAAAATATCCTGTTTCTAACAAGAAAAAAGAGATTACACAAAACTCAGGAAATATATTTGGCAGGAGAGCTTTTCTATTCTGCTCTAAAAATCAAAAAAGGATCTGACAATGAATCAGCCTTCAAGGACAAGTCTGGTGCTTCTGTGTACTTCATACTTTATCTTCCTGTCTGTGGCTCTCAGGTACAAGCACATCAGTTCCCTGTGAACAGGAGTGGGAGCTCACGACTGTCACAATACCTTGGCCACGATAACAAAGGTGACACAATATGATTTAGTGATTCTTGTTACAATCATCTCACAATGTATCACGATGTCAGAAGAAAAAAACAGAAAGAAAAAAGACGAGATAGAACTTTATTTAATCCAGAAGGATATCGTGCCGGAGGATATTAAAAAAATACAGAAACATCAGAATGAAATACAAAAACACACGCAGGAGACAGCTGTTCATGTCCAGAGTGAAACTAAAGTCAGCGGTGAATTATGTGTCAGGTTTAAACAAAAACTTGAAGCTGAAGTCCAAATTCAAACATCAACAAAATCAGGCTGGGGAAAATCAGAGAACTTAAAGGATAACTACCGTTTTTTACAACCTGGACCTTATTTCTAGCAAAACATATGATCATTTACTCACCCAGATAACTTTGGTGTCATTTGAAGTCGTTCGGACGAAGTTAGATCCAGTATAGCGCCGATATATCCATATGATGCGAGTGATCCGGGGACCGAAGCGCAGCCTCTATGAGCATTATCTGCCACGAAACTAGTTCATTTCAGCAATATTTTGTTACGATATGCTAGTGCTATTCCCCTCTGAGTCCGGGCTCGTCTGTTGTCAACATCCGGGGTCTGTAGGTTGACCTACTACCTCTGACCTGGAGGATGTCGTCTCTGAGCTGCGCACGCACCCGCGACAGCCCAGCTTGTTTACCTGTAGCTGCTACTGCTAGTTTGACCCCGGATGTTGATAACGGACGAGCCCGGACTCAGAGGGGAATAGCACTAGCGTATCATGACAAAATATTGGTGAAATGAACTAGTTTCGTGGCAGATAATGCGTTATAGAGGCTGTGTGTTGATGCCCCGTCACTCGCATTACATGGATATACCGGCGCTACACTGGATCTAATTTCGTCCGAACAACTTTGAATGACAACAAAGTTATCTGGGTGAGTAAATGATCATATATTTTGCTAGAAATAAGGTCCAGGTTGTAAAAAACGGTCGTTATCCTTTAAGAAGTACAAAAATACTACAATTAAGTAATGAAGAGGTGGGAATACACATGACAACCAGAACAGACAAACTGACAAAGAGTACGAGACAAACACTGGCTTACATAAACAATGAAACACAGGGAAAAGGACAAAGGGAGGAAGTGAAGAGCAAAACATGAGGAGAACTTCAAAATAAAACAGGAATTAAGTAAACCAAAAACTCAAGCCATAACATTATTTTAACTAACTTGTGTAGTTAAGTTACATCATTCCTGATTTAAAAAAAACAAACAAAGAAAACATAACTGCAGTTCTGTATGTAACTGAATTTACATAAGTAGCATTTAACACAAATCACAATGTTTTTTTAAAACCTAACCACAGTATGATGAAGGTCTGGGACGCCTGTCGCTGGTTGTGATATCATTTTGGGATGCAAGTGTAAGGAGTGGGGAGTGTAAACAATAATGAAAGGAGGTAATTATTGAATAGGTGCAGGTTCTGAGTAATATCGGGGGAGAGCACGCTGTCGGTTGTCATGGTTCTGCTTTTTGTTTACTTGATTTCCTGTTTTATTTTGAAATTTGTTCCCTTGTGTGTTGCGTCTTACTTGTCACTTCCTCTTGTGTGTTTTTTCATTCATTACCTCACCTGTCCGTCTTCACTCACCTGTACCTCGTCTTGTGATTAGTGTCTGTGTATTTAGTCTTTGTTCTCCCTTCTGTCCTGGTCGGTTCGTTTGTTCGTTCGTTCATTCACTTCCTGTTGCTCTGTTTCCCGTGCATACTCTGTCTTGCCTGTGAACCCGTTCCCTGCGTCAGTAAGTGTATTAGCCTAGCGCGTGTTGTCTTGTCCATCTTGTTCCGTGTTTCCTCCGTGTTTCCCTGTGTGGTCTCTCTGTTCTCCTCCAGCGTCCTCCCTCGTGTTCTCCTCCTGTGACTCCTCATGTCTCCCATTTTTTGTATGTTTATTGTTTAGTTTCTCTTGTTTCGTGTTTTGCTTTAGTTATACTTTTTCTTGTTGTTGCTCTTTGTGTTAGCCTTTAGTGCCGTTCAGTTTTGTCTTGCTAGTTATCCTGCATTCCCCTCATTGTTTATTATTCAGCTTTATCATTAAAGCTCGCTTTTCGTTCTCCCCATATTGCCTCCTGTGTATGTGTGTCTGCATTTAGGTCCTCTCCTAGCCTTCCTCCTTTCCTTTCCCTTTTAAACCGTAACATCGGTGACGTTTACAAACAGAGGGCAAAAGCAACAGATGCCGGTGCATACAGTGATTTATTCAAAGTTCTTTTTTACAGGAGTAAACAACACAATGATAAAACTCTTTAAATGAGGGTTAAAAATAACTACGTTAATGTCCATTAAAAGAGAAGTCTCTGTTCCTTAAAAGAAAAAGTCTTAAAAGATTGTCAGACCGGGACAGTTGCGTCACATGAGGTCCAGAGGAGGAGACTTGCTGCGGCGTCAGGTTTCTCCGGTGCCTCGGCTGTTCCAGCGTCCTGAAAGCCACCTGCAGACACAAAATCACTGCCAGTACAAACGTCCAGTAAAGCACAATGCCCTAACATAGGATGCATACACCAGAGTGTTACTAATGGCCCGAAGGGATACTCACACGCCAGGCAGAGCATTAAGCTCTGCAGCTGCGATTGTGACGCGTCGTAACACTCTGGATTTTCCATCGCCGTCTCGAAGTCTTTCTCTCTCTGCCTTGTTTCTCGGTCTCTCCGTCTTCTCTGGACACGCTCTTGTTGCCACTCTTCCTCTACGCTTGTGTTAGTTTATTTTTCCCGGTTCAAACCGCGGTCCTCCGCCGTCGATTGGTTCCTGTTGGGGACAAGGGCAGAACCTCCAGGTGCAGTGCATTTGTCATTTTATGGTGCGTTCACATGCAGTAGGACATTTCTAAAACATGCAGTAAAAAACTAAAAACACGCTGGTGAATAAAACCATGCAAAAACTCTAAAAATATACAATAATATACACAATAAAATAATCAATAAACCCAGTCCCAACTGCCGTGTGACACAGGCAAGGGAGTAGGTTTGATTTTGAGATTGGTGGGGACACAAAAGTGCTCCAAGGCAGCACTCCTGTAAGTTGACGTTTTTTTGCATTAGCAATCATAATTTCACATCATGCAGATGTTATAGGTTAAATAAAGAACATACGAGGAATAAACCACAATATACATTTGACAACTGTATAGCAACTAATGTAAACACATAGTAATACATGATGAGGCCTCTGAACACCAGACTTGATATAAAGCTCTGATTTTAAAGCCACATTGGTGAAGCATTGCTATTCAGATCATCATCAAACTAATTTGTCACAGTGCTGAATCTCATGACTAACATATCCATCATTATTTAACCTCACCTGTGAATTTACAGCCTCTCTTTCTTCTCCTCCTCTATCTCCTCCAGCTTCTCCTCCTCCATCTCCTCCAGCCTCTCTGCTGTCTGTCACCTTACAAAAATATGTTGATGCATGACATGAACAGATACATTAGGGATACAATGATCATAGAGCTTGATGGTACAGTTATTGCCTGAGCAAAAAAGGCTTTTACTAAATATTAAGATTACTTAATATTAATTAATTATATGTTATAATTATAAAATCACACGATCATCTAGAATCTGAGGTTTTATTGTATTTCCACCACAAATTTTCTTATTTGTGTTTTTAAACCGTTGCTCTCTTCTACACAAATACATGAAAATAAGAATTAAAACTAACTTTAAAAAAGTGTATCTCTTTGGCATTAAATATTCCTCTTTTATTCAATATCTGTATTGTTGAGCCTCTACCTATACACCCTTGAAGTAACTTACACTTTGACTCCTAAAGAAGTTTCTTATATCCACTTTTCTTTTCTTTGACATCCTTCAAATCCTATACAGCACACATGCACGGCGCACAAACACACACAAACACACACAAACACAAATGTAAATGACACCACTGATATTAAAATCCATCTAGCTGACGTGACCCAGGAAGGACAAATGCCGAACTTGTTGACAACTTACACTCGCAGAACAGATAACATGCACTGCCTGTCGTCCAGGTTGCAGGTAGTCTTTACAAGCAGAAGGAGTGACAATGGGGACAGCCAATCACATGTAAGTTAGCGAGAAACTGGCAGCCGATCAGGGAGCAGTATTTAGGTTAGAGGCGGGACTTCTAGCAGACACCGACATTTAACCCTTTGTGTGCCATAATCATTGACTAAACACTACGGACAGCGGTTGTATTGATAGTGACTACACAGTAGCGGCCGAATATTGGTAGGGACGTGTCCCTAGCGTCCCTACCCAATTCTACGCCCTTGGACACAAGTGTTATATCGTAGGCGACTGGAGTTGTTTCAGTGTCTTTAGGACGTTTCAACTCATCCAAGAGGCGTCTTCATTCAGACCCATTCAGTTGAGGATGTGTTGCGATGTCCATGTGCGCCGTCAGTCCAGTGTGAAACAGCCATAAACTGACACAATCCCAGCTGCCAGAAAGCAGAACATTTCTGGAGTTGAGAAAGTTTAAGATTCAACTTCTCCTCACCAAAATCTGGATACATTAATTCACAGAAGTAACTGGTAATCTGTTCAGAGCGCCTGCGTGTTTTTAGAAAATCATCCATATTTAGGCGCCAGTGGTGATATTTTGTCCTACAACTGAAGACATGAATCATTTTTTGTTTCATTTTAAATAAGACTCAAAAGACTTCCTTTCCTCAAACAGCTGCTCAATGTACATTTAATGAAACCAACAGGAGGAAATGTTGCATTTGTTGGGGACGATTTTCATCCTTAATAAATGATGTTTGTTTGTTTGTTCCAGCTGTTTGTCCTCATCGGTTCTCCTGCATTGTTTCATGGTGAAGCTGAAGAACATAAAGTTTCTAGCTGAAGGTTTCTTGAGGCTCTCTGGGTCATTAAAGGAGTAAAAACATAATTGAGTCGCTCTGTTAAGCTGGAAACTTAAGGTAATCCGTCAGTGGTCATTCAAAGGATTTTGTGTGAATTTAATGGGTCATTTAACATTAATAACCTGTTAATAACCGTGTAAGCCTTTAATGATGATGTGCCTCCATGAACTCACCCATGAACCAATGAAACTCACCCTTACTATGAGCGAAGTTGATTTAATGAGGAAATTAAGACTTAATAAGAGATAAAACACAACGTTTATGATCACACCATGGAGAACCGGGTAGTTTTTCAGGTTTATAAAGTATTTTACCCCACAGATGAAGTAAAATAATCCCTTTAAAAGCCTTGTGAAAGAAGTGGTTTGTTCCTTTATATATCAAGTTCTCCAGTGTTTGCACAGTGGATGTTTCCCAGCCTCAGAGGGGTCAAAGGTCAGAGCTGCAGGTCGTTGTTCAGACATGTTGGCCTTTACTTTGATCAAACACTGCAACCTTCTGATCTCTGCGAGCAGCATCACGCTGACATTCAGGCTAACTCCCTCCCGTTATAAAGCCGACACTTTATCACTGAAGCACCTCGTGAAGGTGAGTAATTACTGATGTCATCCTGACTCACTGTTCACCCGACTCAGCCAGGTCGGATGAGTCACGGTACCTGCTGTCGGTTACCCAACATCATTAAAACACAGTGTGAGCTGATAACAAGGAAAACTGGAGGATGTACGTGAGGGAACCTCAGGGAGCTGAGCGCCTGATCATCATCCACCTGCTGCACCAAGTCAGAGAGATTACAGGAGTTAAACATCATGGCCATCATAATATCAATAGTATCAATATCAAGGTTGTTTGTTAAAAACCTGAAGCATCTGATTGGCTTCTCCACAGCAATTGTTGCTGAGGATCAGGGGTATTGTAGTTTTTAGAGACGTACACCAAACTGACAGACAAAAATGTATTTATAAACTTAAACTTTTCTACATCCGCTACTAAAGTATTAGCATCAAACAATATTTTAAGCACAAATTCAAAATAACACATTGTGACAACCAGGATTTCAACACTGGATTGCACCACCTGTACACAGCCCGGAAACACACATTTCTCACAGCCTACTCACCGAGTCGTTCCCGGTTCGCGCCACGATTCAACTCCCCTTCCATCTTTATCATTCAGTTTTTTTAAGGAGAAGAGCAGCCAGTCAGGAGGAGTATGGAGAAAAGCCAGTTTTGCAGTAAAAACACACAGTAAGGTTGTCAATCCCGAAAAAAACGTTCGTCATCTGCCATCCACAGCCGTCTCCGATCAATAAATCCTCTTCACTCTTCCGGATCGCTCCATTTCCCCTCTGATCAGCTGTTTACGGAAGCTGGTCATTCACCCACAAACCAGCAGCAAACCCCGGACTGGATAATTAAACTGACTGGACTGGATGACTGACTGACGCTGTAAGTCAAAAACAACTATTTCTTTTCTTTTTTTGTTACTTGGTTGTTATTCACAATCTGAGCGTTGCTACCTCATGGACTGAACTGTTTTTTCTTTTCTTTTTTCTTTGAGCAACGAGCACTAAGGGTGGAAGAAAACTTGAAGTGGAATTTTGAGTTGGATTGTTTTTTTGCTCTGTGGACTTGGGGACTGTGGTATCTTGGGTGTGTGAATTGTGAATTTAAATATATTTGGTTTTGTGTTTGCACAATTGTTACATTTTTTGGTGTACATCCTTGTGAGGTTTTACAAACATAACTTGACTGACTGATCTTAAGTGCCAGGAGAGAAACCTGGCTGGACCCATGACAAAATAAGAGAAACTCAAATAAAACAAAGTCAAACTGTCACAACATGTCTTATCATTGGGTTATAATTAGTGATGCTTTCATGTCTTTATCACTTTTAATGTTGCAACATCAACATAACAGAAGCTCTAAACATTTATCATAAGGGTTTTATTATCAGTTAGCCACATTAGCCATGTGCTAAGCTAAGCGACTACAAACGTTAGCCACATAGAGGTAGCTGTTAGCATTAACAGGCGTGTCCGAGTTAATTTAGCAATATATAGAATTTTTTGTGGCTGAAAAGTGTGATGTTTTTCTTATCGTCCCAGACTGAAGCTGAGGAAAGACGGTCTTGAACGGTTTAGGTATTGTCACTGATGTTACAGTAAGGTTTTATTATTATTATTTATTATTTCAAGACCGTTTTAAAATTTTCTTTTTTTTTCTTTTACAGCAAAGTTTATTTTGCACAAACTTGACAACTGTAAAATATTGTTCTTGTGTTCATAAAAAAAATCAGAAATGGTATCGAATATCAAATATTTTTCTGGGCATCGTATCAAACTTTGAAATTCTAGTATCGTGACAACCCTATGACAATAATAACAATACATCCATGAGCTGGTGACATTTCATTGTTGAGAAAACACAGAGAACGAGTGTGACTGCAGAGTGAAAGAAACACTAACAGACCCAGCGGTTTCTCTAAATGTGTAATAATGTGGAAGACCTTTATTGTTGAGATCTGAGGATGATAATTATGAATGTGAGGCCTTGTTGTGCCGAGCGTGGGGACAATGAGTGTAAGGCGAAGTGAAATGCACCTTTAAAAGCGCCCCCTTTTATTCGGAGCCATTTCCTATTGATGGCCTGCTGGGACTCTGAATTAAAAGGGCATGATCTTTTCTGAAGGCAGACAGGGGATTGTACAGACACTATTTTCAGAACCACATCAAGCCAATTAGCACAGCGGCAGCTAAGCTGGTGCATGCTGGGAGCCTGCGAATGTATGAAGAAGTGTGTGTGTGTGTGCATGTGTGTGTGTGCATCTGTTTTGTGTAAGCTGAGCCATATGTTCATATTCCGACTGTATGTGGTCGTACATGCTGCATGTCTCTCTGCAGCCATGCGGAGGGTTAAATTTATCCCAGGCTCGTTAGCTAAAGCGTCCCAAGCGTCTTCTAATTAGCACATAATAGGACAGGCGCGTCCGCCACAGAGGGGCCTGTAATTTAAGAATAAAGTTCATTTTCCCTTCCAGAGACATTCCTCACAGCCGTGACCGGGCGACTACAATCAGCCTCCTCCACATTAGCATCGCTCGTTTGCTGTGAAGCATCAGTTATTATTAGCTAACACTGCTGTTATTACAGCACACAGAACAGGAGGGACAAGTCTCAGGGCCGCTGCTCCTCCTTTATTAAACAAAAACTCACATTTTGGTCTAATTTGTCATCTTCTGTGAGAGGAAACTTGTGTGTTTTTTTTCCAGGCGCTTTCTAAGAGCCCCCTGAAGTCTGATGTTCAGTAAGAGGAGAAAGTTGAGCGGTGGCTGTTGAAGGTGTGAAAGCGCGAGCAGCAGCTGGAAATAGAAAGTAGATGAATCACGTCGGGTTTGTTCCGTAATTGCAGCCTTCGTGTTCGGAGGAAGAGAGGAAGCCACGCGGAGCCATCTGGAGCTCCAGCGATCGGCTCCTGTGGAGGATGGAGAAATTATCACGATATCAACATTCACAGGGATGATTTCCAAAATTAATCACCGCCAGCTGAAACATGTAACACCTTTAATGAAGGAACAACTCTGTGTTGCTCAATTAATAATGAACTTAGTTGATGTCTGAAGACGTTTGTAGATAAAAAAAAATTGATGGATTTGAAGGTGGAAACAGTTGGTTTTTGTGTTTATTTCATTAAAATATATTCAGAAGCAGCTGCCAGGAACACGGACTGATATGTTTTTTTTGGTGCACGTGGAGCCAAAAGTTTACTGGGAGATAACTCAACAAGCAGAAATTTAAAGGTGCAGTCTGTAATATTTAAAATCCTCCTGCACAGGTGACATCGAGCTGTAATACTGAGGAGAAACTGAACAATAAAAGACGTTTCCGATTCTGAACAATATCACAAATTGATGCAGAGATGAATGTTGGGCGAGAACAAAACACTTGATGTCGTACATTTTAATCACAAAACTATTTTCTTTTGTCTGTGGTAAATTTATGTACATTTCCATCTACAGAGACACGAAGTGAGAAAGTGTGTGGGCGTTCTTACGCGCCAACACTCCTGGTTTTCCCGGGAGACTCACGTTTTTCTCTCGATTTACGACAAAATTCCCACCTTTTAGTTACCACAACTGAAGTTTTTGGCACAGCTGAATGTTGTGCCTCGTCCTTCTCAGTGAGTAAGTCAGACGGTGAAATGGAGAAGAAATACACGAGCAAAATTTAGGAAGTATTCCTTGTTTTTAGGGTGTTTTGAATGTGTATGCTGGCCCCTCTCTTCCTGGTGGAAGCAATTCATCCAGCTATCCACCCGATCTCTCAGATCGAAGAAGGTTGTGTTGTCGTTGAGTTGACTGCGACTGAGAAAATAGTCTAATAATTTACAACGTGAACAATGTTTATATTCCACAATCACAACAGATGTATGAAGACCTACGAAAACAGAGATTGTGTTACGACCTCATTAATATTGTAAATGTTAAAATTCTGAGTTTGAATTTCTTCTCCAAAACTACATAATGCTCCTTTAATTTAAATTTAATTCTTATTACATTAAAGACACTGATCTGAAATTAGACAAACAAATTTGGCAGTAGCATGTTGCTACATGGTAAAAACAAAAGAGGAACTGAAGTTACTGGTAAGTTTTACAAAGCTGATTCGAAAAAACTTTATTTAGATGCACGGTCGAGCTCGTGCGCCCACTTCAGACGTTTTTAGCTGAGAAGCTACAAGCTACAAGATTTCGACTTAAAAAGGGTGTAAATAACATGTTTTTAAATGTATTTGTTGTTGAAGTCAAGTCTCCATCTACTTCAGTTGTTTAGCAGAATGCTGCAACTCTGTTTTACTGTGAAGCTCCAGAAATGTTTGGTGGACTACGAGACTTCACCTGACTTTTATCAGCATGGAGGGAGGAGATGATGACTGTATTGTCATTTCTGTTCCTCTAATTAGATTTTTATTCCTGCAGATTTTTCTGTATATTTGGTTAAAATCTGTGCTACATTTGACTCGTGGCAGGTCGGGTTGTGGGTTTGATTCCCTCCTGACTTTCACTGCCACTTGTAGAAACTGTAAACTCATGTAGGATGACGGAGAGAGGCGCTGATGTCCACAGACAGCCTATCGATTGCGGAGTCGCACTTCCTCTGGCCCCGCCCACCTTAACCTTTACCGCCAGTGGCCGACAGGTCCATCAATCACTGTGACTGACAGCTGCTCGCTGCCGGTCGATGGCATGGATTTTCTCCTGTGAGACACAGATATTATGACATCTGATGGTGAGGTGGTTAATATTCTGCTGCCTGAGATAAACACACACACACACACACAGATCAATCAGTGTGTCTGTTGTCTTATCGCCGCCGCCGTCGCTCAATAACACTTTGAATGTTGGATGAATACAGGAGCGAGGCTGATTGATTGTCTCCTCGCAGAGGGACTTCCTGTATGAAAATGAAGCAAACAAAGACAGTCAAACGTCTCACTTTATTTAAAAGAGTCAATATGTTTGAGACCATTTAAACATCCAAACATGCTAATTAATTTTCTGTTGTTCATCCGTCCAGGCAGCCTCTGTGATGAGACGACTCAATAACTTCTCATTAAATATAATAAAGTCAGAATTGCAGCAGAGCAAAATGTTTTTTTTTTAACTAAAAAATGTTATTGATTCACTGTCAGGACAGTTTCTTGCTTTTTCCCCCTCTATACTCATCAGCAGTGTCTTGTTGTTCATGTTATTCCATTAAATAATCTGAATTATTTCTCATAGTCATCATCATTAACTGCATGTGGACTGAAATTATGTTTTTACTAACTTATTTTATCAAATAATCAAATTCACTCTCATAACATCGGACGTGAAAATGAGCAGAAATATATTATTAAGAACTCATAATAGTCAAAATAAACTTGTTGATGTTCATTGATTTTAAATGATTTGAGTTCGTATCCAGTCACACAGTGAGGAGACGGACAGCAGACGAGAGGAGGGAGTCGGGTCTCAGACTTTGATGTTATGATTTGTTCTTTAACCAGAACGTGTCACGTCTTTATATTAATGCTGTTTTTAATAAATAAAATAAAAAAATTGCATTTAATGTGTCTTTTTATGCCTTTATTTTGATAGTGACAGCTGGAGATGATGAGGGGAGAGGGAGAACAGAGAGACCGAGCCGCGGCCGCTGCCACAGATCCTCTCAGTACACGAGGAGCTCGCTCGACCAGGTGAGCTACAATAACACAATCTTACTCAAATATCCTGAAGCATGTTACGTGTTTCTCCTACTGTTGTTCTTGCTTTAAGGTATTTTATATGTGTATTTGTAGAGTATTGCTGTTCTGTTTTAATGGATCTTATCTGTAACTGTCTGCAGTTAAAAATGAGCCAGGACAGAAAAATTGGCACATTTACAGAAATGTTATCAACATGTAATGTCCCTGTTACACTAAACTGTGTGAATAAATAATAACATAAATGAGTCACCTCAGTTTCACGCTCTGATTTTAGACCCTTTATCTAAACTTCCCTTACATTAAGAATGAAAAGAAAATGGAGGAAGAAAAGAGATCGTTCTCCAGGACGGACAGGAAACATGATGTGTGTAGAGACCGACAGTGAATTTCAATAGTGAGGATCAAAGTATTTTCTTATCTCAGTTATGTCAAAAATATTTATATATCATTAAATATCCCTTCTGAATATTTATATAATATTGAATATTTCTGTTAATACTCATTTTCTGCAGTATGAATACAACAGTGCAGCTGCTCTCTTGTCTCTGACAGCAGGCTGACTCACACACACTGTTTCAAATCTGATCTGAGGAGATAAAAAAACAAAAAACATAAAGAGTGAATTGAAGTCATATCTGGTAACAGCCTGGTTAAATTAACCTTTAAATAAAAATCTAAAATTTAAATGATTTTCTTGAAGGTATGATATTGATATTCCAGTGTTGTGAAAACACAACATAGAAAAATGACAGTACAGATGATCAGGATGAAAACATGAGCCATAGCTTTCAGATTATTTATCTCTGTAACTTCAGGTGTCACCAAACAGACCTTTGAATAAATAAGTTGAAATAAATTAGATTTTAAAGTTATTTTTAATGTGCCGACTCTCAGGTGTGGGCCTTAAATGCATCACAGACGAGAGTTGAAACATTAATTTGACATCAAAACATCAAACATCAAAATATATTTTTAGTTTTCAGAAACAAATCACTTATCAGGCAGGATATAACATTTATTATTAAATTAGTGTTGCGTTCTCCTGTATTTCTCCTGATTTATGACACATTTTCACACCTTTTGTAAACATAAAAGGCTGTTGTTACATCATTTTGAGTTAATTTAACTTTTGGAAAATCTCTGAAATCTCAAATTTTACCCGTAACATTGCTACAATTTCCCCCTTGTATTGAAAATGGTATCAAATATTGATATTGTTCAAGGTATTGAAGTTAGAAATGTTATTTTTAATGTGCTGATTCTCAGACGTGGTCCTTAAATGCATCACAGAGGAGATTTAAAACATCGTCTGCAGCTGCCTTTCAAAAGAAACAGGAATTCAACATTAACAATTATTATTTCTTTAAGTTATGTTTGACTGCTCTGTAAATAATTAAAAGTTGACTTAACTTTAAAAAAGTCAGGACAGTGATGACCTCAGAATTGTTGAATAAAGTAGACAATTACATTTAAGTTGTACAAGCTAAAACACATGCTAAGTATTTTTTGACTTTTGAAGTAGTCACTTCATATTTAACAATGATGTTGAGTTTGTATCAGGCAGGATATTGTATTTATTTTCATATTATCGTGTCTGCTCTGATCCATTTCAATAGAAGCTGTCAAGTTAGCAGCAGTTTGAGGTATTTTACGTTTCAATATACTGAATTTATTCCTTAATATAAATATTTGTCTCTGTTGCTTCTTGCTGTTTTTGCTCAGTGTGATGCTGCATTGGAAAATATATATATTTACCCTCACAGCCATAATTTCCTGTAATTATGACTCAGTATCTTATAAGAAAAGAGCTCAAAATAACAATATCATTACTCAAAATAACAATCTGTATTATGTCTTTGTGTTCCTGATCTGAAACATCCTGCAGCAACTCTTCCTTTGCTCATGGCTCTCATAGCTGATTGAAGAATCTGGCTCCTCTGGTTCAAACGGAGGTGAAGTTCTCTCAGAGGTTTCCTAAAAGTGTCCGTCGGATCGTCAGAAGTTAGTTTGCTCTCTGTTGTTTCCGTGAAGTTGGTGAGTGTCTGTAAACTGCGAGGCAAACAGAGCTGTGAGCGGCAACAACTCGTGTCGACACTCTCCATACCGCCGCGTCTGACTGTAGGGAATCATTATGAGCCATCTGAGGATGTTTATTAATGACCTTGGCATGGCTGGAGGTGGCTGCCATGCTGTTAATGCTATTCACTGGCACACAGCGAACCGTGGCAGCGCACAAAGAGAGGCAGGGAGGCAGAGGACAAGGCGCCTGGTGGACATCCATATTAATGCCAAGCTTAGCCTGTGTTCTGCTGCCATGAGCCCCAGCTGAAGTCCAGACAGAGCAGCCTGATCCCTCAGGACGCGCTCCTTTATCTTCATACCAGCACATCCGCTCCGGCCCGAACTGTCATGAGACGTCTCGAAAGATGTCCGGAGATGTCCTCAAAACGTCTTCAGACACCCTCTGATGTTCCGAGAAGTTGGCGAGACGCGAGGGTGAAGTTTTATAGTCTGCAGAGAAGATGTGAACGTCACAAAAGGTGAAGTTTGGTGCATCAGAAGAAGCAGAAAAACAAGCAGAAGCTGCAGATTTTATGTCTCATTTCACTCACACTGTACAGCTTAGATGAGATACTGTCAGTGCATCGGAAAAAACATCTGTGGAAGTTTCGTCCTTTTACAGACTCGCTGCTACACAAAAAAGTTAAATGAGCGAAGGTTTTAATTAGAAGTAAATGAAGAGAAATACTTGAAAATATCAGGATTCAGCACTCTGCTTTCTTTATTATTTTTTTTAAGCACACGTCCTTTAGATAAGTGAAGACAGACAAGTTGAAAACAAACTAAAACTTTATGCAGATTACTGAAAAACTAAACAGACATGTGGGTAATAACCCGTCATTTAACAGAAACTGTTCTCCACTCAATTATTCAGTAAATGTCAGAAAAACACTTCGATCAATGACGGTGCCGTCACTCATTTTGATTGTGTTTATTGTGATTATGACATGCTTTGTGAAATAATAACAGTGAACAAAACCCAATTCAGACAGGATTAACTTTACAGGGAGAGGTGGACAACAAGAGTCTTGACGTTAATTTCCTCCCCGTCGTCCTATCGCTCCCCAGCTGGCCTATACGTTGGCGTTAATGTGTTTCCAAATTAGCAAAAACATTTTTTGGCATCCTCCATTTTCACGCTGAAGTCAATTTTCTCACTGAGCTGATTAAAAAATAAATTAAGGACAAGCAGCTCTTCACGAGGGAAAAAAAACTGCAGAGATCCACTTTAAAACACAAGTAGAGGATTTAAATTACAGAGTTCACAGAGAAACAGCATGAAAGTGATGATGACCGACCAGAGCAGGTGGTGTTACAACAACCTGTCTGAACTGACACTTAAATCATACGAGTTATATAAATCATACAAAACTTCAATTAAGTTAAAAAGTCTTTATTCAAAACATGGCTTGTTACAGGACAGTACAATACAGACAGGTTTCAACCTTGACAGTGTTCATCAGGGCACAAAATGGTGGACAAAGATGAGGCAAACATTTTTATAAATTCAACGTCCTCAAATAAAAGTAGAGAATTGTTGGCATCAGAATTTACTTAAAGTACCAAAAAGTAAAAGTGTAGAATGGGTCATTTCAGAGTCATGTTAGATTATGAAGATAAGAATGTATTGATCCCTCACTCTGGAAATTCACCTGTAACATCTGTGTTCACAGTAGCAGTTGAGTGACAGACTAATACATTAAAAACAGGACAAAAGCATGACAAAATAGTAAAATACACAATAAAACGATAAAAATACAGAATGAAAATACTACAGCTAATAAAAAAATAAAGACTATATATGACTTTCTACATACAAATGACCAAGAAGGACAGTTGCACTGGGTAACTACACCCATAAATGTGATGTACACAGTGTGTAGTAATAAACTAAAAAAAAAGTATACAAGAAGGTAAAAATAAATGGGTTTTGGGTTTAGACGAGAACACTTCTTGGTTAGATTAGGACAACATTATAGTTTGGGTTAATTAAAGTATGTTATTAATGTAATTTAATTTCAAGTACATGTGGGGGGGCGCTGCTGAGCTTTAATGGAGTAGGACGTGAGTTTGGAAGCTCCTGCCGATTTCGATTAAAATTGTAATTCATCTGCGCTTTTTGGTTACATATTTAGTCTTGTCTTACTCCGCAGTACTTTTTTTGGGAAGTTTATCTCTGGACTGCGTAACATGTCTGGAAAGAACTCTAAAACTCACAATACTATTCAGACACAACTGAGGCCTGGTCCACAAACCGCGCTCACATCCTCGGGTGAGCCGTCGGCTCCTGCAGAGGCCACCTCGACGCATGCTAGCCCTGACACCGCTGCCCTCAAGCTGGAGTTGCTGGCCTCGCTGAGCAAAGGTATTGCTGATATTTTTAAAAAGGAACTCCAGGATACTCTGGGGGATGCTTTGTCGACAATCAAGCTTGACCTGCAAGCGGTGAAGACACAGCTGCGAATGATAAAGCTGCTACTGATGCTATCATGTCCAAGCTAAAAAGTACGGCTGGAGGGATGGAGCACGCACTCACCGTGCTGCGATGACATCGCTGAGATGAAAACTACTATCAAGTGCCCCACAGCTAATGTAGCCAAGCTGGAAAATAAATGTGAAGACGTGGAGTCCAGATCATGGCGTAACAACATTAGGATAGTGGGAGTGCCGGAGGATCCTGACACCTGTACCACTACTGCTGCAGCCGCCTTACTGAAGGAAGCGTTCGATCTGGTAAAGGAGCCGCTGTTGGACCGGTCCCACCAGACCCTCCAACCCAAACCCAAGCGATATAGATCCCAGCATTGCTGTGTCAGGCACACCTCTCAGATTTATTAGTTGGAATATCAGAGGTATGGGTAATCCTGTTAAGAGATCTAAGGTTTTTACACACTTGAAACCTTTAAACTCTGATATAGTACTTTTACAGGTGACTCACCTTCGTATTAAAGATCATCAGTATAGCCGGTCTTAACATAGAGGCATAGGTAGGCGGTTGCTTGAGGCCCCTCCACCAGCGGTCGTAGGAGGGGCGGGGGCCCACCAACCTCCAAAAAAAAAAAAAAAGAGAAGAAAAAAAAAAAAAAAAAAGAAATTTATCATCATGAACACTTGGGTATCTGTCTCACATACACCCCCTACTTTCACAATGAAATGGACTAGTCCGTGACGGACTGCAAAAGATGAACACAAACAACACTCCAGTCCAGTTGGTGGCGGTAATGCACCGTTTGCCAACCGCCAATAAACCGCACAGAAGGAGAAGAAGAAGAAGAAGTAGAAGTAGTAAACAAACAGACACGGAGTAAAGGCTAAAATGAAACGAAACTACCCAAGCGGTTCGAATTAACGGAAAAAGAAAAAAGACGCAGAGAAATATACAGCAAAGCTGCCAAAGCTGACAAACTATTTTACCACTGCTGTTACCGGGGATACAGTCAACAACGTCCAAAGGGTTGGATATGCCGGCGCTGCAACAGCAGCAGCAGCAAAGAAGAAGCCCGGCCGTCACTAACATCTGGACAACTAAGGTAATTGACTTGACCTTTTATTGGACAAAAAAAAATAGGCCCACACTCATTTTGTTCATAGACCATATTGTTAGTTTGTGACAATGTTTTTTATTATTATTATTTTACAGGTACAGCTCCATACTCCACACAGACGTCAGCAGTATGTCTCAGAAGCGTGTGATGTGGAGAACTCTCTTTTCTCTCTCACTCACTCACTCACATTGATATTGCTTTAAAAAAAAGAAATAAACAGTGCTTGTTAACCTGGAATTTTTGCAAGGACAGTTGTTTTCTTATTCTCCGTCATGGGTGACTATTAGCTTGTGTAGTACACTTTGTGTGTTCTTCGTTCTCTGTCTTCATTTTGGAGTAAAGAAGTGTATGCAGGGTTTAGGGCCCCCATACATACCTTCGCCTTGGGCCCCCAAATTGGTAAATCCGGCACTGAACCATAGGTTACATTGCCCTTGGGTAAGTCAAGTCTTCCACTCAAACTTCAATTCAAAAGCTAGAGGAGTCGCCATTTTAATTAACAAAATTCCAGTTCTCATCCACTGATGTTATCGCTGATAGGAACGGCAGATACCAACGTTGGACTGTGAAGAACACACAGAGACATGGATGTATGAAGGAAATAAAACCCTAGGGGGTCTGGGGGTCCTCCCCCAGAACATTTTCAATTAAGTAGATGCCATTTCCTGTATTCTAGTGCATTTTAACACCATATTAGCACCAGATAATCCAAACTGGTTCTGTGAGATATAGTTCTGGCTCATCAAAAAAGGGCCCAACATAAAAGTCATTGCAACAGTAATGTTTCATAGTATTTCTTGGTCCTAATAGTCTTCTGGAGTTTAGTGTGTTTTCTTCACCCAAGAGGGCTCTGTGATATAAACACACAGGGAACAATACACATTTAAAATATTTATTTGACACCTCAAAAGAAACAAACTATGATGAAGCATGGACATAAGTGCTGCTCCATTGCTGCAGGTGGCAGCGATGAATCAAGTCTCAAGTCTTTGACCTCAAGTTTCAAGTCAAGTCCTCAAAGTAAATGAACAGGAAGTCAATAGGAGTAAATTTGAACAATCATCTATCAAGATGGCATTGTTTGGGGTTTTATCTGTGTGTGGTATCATTCGTTGCAAGGCATGGCACACAGACCTACTCCACGCTGACTGCACCTGAACTGTGTCTGGCGTCGCCCCTTAGGACGGGTGCGATCTGAGCAAACTACGCAATCTGGACGATCATCAGTATTGCGGAGCCAGTGGCGTTCAGTGAGCCGCTGTTACATTTCTCCCCCTTCCATTGAAGGCCTTCCTCCCTTCTTGCCTTCCTTCTTGGAGTAACCCTCAAGTAAAGCAGTTACAATGTCCTGGATGAAGGCCTTCAGTGGTTTGTGCGGGCCAGGACTACACCGACTGTAGATGATGTGGGCATTGACCACACTGATACTAAGAACCGCGTTGATAATGTGGTTGTACCATTTCCTGGATCGGTGTGGAAAGAGGTATGTTTTCATGCACTGATCAGCTGTATCAACTCCCCCCATAAAGGAGTTGTAACTGTCAACGCACTCTGGTTTCTTGATGTCGCGAAAACCAGTCGCATTTGCCTTTGAACAAATACTTTTCCGAACATGTGTTCCCGTGAACTGATGTCAGCATGGTGAGACGCTTTGTGTCATGCCATGCACAAGCCAGCAATTTGCCATGCCGCATGAACACAGGCTCATATCCCCTTTTCGAAGGCAACTGAGCTGGTTTCAGGCCCCGTGGCATCCCTCGCCTGTTGCAGTTCACTGTCCCACACAGTCCAGTTCCAGTAACTTGTTAGCTAAGGCGGGTGATGTGTAGTAGCTATCCATATATACCTCATGCCTTTTTCCAATGTATGGAGCCATCAGCTGCCGGACAATACAATGGGTCGCACCGAGATGATCATCCTCATCTGCTGTGTGTCCTGTGTACATGGACCACTGTAAAACATAGCCTGAGCTAGCTTCACTCAATACAAATGCCTTGTAGCCATATTTATCTGGTTTTTTTTGGATTGTACAGTGTCAAGGTTGACCTCTCCTTGAATGCGATGGTCATTTCATCCCGGGAAAGTTCCTTGAGTGGACCATACATGGCTGAAAAACGGGGGATGACCATATCAAGTACTGGACGCACTTTGAATAATTTGTCATAGCCTGGCTGACCCCTCTCAACTTGCTCATCATTATTTGCAAAGTGGAGGAAAGAAAGGATAATCTCAGATCTGTTCCTTGTCATCACTTTGCCAAAGCCAGGTTAGTAAAACTTGGCCAAAACCCTGCCCAGTAGTCCTCAATCTCAGGTTTTTCAACAAGCCCCATGCACAAATGAAGTGAGATAAAGGCTTTCATCTCAGGGATGGTGACATCATACCAGCCATGAAATCTGGTACTGGTGAGCATATCTGTTGGTTTCATTTGTGATGAGGTTCCAGAAATCCTCATTCAAAAACAGAGACAGGAAATCACATGCACTAGCATCTGTGAGATCCTTGTCTCCATGATACCCCACAGGCTCATCAAAGTCCCTGATCCATTTATGGAACACCTCACTTCTCAAATATTCCCAGCCGTCATCATCAATTACAGCCCTATTTTGATGACCCCCTCTGCCGCCCCGACGTCCCCTCCTTGCCCGATTTCTCCCACGACCGCGGTGGAGAAAACTCTCGCCGTGATCAATGTGTGTTGCTTGTGTGACAGTGTGTGCAGCTGCAGCATCGTCAGAGTCACTCGTCTCTGACGGCAAATCGTCCCCTTCTGAATCGCGATCAGCAAAGATCTGTGCAAGCACCTCATCCGCACTGTAAAGTCCTCTGGGCATTTTGTTTTTTATTACAAAAATCGCAATCTGTCCGGCACGCTCCTGCCACCGCTCCGCTGCTCTCTCCTCTCCCGCTCTCCTGCTCTGCCGCTCTGACAGCTGGTGTCGGGTTTCAAACTTTTTTTTCTCAGATATTTTGCATAGAAACACACCCACAAATGACGTCAGGATTGAAGCTGAATCTAGTGGCCATCTAGTGGCCATCTAGTGGTAGCAAGCAGTAACAGCACAAGGCAGTAGATTTAAAGATATGGGCTGTTTTATTCAGCAATGTTGCCTGTCGCAATAATGCGACTTTGGCGCCAAGAGGGTTAATGTTACTGAGGTGAGATTTCCTCTATAAAATTCTTCAGGTCTCACCTGCACATCATGTTTAATGTATTTGAATTATTTTGCTAGCTTGGTTATAATATTGTGCAAATTAATAATAAGTCAAATAAATAAATAAAAAAATTACATGATTGCTTCTATCTTAATGGGTCTTATGCCCCACCCCCTTGTAGTGTATACACAACACTCAGGCTCATAGACAGAATCTTTATCAGATTTATTGCTGGACACATACCTGGTGTAAAATCGTATGTCGTCATCTGAAGCCTTATATCTCTCTAAACCGAATGACTGCTTCAGTGACACCACCTCCAGTCTCCTTTGCAGTTCGTTTATCTGTTTTTGTTGTGCTTCGATTTTCTCACATGCCACATCCAGCGCTGATGGCTCTGGGCGTGTGTCGTAGTCATGGCACTTGAGCCACTGCATCGTCCTCTGGACGCTGCACCCTCTCCCAAACACTCGGTCTCGGTGGCAGTGTGTAGTCATTCCACTCAAACAACACCGGCACAGCCCCCTCTCTCAGTTGTCGTTGCCCGCCCGGAATGATATCGGTTTCCACAAAATGCCTGCTGCAGACCGTGATGCTCCTCTTTATGACAAGAGATATAAGGCTTTGGATGTTACGGATCCATAACTTCCTTAGTGCCTCATCCCTCGGAAAATGGTGAAAACTTACAGATGAATTAAATTTACCGGACACTGCACACTGAGGAACACAACAAAAACTACTATTTGATTTATCCCGTTTCTGATATTTAATTTGTTTTGACATTTTGACATTTCTCTATTGCTCAACACTCCGCTAAATCACTTTCAAATTCGCCGCCTACTCCGCAACCGGATGTTGATCGACCCGTTTTCCGTTTTCCTCACAGATGTTCAGCATAACGCCTACTATAGTGAAATACTTTGTTTGGCCATCTGTTTGTATATGTCAATGACCTTGTTCTGGTCAATTGGGATGTCTCTTTCAATGGAGAGTAGCATTAGGTCAGAGAGCCTTTTTTCCCCACACCGGTTTCTCAGCACGGTTTTAATGAGATTCAGTTTTGAGAAGGACCGCTCTACTGAAGCCATTGTCAATGGTATAGTCACATACGTTTAGAGGAGCATGGTCAGACTCGGAAAACTGATTCCATATCATTTTCTCCAAGGCTCTTGAGTGCAGCTGTGACATTGTTGGAGTGGAGTGCATATGATGAGTGGAATACCTTGAGCTCAGTGATAAGGTTTTCTTCTTCTACATCATAGAACTGGCACATATTTTTGACAGATGCAGCAGCTTTGCCATCTAGTTTACCCTTCCAGTGACGTGAGACAGTAAGGCAGTGAAGACCCTATAGGATTGACCTAGTAGGCGTGTCATTTTTCCCCTTGAATCTTCGGTGTAGCTCGTGGGACAGCTTGTCGAGGAAGGTAAAGAACACTGTTCCCCGGTAGTGCTCTTCAAGTCTTGGGCTGGGTATTCCTCTGTAGCTGATTTAGAGCTATACTTGTACTTTTGAGGTACCTTCCTGTGTCTGGCTTGTCCAGGTATTTCTTCTGGCACCTCAATGCCTGCTGCCTCGGCTTGCCCTTTTGCTTTTGTAAAAAAGGACCTTGAACTCATTGCCTTCACTTTTTGTATGACCCCTTCGACGATGGTGTATGATGCTGATAAGTCAAGGTTCTTTCTCTGAAGCATAGCAGATGCGATGGCAGTCTCATTGAAGATGGGTGTGGTAATCTCCATGCATAGGATAAATTCAAAATCTATACTGCACAGGAGGATCTGGGCATCACCTGCTGCAGAGTCTGGTGGATCACTGTCAGCCATGTTCTGAAGAAGCTTCACCACCACAGAAAGGACCTTCTTCAGGGATCTCAGAGCATCTTCTCTGCATGCCCACCTTGTGTCAGACAGCCTTTTCAATTCACAGACTCTTTGACCAGGGTACATGGTTTGTTGTAGTGTCACAAATGCAGCATGGCGTTTTGGGGGTCTGGTAAGGAAAGTGTACAGACTCTCAACTAGATTGAAAAAAACGAACAAAGGGCTGACTTGATTTGGCACTCTCCACCAACACGAGGTTGAGACAGTGGGCATGGCAGTGCACGAATAAAGCTTTCTCATTGTGGCTTTGAATTTGTGACTGCAGACCGCTGTAGCCTCCACTCATGTTTGCGGCTCCGTCGTAGCCTTGGCCCCTGATGTCTTCCACTTTTAATCCATTCTCCTCAAGGACTATCATCGCAACATTCTCCAATTCTTTTGCTTTTGTTCCGCTCACATCACACAGTTGTAAAAATCTGTCCTTGATTTCCATTTGATGGACAAAACGAACAACAAAGGACACTTGCTCAACTTTTTCAACTTTTTCACTTTTTTTTTGCTCAAATTTCTGTTGTCTCATCCAAGAGAATGGAGAATGTTTTTGACTCATCCATCTCTTTGAGAATTTCTCCTCTGACATAGGTAGCAAGGGCACTGATTATGTCATTCTGTGTCCTGTTGGACAACAGTGATACATGTGCTGTTTTCTGTTATAAATGTATTTTGTTGATTTGATCAAGATACATTTTGATGGTGGAGTCATATTTTGAAAGTAGCTGTACAAGCTCAAGGAAATTTCCTTTGTTCAAAGATGTATTACTTTCTTTGTGACCCCTGAATGCTCCATTTTGTCGTGCAAGATACAGTGTGATGTCTATCAGTCTTCTCATTATCTCCCTGTTTAGTTGTCGTTCTTCCTCTCTTCTGGCTTGGCCTTCAATGTCTGCCCTCCTGAAAGCTTCTTCCAGTGGTCTCTGCTTGAAGTTGATCCACCTTACCATGCTTACCACATGTGCTTCTGTTTTTTTATGCTCCTTAATTTTTTCTGTGCCTTTTTTCCAATTGTCAACTCCCACCATTCTCCAAGCTACTTTACTCTCATACTTTTCCTCTTTCATGAAAAGTCGGCAACTAAAACAAAACATAGAATCACTTTCCACAGAATATTCTAGCCAGGGATTCTCTTGATACCACTCCCTGTGGAATGAACGCCCCTCAGTTTTTGGGAAACGTTCAACTGGCTGACAAGGTCCAATGGAGCAACAAAACTCAACAAATCTGTCAGAGTGATCTATGCTGTGCTTTTGAACATGTGCTGGATCAGTGGGATATTTTAATGAAGATAGGAGAGCATAATTGTTATTTGTTGTTGTATCATCATCTGCTTTCTCTTGTATTTCTTCAACTTCATCATCACTTCTCTCCATATCATTGTTGTCAGTTTTCTCTCTGTCTTCATCATCACCATTTCCCTCCATATCATCATCTGTCTTCTCTGTCTTTAACTTCTTCCTCCCTGATTCCACCATTATTTTCCTCCTGAATATCTTCATCTTCTGTATCCTCTATCTGCCTTGTATCCCTCGGCTCTCTGGTATCTCCATCATCACTGTCTGTATTGTCTTTATCTAAGATAGAGCAAATAACAATAGTATTTTACTAGTTGAATATAATTGTACTGTGTACAATACGTATTGTATGATAAGTGGCCCAAATGTCTTATCAAATAGTAGGCCAATGACTTAGCATTCTTGGCTTGATTGGAAGAGAAAGGTCTATGGTTGGTCAATTTAAATGCTGGTGAATTTAATCCTTGAGAACCATTTTTCTGTACAAATTAAGCATTCTTGATCATGTTAGCATCAGATTCTCTGTGATAATCCAAACTGGCTCTGTGTGATACGATACTAACACTAGTAAACCTACATGGCTGCATGTCTCTAAAATTAGCTAAATGTATCTAGCCTTCACACAATTCAGGAAATCTGCTTTGCACAGAGGACTGCATCACAAAGTGTATCATAATATACACTAAAAAACATTCACAGTATTATAATGCTCACCCAGCTCTGTTCCAATTAGCTGATTGCCACGCTGCTCTCTCTCTCTCTCCCTCTCAACTAGCTGCTAGCATTAGCCACTAGCATGCACACTGTCTGCCGCTAAAAGGAGTGGTGCCTCAAATTGTCAAGACTGCTCTGGACTTTGGAAGCATCAGTGAGTAGCTTTCCAGCCATATCTGTGTTTCCAACTGAGCTGTGCACCTTATCTGTATTTTAAAAGGCATTTTAAAGAAAGCATTTTTTAAAATTAAAATAGAATCCCAGATGCTTAGCCCGGCGGGGGGTCAACTTAAACCTGGCGGAAACCCTGATATGCAATACTTACCCAACTTTTAACTTTACTTGCTAGCTCTAAAAAGCTATTCCCGCATGACTTAGCTAGGCTAGCTCCTCAGCTTAGGCTTAAACACGTGATAGGCATTTCTACCTAATAATAGCACTTCCAGGCTACATACACTAGTGTTTAGTAATGCATAATTGGTAACTTCAGAGACAGCTCGCTATATTAGCTACCTACCTCACACAGCAGTAGGATGCAGGGTTGCACCTCAGTCAGCATTCAGCCCCCACTGACATGTGACCATTTGAGAGAGTGTGTCTAAAACTGAATACTTAAATGGATGGAATGGACTTACTTTAACAATGGGAATGTGTTCTTAAAACGTACGTTACCATCTATCTAGTTGCTATCAATTTATTCCATCATTTACCAAATACAATGAATCTAACTAACCTAGCCTAAAGTGTGAATTGAAAATAAAATCTAGAAAGTTCATTAGCCCATCGGCCGTTTGCAAAAAAAATAAATAAATAAATAAAATAAAAAACAGAAAATATGGGCTAATGGCCATACAAAGTGTATTGAACATAAACAGGGTTTAACTTGTCGACACCATAAAACGACTCTGGGAAAGCTTGCATGCCTTCATTGGAATCAATATTCTCCATCCAACGGCAGCAGTGTTTTACCAACCAGGAGGGCACTTAAGCACACGTTTTTACCACCGAAGACTAGAGCAGTTTATCATGTTTTAACAAGCCAAGAGGCTGGTTTAGTGTGTTTTGCCACCCAAGAGGGCACTTAAACTTGTTTTAACACTAGAACCGCCAGCATTCTAGAGCTACCTCCAACCGCCGGTGACAGTCTCCCAGACCGTCATATATAACTTCGTTTTTCGGTCAGAGAATGCAGTTCTTAAAGTGGAAAACCATGTGTTCACACTTCCTCTCCTTCATAGTTTGTCTGTATGCATCTGCTTGCGTGTGTGTGTGTGTGTGCGCTTGAGGGGGGTGGAAGGTGGCTGGGAGAGAGGGAGGCGTCTCTCTAATAATTAATTTATGACTAATCGTTTCTGCCAGATAGAAACCGTTTATTTATTTTTTATTCATTTAAATAATAATAATAATAATAACAACATTAACAACACATACAGAACATATTACTAACTAAATTAGCCGTGAATATCAAAATGGACACGAAATTGCGGCTACAGCTTTTGAACACAACAGTCAACAATCAGAACATATTTTAATTATTAATTAATTAGGGCATTAGGCTACATGTTATATCAACAGATCAACAATATAGCAACATATTAATCAACAAAACCATAATACATCTGAAGCCAGGCTCCGCCAAGCCTGGTTCGTCAGAGCACCCTAACAATTGGGGCAAAAACTGTCTACTCTTGCGGTACATTTTCCGCACACGGGTCGCTTGCATCCTTTGCAAGAGACCCTGCTTTTGTTTTGCCGGCAGTTGGTGTTCACTTGGCACTGTCTCTTTTTGGCTGCTTGTGGTACTGGCTCCCTCAGTATCCCCTCAGTAAGTGGTCAGCACGGAGCTCCTTCGCCAGCTGCAAGATGAAGTCTCGTCTGGGGATGGAGGTGGAGGTGCACTGTTTGAACAGGACATGTGCATTTTTTGCTGCCATATCCAGGATGTTGTAGAATACGGCGACTGGCCATCTTTGTGTTGCAGCTTTCACTGAGTAGAGCCGCGCCATTTGGTCAAGCGTGTCTACCCCGGTCTATAACAGAAATTAGTGCAATTGACATTTGTAACCCTTCCTCCTATTCGTTTCTGTCTTTGGTTTATTTTCTTTCAAAAAATATATTTTGCACTTCACTGGAAATGCACCGTTCCTGTTTTAATTTGCAGCACTTATTTGAACAAGTAAATTGAAATGAAATAAAATAAAAAATAATAATGAATAATAATAATAATAATAATAATAATAATAATAATAAATAATGATCATATCTACCTTGATCACATTGTAGCATGTGACCATATCGGGCTTCCTCTTAAGGTCACTCCCGATGGCCACGGTCTGGTGCATTGTACTGAGGAGTGCAACGCTTTTTCGTTTTTTGCCCTGGTAAATGGTGAGGGTAGTGCGCTCATGCTTCAGGACCTTTGTGGAGAACAGCTCCCCTCTCTGCTGCTTTACTGATGGAGGCAGCTGTCTTCTCGCCTTGTTGATTGTTCCGACCAGGCTGGTGTTCTTTTTCAACAGGTGTTTTGCGAGGGAAAGGGATGTAAAAAAGTTATCCGTGGTGACATTTCTTCCCTACGTATGGCTCCACCAGCCTCAAGACCACACTCTCTCCCAGACCCTGATGTGCTGGTCTTGTGTCATCTCTGCCGAGGTATGGGAAGCCACTAGTTAAATATTTGGTATCCACATCCGCGGCCAACCAGAATTTTATTCCGAATTTATCTGGCTTGTTGGACATATATTGAGTGAAACGACACCTGGCTTTAGTCGGGAACAGCTGTTCGTCCACCGTTATGTTGGCTCCTGGCTTGTAACAAGCTACACAGTTCTCCATAAACCCATCCCACACATGGGATATGAGTGTGAACTTGTCTGTGGAGAGACGGGTGCGCCTGCTCTCTTTCCTATCAAACCGCAGGAAGCGCAATATCTCCCTGAACCGGTTGCGGGGCATTGTTTCTTTGAAGAAAGGAAGCCCCCATTCTTCTGACCAAAAACTTTCCAGATTGATGTTTTTATTGTATGCCCCTCTAACATACAAGAGGGCAATAAATGCCATCATCTCTGCCATGGAGACGTCCCACTCCGTATTTTCTTGTACACGATGAGCCTCTTCCACGGTGCAGTCGCGGATATGCTGCAACATTTTTTTGTCCACCAAGCACAAGAAAGCGCTCACAGCATTATCAATGTTGCACTTTGCGTGTGCTGTAGGGCCTGCAGACTCAGACAGCACATTTTTGGGACGGCTGTCTCCCCGCGGACATGCCTGGCTGAACGGGAGTCCAGATAGTCCCATCTTTCCCCACTTCACACGAGACTGCAAAACGCACACGCACGCACGCACGCACGCACGCACGCACACACACACACATTCATTCATATTCATATACCAGGCTAGTCTCTCTCTCTAAACAAAATAATCCGTCACTTTTTCATTTGATTGCCAAGTGAAAATAGAAAGAAGGAATGATACATGGATTCTTTATAATTTGCGTCATTGTGTTTGGCGTTATGATAATAGTCATAGATATTTATTTACAATGATTCTACCTGTAGGACTAGGTGATGTAGGTCTCGGTCTCACAGGGACCGGTGTGGCTTGGGTGCTGAAATGGACAGCAGCCGGCAGCGCTTGAGCCTCCGGCAGTCGCTCTGTTGATATTTATGGGAACGAATTATAATTCTTTATTTATGACGGTATTTTCCTATGTTTAGGCTACATGAATCGTTTTTTATTCACATAATAATGTCTGTGGCGAGGCCCTTTCCTACCTGCAGTGGACGTGTCAGCGGACAGTGACTTAGTTTTTTTTCTTTTTCCTCGGCGGAGGCTCACGCTCGGAGTCTGAACTGCCTTCTTCATCCCAGTCCTCATCACGGAAGTCTACCTCACCTCCATCAGACTCCCCCTCGCTTAGTTCTTGAAGCAGGGCAAGAGCCTCTTCCACGTTATACGTTTTCTTTTTTTTTATCCATTTCCTTCTGACAAGCCTGTAACTGCAAAACGGCAATCCACTTCCTCTTCTCCTCCCCCCTCTCTCTACGGGTATGATGGAAACAATAACAAAAAGAACACAATGCACAAGCCCGCGAAACCACCCTGCGCGAAGCCCGCAAAATATTGTAGCAACTCCTAATATGGCCATCATTGCTTTTGGCCTGGTGCCAGCTGTGATCAGACCACTGTTGGTGGTCCGAGGTAGAAGTGTTCGGATATCCAGTGTGTTTAATTTTAATACGTTCCAGATGTCAGAAAACACAAAACACACACATTTAGGAAAAGTCATGGACTGGGAGACCTGTAGATTTTATTCAAATAAAGTTATTCATATTATAAAACCACAAACGGTCTCTCAGACCGTCTTGGCGGTTCTAGTGTTAACCACCCAAGAGGGCAATTAAGTGTTTTTTTTTCACCCAAGAGGGCAGTTTAGTATGTTTTGCCAATGAGGAGGGCACTTAAACACACCTTTTTGCCGACCAAAGTGGACAGTTTATCACGTTACAACCAGCCAAGAGGGCAGTTTAGTGTTTTTTCCACCCAAGAGGGCAGTTTAGTGTGTTTTGCCAACCAGGAGGGCACTTTAGCACACGTTTTTGCCTCCCAAGAGGGCACTTTAGTGTGCATTTTTGCCACCCAAGAGGGCAGTTCAAAGTTGGGCCACTGCCAGTGTCCATACTAATGATGTTTATTCTGATTATTTTGCCCTTGGATGTGGAAGTCGCCAAGGTTGTCCTTTGTCACCTTTGCTCTTTGCTATCACTATCGAGCCTCTGTCTATTACATTAAGATCTTCGCCCTTATTCAAAGGAATCACCCGTAATGGAATTGAATATAAATCATCGCTGTTTACGGATGATTTGTTATTGTATATAACTTATCCTACACTTTCTATCCCTGCTGTTTTAAGTATTCTGGAGAAGTTCAGCACCTAATAAATTAAATTTGGGGAAAAGTGAGTGTTCCCTTTCAGTCAATTCACTCGGTACAACACATATAGTATGGGATATCACGCCCCCGCGTGGCCTGACTGAAGACACCTCTATTCACGCCTTTATGGCAGATGATCTGTGGTGACGTATGTGAGGCCCTGCCTGCACATATATACATGCACTGCCACAGTCATCCTTCAGTTCTTACGCGCTTCACCTCGATAAGAACACCTCTTCCGAGTCAGGCTAACCAGCTGCTGCTAGTTAGCTTGGTCTTGTTGTGGCTACTGCCAGCTCGAAATTAGCTCAACTGCCCCTGTTGGTGTTTTAACCGCTGGCTACCCACGGAGCGCTAATTTCATCTGCTTTTCCGGTTTTTGTGTCTCGATATGAGCGTGGAACCTAAGCGAGCGAAGGGGAAGTCTTCTGTTCGCCCCTGTCCTCAGGGGTGCGGCTTCTCCCTGCACGAAAAAGACTTCCACGAAGCATGTCCCGTCTGCCTGGGGATTGTCCATGTCAGAAGAGCGTTGACTGTGCCCGAGTCCTGTGAGTCCTGTCTCCAGCTCTGGAGCTCAACCCTGGAAAGACGGGTCAAGTTTGTGGAGAGAGTGCTAGGAAAGACAGCCATTGCACTGCATGACCCCCTCCTCTCCGAGTCGAGGGACCCGGTGGCGAGGAGCTCTTGGTCCAAGACCCTGTGAGAATCTGGGCAGACCACATGGAGTGTGCTGATGGGCTAGCTGAGTTTGAGCCGGCCCCCTCCGAGGACGCTAGCCAGCCGCTACCCGGGCTAGCCTCTTACCATGAGGACGATGACGTGTTGGACATTGGCCTGGACGTGCATGGCTTATCGGAGGATGAACGGGAGCCGCTGTCGTCGGATCAGTACGCCGCCACTGCTGCGCCGGTTGACCAGGTCGACGCATCCTTCCTCTCACTGTACCACCGTGCAGCTGAGAAACTGGAAGTGGACTGGCCCTCTCCTCCACCGGCTCAGAAGCCGTAGCTGTTCGGGGTTGTTCCTTTCTCCCGAACCGACGACTGTCAGGAACAACCTGCCCATGTTCCCTGATTTTGTCCCGGAGCTCACCTCAACGTGGAATAAACCACTGTCTACCCGCGCCATGGTGCCCGGCTATGGACAGTTTTTGGACCTGGATGGAGCTGAAAAAGCTGGTTTGGTCAACCCTCCGCCTATGGAGGCGTCCCTGGCAGCATATCGAGCCCCGGCCCAGAACCACGGTGTCGGCGGCCCCACCACGCTCCCATCCAAGCAGACACCGGACACAGGCAAGCATGGGCCATGCACTGAGCTCCGTCACCATGCTTCAGACATATCAAGCTATCAAGGAGATGACGTGCCACGCACGAGGAGGCTGACAATAACACCGTCTTGCATGTTGGCTCTTCTCCCGTGGAGGGAACCCGGTTTACTACAACAAGGGTCCCTTATAGGGAGAGTGTCTTTTCGCAAGGTGGTGGCCACAGATGCATCCCAGAGGGGTTGGGGGGCTCTGTACGAGGGCACAGCAGTGAGGGGGGTTTGGAAACCAGCACAATGCAGGCTCCACATCAACCACCTGGAGCTATTAGTGACCCTTTTAGCTCTGAGGCATTTTCGTCCTCTGAGAGGCCATTATTTTCTGATCAGGACGGACAACATGACGGTGGTTTCCTAAATAAACAAGCAGGGAGGGACACACTCCCTTCCCCTGTTAAAATTGTCTCACTCTCTGTTACTGTGGTGCAGTGCTCATTTTCTGTTTCTCAGATCCACACATGTTCCAGGGCACTTGAACCTGGGGCCGGACCTTCTCTCCAGGAGAGGTCCTCTTGTGAGGGAGTGGAGATTGCACCCACTGGTGGTGGCTCAGATATGGGACCGCTTCGGCAGGGCGGAAGTAGATCTTTTTGCCTCCAGAGCAAATACCCACTGCCCCCTCTTCTTTTCCATAACAGACCGCAACGCCCCCCCGGAAATGGATGCGCTAGCGCACACATGGCCCAACACGCTGCTGTATGCATTTCCCTCGGTGGAAATGATTTTGTCTGTTCTGGAGAGGGTGCGCCAGCAGGGGCTCTCCTGATCCTGGTGGCTCCTCGCTGGCTGGCGAAGTCGTGGTACACCGAGATAATCAGTCTGCTGGCGGGAAGGCCTTGGCAGCTCCCTCTTCGCAGGGAGAGGTGATTCACCCACGCCCAGAGCTGTGGCGACTACATGCCTACGTGTTGAGAGGTCCAATCTGATAGCTCAGGGTCTGCCCACAAATGTGATGGCAACGATCCAGTGCAAGGTCATCATCTACTAGGGGCCTATATGCCTACAAATGGCAGACGTTTGAGCAGTGGTGTCAGGACCGAAATGTACTTCCATTTCAGTGCTCTATTGTGGATGTTTTGACATTCCTTCAAGAGCTGCTGGATAAGGGTCTCTCTTTCTCAACAATTAAGGTCTATTTGGCGGCTATATCTGCATGCCATGTTCGTTTTGATGGAGTGACGCCAGGCGCTCACCCTCTTGCTATGCGCTTCCTGAAGGGAGTCCGCAGGCTGAGGCCTGTGTTTAAACCCAGCGTTCCTCATGGGATTTAGCGTTGGTGCTTGAGGCTCTTTGTGGACCCCCATTTGAGCCTATTAAGTCTGCAGATATGAATTTCTTTCATACAAGACTTGCTTTGACTTCTGCAAAGCGAGTGGGCGACCTTCATGCTTTGTCTGTGCATCTCTCTTGTACTCAGTTCACTTCGGATGGATCTAAGGTTACATTGCACCCGAATGCGGCATATTTGCTTAAGATTATCCCCACAGCCTATAGCTCTATGACTTTTGAGCTGTTGAGCTACTGCCCCCCTCCGTTTGCATCTGAGGAGCAGAGGAGGTTACATTCCTTGTGCCCTGTGCGTGCACTACGCACTTACATAGACTGCACCTAGGCTGTGCGTTTATGTGACCAGTTGTTTGTATGTTTTGCTAATCCAGCTAAGGGCAAGGCGCTGTCTAAACAGCGGCTTTCCCACTGGATTGTGGAGGCTATCTCAATAGCATACAGCAGCAGGGGTATTCCGTTGCCCCAAGGTGTGAGGGCACATTCAACCAGGGTCATGGCGGCCTCATGGGCCTTGTTTAAAGGGGTGTCTGTTAGTGATATCTGCGCTGCAGCCAGTTGGTCATCACCGCACACTTTTGTTCGATTTTATCATTTGGACGTGACAGCCCCTTCAGTGGCTCACTCTGTCTTTTCTGCTGGGTCTATGATGCACTAGAGTGTTGGAGGTTTGACTCCAGTTCGGTGGCTGCTCTGCAGGGTGTGTATACATGTCCCATACTATGTGTGTTGTACCGAGTGAATCAACTGAAAGGGAGCGAAGTGTTATGAATATAACTTCTGTTCCCTGAAGGAGAGGAACGAGGTACAGCACTATGTTGCCCCACTGCGCAGCTGGGCTCGGTGAAGAGCGGCTATCGAACTGAAGGATGACTGTGGCTGTGCACGTATATGTGCAGGCGGGGCCTCACATACGTCACCACAGATCATCTGCTGTAAAGGCGTGAATAGAGGTGTCTTCAGTCAGGCTACGTGGGGGCGTGATACCCCATACTATATGTGTTGTACCTCGTTCCTCTCCTTCAGGGAACAGAAGTTATATTCATAACATTTTGTTTTCCCATTAATACTGCAGCATGTCATCTTCGACAGTCAGATTTACCTTTTCAATTTAGTCCAGCGGGGTTTAAATATTTAGGTATTAACGTGACTCGTTCTTTATCTAGTCTTGCATCTGCTAATTTCACTCCCCTTATCTAAAAGATTACATCCGATATTCAAAGATGGGGTAACCTCCCCCTTTCATTAATTGGAATGATCAATGTTGTTAAAATTAATATTTTACCAACATTTTTATTTTTATTCCAGTTCCTCTTTTTCTGCCAAAATATTTCTTTGACTCACTGGATAAGATAATTTGTTGTTTTATTTGGGGTGGGAAATCACCTAGGGGTTGTAAAACTTTACTGCAGAGATGCAGACTTAGTGGAGGACTTTACCTAATTTTCTAACTTAATATTGGGCTGCTCACATCCATAAACTTTGCTACTGGTTAAAATCTCCTGAATACTCTTGGTGTAAATTGGAACTATCATCCTGTAGGGGATCTTCTATACCTGCTCTACTTTATTCCTCTTTACCTACAAAACCCTCTCTATATACTGATAATCAAGTGGTTCTTAACACACTCAAGATCTGGTATCAATTTAGACGGCATTTTACATTTGTAGCTGCATCTTCCTTGGGCCCTAGTGTATTACACAATTCAAATATTTGTATGTAGATGGTGTCTTTGATAGTTTTGCCAATTTGTCATCTTGCTGCGGCCTCCCTGTTACTCATCTGTTTCGCTATTTTCAAACTCGCAATTTTGTTACTAAGTGTTTCCCTAATTTCCCCTCTTTACTTCCAGAACAGCGATGGGAAACCACGCTATCATTTGCTCCTCATCACAGGAATCATCATCAGTCATCTCAAAGTTGTATGATATTATCTTGGCTTTTAGCAATCACTCAAATGCTAAACTTAAGTGTACATGGGAAGAGGAACTGGGAATACAAATACAGGAAGAGTCCTGGGAACAGGCCATAGAGAGGATATGATCTACCACCTCTTGTGCTCGTCTTGGACTTATCCAATTTAAGGTCTTATACAGGGCGCATTTCTCTAAGTCTAGACTATCTAAACTGTATCCGAAAGTGGAAGACAAATGTGATAAATGCCATGGCTCTCCTTGTCACCTTAGCCACATGTTTTTCTTTGTCCTGATCTGAAAGGTTTCTGGGCGGGTTATTTTACTATCATGTCCACTGTTCTTGGGGTAAATCTCCAACCTTGTCCTCTGATTGCTATATTTGGGATTTCTGACCCCTAACTTGCACTTAACTCTACAAAAAAAGGACATTATAGCTTTCACATCCTTACTAGCAAGACATTCCTTATTGTTGCATTGGAAGTCTGCTAAATATCCTTCTATCTCCTGGTGGCTCAAAGACATCATATTTTTTTTAAAACTTGAGAAAATTATACACGTTGAGAGGATGTACAGTCAAATTATTCCACAAATGGCAACCCTTTGGGTTGTTCATTGTTTATTACACTGTACTCTCTACACTGTAATAATTTCATTATTTTCTTCTACATTCTTATCAGAGTGTTTTTGTTTTGCTTTCTTTTGTTTTTTGGTTATTTTCGTTTTTATATGTGTATATGTGACTGTGTACATATGCATATATGTTTAAAAAAAAGGAAAAGGTAAATTGTATTCTGTGATTGGAAGTATCATATTGTATTTTTTCAATAAAAATATTTTGGAAAAAAAAAAAAATTCAAGTACATGCGTATTAGGCATGAGCATGTTAAACGCTGTCCATGTCCGTGCTCGGAATGGGCTGGCTTTAGACCAGAGGTGGGTGTAGTTGGTCCAAAGTTTTTAATTTAAGCCAAGAAATTGAAACGAGTTGATCAGAAATTGCTATATTTTTTATTTATGTGGAAACTATTTACAGAACAGCCTCAGAATTGAGCTTTAGATCAATATTTTTGAATAAGAGTGTAACGAGAAACGTGTTTTTCATATTTTTAAAAAAAGCTTTTTTTTCCACTTTGTTATTCTTTGTGCCAGGCATCAGTTTGAAATTAGTCAAATAAACAAACATAAGAAACTAAATAAACTTTGCTCAACTAGAAGAAAATAAAAATTAAATGTTTTAAAAAACACAATATTATAATAATGTTATATCATAATAGCGATGATCCGTAATTCCTCGTGGATTCAGGTGAGCAAGCTAACGTTACTGTCACTGTGCAGCACCTTTTCATGACTGCGGACTCGTCAGCCAACTGCGTTTTATTTTAACATCTTGGCAAGTTATCTGTATTATTATTGTTATTATCTTATGTGTACAGACGTTCTTGTGAGCAACAGTGGATCATTTTGTAAATTATTCATAAAGAGGCTCTGAAATCAGAAAAACTATCAGAAGTTACAAAGGATGAAGCTAACGTGGCTAACGTCAGACATGCTACAACTGCTGCTGACTTGTTTACACTGTGGCTGCCGTACACATAATTCTATACAATATATGTAGTTGGGGGTCCCTCCTAAGGGGCCTGAAAAATGTCTGAAAAAGACATCTAACTGAAGCTTTAAAATAAATGTAGTGGAGTAAAAAATTGAATATTTGCCTCTGAAATGCTGTGGAATAAAAAAAGAAACTGGGACAAACCCTTTGAAATTTTACTTAAGTACAATTACAACAATTCCTGAGACTATTACAAACCCTGCAAAAGATTTTAAAAGTCATGTTAACACACACAGAGATTCCTAACTCAAAGGGAAACTGACTTCAGGCACATTTAAACAACTTTAAAACCCTTTTTAAAGAACATAAAGAATCATCGTTTAACTTTAAATCACTCAAGCAGAAATAGAACCGTCCTGTGAATTCACTCTGATTTTCATGATGTTACAACAACGAGGGTCAAACACTGTCAGTGTCACGTTCTCTCTAATGTGTGAAATGACTTCAAAGCGGCTCTAATCCTAATCCTAATCTGGTTTCACAGGTGGATCCTGTGTGTGCTGCCTCTGACCCTCTGTCACACGGCTCATTTTCAAATCCACTTTTCTGATGCAAAGTGGATGAAACGGCTGAACAAACCTGCCGGCTGACAATCCACACACACACACACACACACACACACACGCTGGGTGTTTTATTCACTGTTTGCATCTCAGAGATATTATTCTGCATCAATTTCAGGATCTTTGTCTGACAGACATCGGGGCTGGAGAGGCCGTCCCTCCACAGGAATAATGAAACGTAGGAAACATGAAGCGAGTCTGCGGCTTACGAGTCGCACATTAACAAACAAACACAAAGGAACGTCGAGGAACGTGTGGGAGGAGAACACGTTCCGTCGTCCTCCGGGGTTCCTGAGCCCGGCGGCGAGTGGGGAGTCGAACCCTCAGACGTTACCTAATTACCTTTCCACACAGCAGCGAGATGAAGGTGTGTTTTAACTGGCGCGGCAGTTCCACAACTTTTCTGCAGCGTAATTGCTCGTTCTCAGCCTGTTTCCTCCACTGTGACGACTCAAAGACAGGGCCGAGCAAGCACACACTGCGGTGTATATGCGAGAGAGGAAATATGAACTTGGTGAACTTGAGTCTCACAACAACAGTGTACAGCTGTGTTAGCAGCTCTGCTCACAGTGGTGCTCAGAGGTAAATGCTAACGTCAGCATGCTAACATGCTCACAGTTATGTTGACATGCTTATGTTTAATCAGGTACAATGCGTAACATATCAGCATCTATGTTTGGCTTGTAAGCATGCTAATGTTTGCTCCTTTGAGTGAAGGGGAAGGAGATCGCTGCGTCACATCCTGTTTTAAAATTTTTTATATCGTTCATCTTGTGAATAACAACAAGAACTCCGTTATTTAAAAATGATATTTAAAGATTCAGGAATAGAAATATGTGAGTGATAGAAACGATACTGTCTGACATGATTTTTAGAAAATAGGAAACTCATGGCTGCTTTTCAAGGTAACTGGAATCTGCCTTCATCTGTGTCATTGATATTCATTTGAATCCATGAATTTCACTGTGAAAACAGGTTATTATGGGTAATATTTCAGAAGTAGTAAGAAGGAGTAATCTGGAATCCAACTGGAAAATCCCATAGGTATATAGTCAAGCCTTAATGGTGCGTTCAGACCAAACGCGAGGCAAACTATTAGTACGTCTGGATTACATACAAAGTCAATGAAAAGATGCAAATTTGAGGTTATTTGCTCCGGGCGGCGTGAATGATGCAAACATTTGTGCATTCACATGAGTTAAAAATATTGAACTCAAGTGAGGATTTCATGTGATGCTGTGTCATTCACACTGACGTCTTGACATTAACGACACTGATGTCAGGATTCATGAACAACAATGGAGGAGAGGATAATAATCACTAATCAACACCCAGAGCTGTACAAAAACACGTCTACTCATACCGTGACAGGACAAAAAAAAAGGAGCTGGCGTGGAGGAAAGTGTCTGAGGAAGTCGGACTACCTGGTAAGTCATGGAAATATGTCTCAGCACAGCATAGATCTGATCAATCCGAACTCCATTCAGGGAACAAGCATTTTAAAAGTTGTTTGCTTGTCGTCGAGCCGACAGACCTGACGAAGCATGAATTCAGGCCTTTTACAAGGCGGCATTATGATGATATTTCAGCGTCCTCTGATCCATTTATTGCATCAGATCAGCATAAAATATCCCAGAATTTCTTCTTGTAAATTGATCTAAAGTATTTTTACCATTTCTCTGTTACAAATATATATATATATATTTTAAATATGTTCATAATAATGACCATTGTGATCTAAACCCTAAGATTTCATATATGTTTACCACTCAATCAAATTATTTTTATTATTATTATTTTTTTTTTTTGATATATTTAAAACATTTCTTCACATATTTGGTGTCTTTGGAAACTTTTAGATCTCTACCAGACTTTTAGAATAAAGTTGTCAACTTTCAAACGTTTGGTGAAACAACACAAGGCTGTATCGATGGAGGCACTGGTAGATTCAGCAGGGATGACGAGGTTAAATAGATTTCCAGCTTCATGCTTCCTGGAAAACAACAAAAAGAAATTTTGGCTCGATATTCAATCTGAAGATCTCTCCACCACCACCACCATGTCCAGCATCGCCACATTGGCAGACATGCAGAAACTCAGCGCAGCCAAAAACACAGAATATTCCAGATCTACTTCCTGTGGTGCGTCTGCAGGCTGCTGCCCACAAACTCAGATTCTGCAATTAGAAGAAGAGGAGAAACAACAGGCAGCCGGAGTCTTTATCGACATCACAACAAGGCCGGGGGGTCAGAGGTCACCGTGGTCAGGGATCGGGACTCAATAACCTCCATCAAACACTGCTGACTGAAGTCAGACAGAAAGCTGAACGCTGCTCCGTGACCAGGACGACAAAACACTCATCAGCTGCCACCACAGAGAGAAAAAGAGAAAAAAAGAAACTTCCAGGAAAATCACCTGAAGGAGTTTTGTGTTGGAAACCAGCAAACACACGAACACACACACATTTCCTTGATCTCCATCTGAATGTGCATGTGCATGTGAAAAAGATGAAGGTTAAAAGTGTTGACGCCTGATTGGTCCTTTTCTTCAAAAAACGATCAGATAAAATGAGACTGCTGCAGCAAGAGAAAAGACTCAAGGCCTCGCTGTTATTTTTTGCCGTTATCGTCACCTAGATGCCGGTGGGAGTCGAGTGGAGGATTGTAAAAGAAAATAAAACCCTCTGAGTGGGACCCTGTCCATTACTGAGAAAAGAGAAAAACGCAGATGAACACTTTATACTCAGAAATAACAAGATTTCTGTTCTTTTTTTAAATCTTAGTTTATGAATTATGAATATATTTTCTTAGACACTAACATTACAGTAAAATATAAATAATGTTTATGTGAAACTGGTAGTTAAATATATTTTGATGTATTGGAATGATGATGGAATAACATGAGGGTTCGAAGCTCTTGTGAGGTCGATGAAGTGCTGCAGGAATGAGTCCTAAATCCTGGAAATAAGTTCTTTTGGTTACATCAGTGGGTTTTCAGTGCCTGAACACAAGCTTCAGATGTAAAATATGTCAGTAAATACCCCATGTTGCAATTATGAGGTGTAAACGTGCCTTAAAAACGGTTAGCGGTTGCTAACAAGTGTCTAAATGAGACTACAGAGGTTGTCGGCGACATTAAACGTCATCACAGCAAACACTAGTCCGTCTTTACAGGCCCACTTTAGTTACAAACTATTCTAACTCTGACTTTACAACTACATTGATCAGTTTATAGAAAACATGTATCTGTAAATCTATATTTATAGCCTAACATTAGCTTTTTACTTCTAGAGATGTAGTTTACGCTTCAAAAATCACAAAAGTGGTGTTCATCTGTAAGATTATCTTGATGAACACAATGTGTAAATATCATAAACTTGTGTTTGTCACAGATTATTTTCTGCAATAATCCAAAATCAATTCAATAATCCCAGTTCAGTCAGGACCACTTTGTCAAAATAATCTTTATTTATTTGCACAAGTTTCATTTGGCGTCATGGTACTGTTCTGGGACCCCCTGCTCTTCCACGCGCTTGCGTGGAAAGCCTGAGGCAGGAAGAGCACACCTTCCTGCCCTTCACGAGCCATCATGAACGGCATAAGCAGGGAGCGCAGCAGCAAAGAAAAACCCCCAAAACGACCACACCGGCAAATCCTTGGACCCTCTGCTACAAGAAATGTTAGGAGGCTATCTGAGTTGAGAATAAGGCCCATAACTAAGAAATAAGCCAATTCATTACTCCTCAGCTTGAACAATAAAGAGAGCCAGACGTATCCTATCATGCCTATATGTTTTATTATCCTGATATAATTACAATAATTGGCTCATGGCTTTTTGAGCATCTAGGATGGCTCCATCTCCAGGACGCAGATAACGTTCATAAGCAGACGAGGACCATCTGCCCATGGCTTTTAGGGTGGACACAGGAACGACCATTGCTGCTGTTGTTGCTGCTCCTATGCGGAACGAATGAGCCGTGTAGCGTTCTGGAGGGAAACCACAGAATTGGCAGAGGAGGCGGAGGCGAGAGGTGAACCAGGCTCGTGACAGGGGTTCCCCTCCCTCCGCGATGAACAGCGGTTCCTGTGGGCTGGCTGGAGCACGGCTCTTCAGATGGCGGACCATAGAAGACAATGGACAAAAATCAGAATTAGTTTGCGAAATTGGGACTGATATTCCCCTTCTGTCTCTATCAGTTTTTGAACGTTTCAAGAAAACACAAAAGTAATGACTGTGGACTGTTACATCGCCTATGGTGAGGTCTTGAGAGGGATCAAAAGATTGTGAGCGTGTGGTGAATTCTCCACACCTTAAAAACCCATAAAAGGCTGTGAGGAAGACTGTTTCTTACAGTGAGTCTGTATATGGACCAAAGCACCCGTTCCTTAAGTGAGTGATTAATTTGTGCAAAAGTGGAGGAGTGAAAGGGAGACGAATGTCATTGCCTTGTGGTTTCTCTCTTTTAAAGCCGTTTAGCAGGAGCTTAATGGATGGGTTCTCTAGCAAGCTGTTGGTGGATGGATCCAAGCAGCGCAGGTGAAACTGAACACCTGCGAGGAGGCCTTTGATGGAGGACGGCTGCAGTTTGCGGGACTCAAAACAGTGAACCAGAAAAGCACATACAGTGGGAATACTTATAGGAAGAATTGCAACAGAAAAAGTGGAACAAAATGCGGTGAAATAGGACCATGCAGAGTCATACGATTTTAATGTAGATTTTGCTAAACCATTACGCATGTAGTGAGCAGCTGACAGCATGTATGACTGCATGGAGGTGTCTAATCTAGCACCGTATGGCGGAAAGGAGGGCAAGGCAGGCTGGATGGCGCTGCTTCTGGACACAGTCTGTGGAATTTCTGAAATTCAAAACGAGACAGTGCATCAGCAATCTTATTATCCAATCCTGGGATGTGAGCTGCTTTAATGATGAAGTTCCCCAGCACGGAGGCCCAAGTAAGGCGTCTTATAAATCTGTTAATTAATGGTATGGAGGAACGTCCTTTGTTAATGATGTGAACAGCTGCTTCATTGTCACAAAAAAATATTATTTTCTTCCTGGACCAGTGTTTCCCCCAGAGAAGACAAGCTACTACGATTGGGTATATTTCCATTAGGGCAGAAGAAGAAGCACTGGCTGGTAGGGATGACAATTCTTTTGGCCACGCATCAGCAAACCACTGGTTATTAAAGAAACCCCCAAAACCCACGGAAGGAGCTGCGTCGGTGAATAACCTAATGGCCAAAGAGGATTCGGTGTTGTCATTATAGAAAAAGGAAATGCCGTTCCATTTTTCAAGCAGCAAAGACCAGAACCGGAGCTCTGATCTGCACCCTTCATCAAAAGTTACTGTGTCGTGTAGATTTTCAACTGTTTTTGAGAGGTCGAGAAGCCTGGATATGAAAGAGCGGCCCTGAGGAATCACGCGCATGGCGAAATTGAGATGACCTAGCAGGGAGAGCAGATCTCTTTTTGAGATGGTTTTTGAAAACTGTTCCTTTATTATTTCCCTAATGCGATCTAATTTCTCGAGAGGCAGGGAAGCTTGCATGAAAATGCTGTCCAATTTAATACCCAGAAATTCAATGGCTTGGAAGGGACCTGAAGTTTTTTCCTCGGATAAGGGGACTCCTAGATTTTTAAAGGTATCTTTAAGTGTGGTGATAGCATGATCTGGCTTGGCATGAGGGTAATCTACGAGCAGAAAATCATCTAACAGGTGAAGCACGAATGGCAGCTTACAGTTATTTAACAGGATCCAGCAAAGAGCTTCTGACAACGTGTCAAAGATTTTTGGACTGCTGCGACACCCGAAGGTGAGCCTAACTGCAAAATACAGTTTCTCTCTCCATTTAACGCCGAACAGATGCCATTGAGAGGGGTGTAAGGGCATAACCTTAAAAGCGTCTGTGATGTCGGCCTTTGATAACCACGCACCTCTACCTGCTTGTTTGATGAGCTTAATGGCATCGTCGATTGAGGCATAATACAGAGAGAAAGGCAGTAGTGGAATGAGGCTGTTAACGCTTTGGACTCCACCCTGATGAGGAGCGGATAAATCAATGATGAGACGCTTTTTGCCGGAATATTTCCGGGTAGCAACACCTATGGGGTTGATGCGCGATACAGGAAAAGGTGATTTATCCAGAGGTCCGATCATGAAACCTTTCCTAACTTCTTTCTCCAGTAAAGTGTCTACTATTTCAGGCTCTTTCAGAGCAGACTGCAGATTACTACATGTATGAGACACTTTAGGTAACCACAACAGACCAGCCATGAACCCTTGAACCAGTCCAGTTAACAAATAATTGACAAAGCAGCGGTTTGGATGCTTCCTTAAAGCCTTCCCCAGCTCAGCCACGTTGACTGGGGTTGAAGGTTTTATTTTCTCTTTTCCTTCCTCAGGAGGCGGGTACGTCTGGGGCACACTGACTTTGGATGCCCGTCCCCACAATAGCTGCAAGCATGGATATATTTACAGTTGACAAATTTGCATACATTTTCATTGAAATTATGGCACATTGGAGTCCAGAAAGGTGTCACCTTATCCTCATCGGTTTTTGAGCCTGCCGGCGGATGGACTATAGCCACAGCTTTGGGGCACATGTTGGATGAGTGCGAGAAAGAACAGCAAATGGAGCAAGAAAGAGCTTGGCGGCCAGTGCAGTGCCTGCTGATTAGCGCCAGGTCAACCACAGACCAGTCCAGCCTTTGGTTGAACCTCTGAATGAACATAGCAGCCCTGGCAGAGAATGATTTATGGTATTCGTAGAACAGAGTTCCACCGTATGACATGGCAAGATCGGCAATGATGGAAAGATAAGTGTCCAGTTCGGCTCGACGGGATGGATAGACTTCACAGATTACATCTCTGAATGCACCAAAAGCAACAGTGAATTCTGCTAGTGTCAGAGTCTTTGCAAGTCTAGGATCACTATCTTTCAACATCACAGACACATCACCACAATCTACCACACGCTTATCACTTACATCTGAGCACAGCAGGATTTTGACTAGATTGACGTCATTACCTGCGAGGATTTGGCTTCTCAGGTTGCAGGAGATGGCAGCAGCAGGAGGGTAGAATGGGACACCGCTGGAGATTGGGACTGCACTTCCCAGAGTTCTGCGCGGGATTGAGATGCCGTCGAGAGGTGTAGGAGTGACGTCATCGGCCCGCGTCGAGGAGGAAGCAGCCGGTTCCCGGGGTGTAAACACGGCGGCCTGGAGAGGAGAGCTGGAAGATGAAGCGGTCGCGGCCTCTAAGGTCTGGATCCTGGAGTTCATGCTGGAAAGGGACGTCTGAATTGAAGACAGCGCTGCCATGATGGCCTCGTTTGCCGGAGCTGCAGAGGCGACTGCCGAAGTCGGGGCTCTAGCTCTTTTGGCCGGGGGGGCAGCGGCTGGCGTCGGAGTGACTGCTGAGTTCCGGGAGCTGTGATTGCGTTTAGCTGTGGCTTTTCGAGGAGCGGAGACAGGATGCTGATCGAGGGGTGGAGGTTGAAACCCAGCGCAATTTAGGAATAAAGCGAACAGTTCCTGGTGTGACGCTCCGACCGGAGCGGTAACATCGTTGGCAAACAGAAACTCCAGCAGCTTTGGAATCGGCCAGTCACGGATCAGTGGAGCATCTGTGGCGTTACCTTTGCCTGCCAGGCGAGAGCTTCGACGGAGAGAAGGAGCCCTCTCATCGTCGTAGATGGCTTCCTCTCTTTCAAAGTTTTGCTGAGCCTCCAAGATACCGTCATTTTGCCACGGGTCCTCATCATGGACGGAGGGCGACGACATCGGGAGCAGCAGGGTGAGTAAGAACACGAACAGCGATTTTTTCTTCATACGGGAGCTTTGCAGAAAGCCAGCAGAGGAAGCAGCAAGTGAGGTCGGGCTAGAGCAGTTTAAATAGTGCGCTCTGAATGCAATTTCCCAATGGAAGTGGGCACAGGGAGTCAGCTGAGCCGTCAGCTGATCTGCTCCGTGTTGACAGCTACGCTGTTGATGCTGATTAGAGCTTGACGTCGTGACCTGCCAGAACTAACGCTACGCTTGATTTTTTTGTGGAGGGAACCAGGGAGATGCTAACTTCAGGGCTAGCCTACAAAAATATACATCCCTACACCACTCTATAGTCTAACGTTAGCTAATCGATAACGTTAGCTTGGCAACTGCCTTTATGCTTCAAAAAAACTGGTGTTAATTTGTGATGATTATCTTGCTGAATAAAATGAGTAACTGTTTAAAACCAAACAATGATCTTTTCCTAAACCTAACCAAGTATTTCTGATGACTTTATTTTGAAAGTCTAACCTGATGTTGCACAGGTACGGTTGCTAACAGAGTGGGAACGAGTTGATTTCACAGGGCCAAACACAACAGTGACACGAGGGACAGGCGGATCTGTTACGTGGGCTGTGTCCGAAATCACTCTCCACCTTCTATATAGTGAATTTGCCATTTTGTAGTGCTGTCCAAATGTATAGTGAGATTATACCCTATATAGTTGATAATAACATACCACAGTGCTTGGCATAGCTAACGTAAGTAAGAAAGTATAATGATAACTGACACACTAATGTCACTTTCAAGCCTTAATGGTGTGTTCAGACCAAATGTGAGGTTACAGTTTTTGCCGAATGCTTACACACATGTTGCAGACTTTGGCTCACTGTGTCATAACTTAACACACAGGCTGAGTAAGCGCATGAAGATAAACTCCTAACTTGTATGGCAAAATGAAACTCTTGAAACAAAACCAAACAATCCCATTTCAAAGCTGTTTTTAGCATCAAAACGTTAAACATGTGCACCTTTGAATTACTCTTTCCTAGCAGCAACAACACACAGATGTGCTTTATGCAAAACACAGCCGTATTCGGTACTTTGGATGGTTTTTGACTTTAAAAGACTCATACAGATTTTTTTTGTGAAAGATTGATCCACTACAGTTGATATAGACATGTGAAAACAAAATGGAAACGCTTCAGATATTTTTTTGTTTTCCAGGTTTTTGCAAAAGTAAAAAAAAACAAAAAACACAAAGACATGGTACAACTAGAATGTTCAACAAAACATAGTGTTGTAAGGGAATGATTGGAAGACATTAAGGCTATGGATCCTGTCTCCTGTTGGCATTTGGCCACATCACGTCATCCACATCACAGGCAATGTGCCAGGCAACGGGGGAAATATCGCCTTGCATGCCGTATCCAACCCTGTACGGACCTCACCTCAATGTCGCCGCATGCCTCTTCCATGGCTTGTAGCAGAGACATGCGGGCATGTGGCTGACGGTCATAAACTTTCCAGCGTCATGCTGAAAAGAAGTCCTCAATTGGATTCAAAAATGGGGTGTATGGTGGCAAGAGTGCAATAAATCTATTATGGTTGGTGAACCAGTCCCGGACCAGAGCTGCCCGATGGAAACTGACATTATCCCAGATGACAACAAACTGGGGCTGCTCTGGCCCGTCCTGGACTACTGTGTCATGAAGTGTGTCCAGAAAGCGAATAATGAGGGCTGTGTTATAAGGACCGAGGATGGAGTGGTGATGCAGGACTCCCTGTACACTGATGGCGGCACACAAGGTGATATTTCCCCCGCGCTGACCAGGGACATGTACTATGGCCCTTTGCCCAATAATGTTCCGGCCCCGACATCTTGGTTTGAACAATGTGCAATAGGTACTGTCTGCCTCCATGTTTCCAAAATTGGCACAAAGGAGCTGAGCTCACATCAGGTGTATTTGTAGTGCTATGGCTTAGTTGGTCTACAATTAGATTTTACAGTTTTTCTCAATTGTTTACACACATTTTCTGAAAGCATGCCTCATACTCTCAGAACTCTACACACAAATCAAAAAACACACACACAATTGGCAAAACCCCTCACTTCTCCTGCAAAATGAAACTTTACATTTAAAAACAATGTTATTTCTTCTCAAAATGATATTTTGTTTTCAAATGACACACACAAACCATCATATGAATAGACATTTATAAGAACCGGTTGAACTCTGATGTGCTCAATGTAAAACACTATGATGAATGGAAAACACTTCTTCTCCATTCATCATTCACCTTTTTTGTTCAGTGTTACACTTACTACAGACAGTGCATACATAAGTGTGTAGTAAAATATTTTAGAATATTGTTTTTATACTCAGAACACACAAATACACAGTAACAAATATATTTTATTTTTCCCATTTTATTTTACATCCCAACCAACACAAAGTTGCACATACAGTGGTCGACATACAAAACAACAGAAGAATTTGCAGTTACAGTAAAAAAAACAACAAACTATGCTGCATCCTCTCTTCTGTTTCGGTCGGGCCACAGCACCTCATCCACATTGCATCATCATGTTGCCCTTTTATGCTAAAGCTCTGATTGCTAATTGAAAACTGTGTGACAGGTGTTTGCCCATGTGATGAGTCAGTGTGCATAGTGGGGCAATTAACTTTAGAATTTTGAATAACAGTGTGTTCCTCGTGAAAACAAGAGATTTTCTTCGTGGAAATTGTGCCAAATACAGACAATTGTGCGTAGTGTTCTGAAAAAAGTGTGTTTAAGAACTGCAATTTGAGTGTAAAGCAGGAATTGTGCTTGTAGTTTAGCAGAATTGGTTCAGGGGGTTGGTGCACAAGTTTCATGTTGAGGTCATTGTGTCTCAAGTACCAGTAATTGTGTGTAAACAATTGAGAAAAACTGTAAATGTTTTCATGTGTGTGAGTCTGTGTGCTTTTCCAATTTTAGTTGTGTTTTGTATTTTAAATAGATGTGTTTTTCCAGTGATTGCATGAGATTTCCTTTTTGAATAATGCGTCTTATGTAAAAAACAGTGTGTAGTGTTTTGCAAGAAGTGTGTTGGAGAATTTCAAACACAGTGCAAAGCATATATTGTGTTTGCAGGGTTGGTGCTTTTGTTTAGGGCATGGTCACCAAAGTTAGAGGTTGTGATGCTTTGGGCATAGCAACCACTTTTAGTGTTTAAGCATTGGGCAAAAACTGTAATTTTTCGTGCATCTAGATTACATACAAAATCAATAAAAGGTCTTGCAGCGTTTCTGTATGTTTGGACCTTCTCAGTTTGCTTTTTTAGTTAAATGCTGCACGGAGAATGTTGTAGTTTTATAGATTCCTGAATTATATTTGTATATTCAGTCATTTCTGTCATTAAGGATTCGTGAAGTTTTCCTAATTTACTTTTTTTTGTCTTGAGCCTCCAGGGCCAATGTACATTCAACTTGTTAACCGTGATTAAAAGTAAACTGTCCCTTAACTTCAGCGTGTTGTTCATTAAATGATCAGAAAGGTACAAAATCTTATGGGACACTAACGTGAACGTCATTTTTTCTTCTCTCAGAGCTGTTCTGCTTATTCACATTGTGGTATTGATGCAGTTTGAGTGTTTGAGAGTTTAGTAGCAGTTTAAATGTGGTTTCTGGTTTTAGGTGCACTACAATAAGATTTTAATGTGGTTTCTGTTGTTTCCATTTGCAGTGCGAGTGTTTCAGACATGGTTTGTGGGTTCAGACTGTAAATGTGGTTTACTGCACTCTGAGCAAACGGCCGTGTGTCCAGCTGTCGGTGTGAACGGCTGCTTTCATGCTTGCTGTTGAGTTTATCGGCACGTTTTAAAGTCTCAGGTGAGAAAAAGAGCCTCTCAGCAGATCTGGTAGCTCCAGACTGAGAGGCTTTATTAGCGATAAGGGGGAAGTTGTGGTCTTATTAAAACAGTTTGAGACTCAGAGAGCTGCCGGAGTGATGAAACGCTGCAGGAAGAGGGAACCAGAGAGGTCACAACACCTCCTCCAAAATCTTTAATTGGTATTTTCTCACTTTTTTTTCCTGCTTCTCCAGTTCCTGCCTGTTTAAGACAAAAAAAAAAAAAAAAAATCCTGCTGCACGCTTCAGGCCTGTCTGTGTGAAAGAGACACTTATTACAGGAATTGAATGTGTTGCATACTCTTTATTCTGAAACTTGTGCCTGCAAAAGACACACACAAACCTGAAATTCAAAACAACATCCACAGATTGGGCCAAATGAAAACACTGCATTCAAATAGCACTTGTTCCTAAAAATGGCATCAAGCATTCAAATTACAAACTAGTAAACAAACGTTAAACATCTCAACATGAACTGTAATAAACACATTTAGTGGACGTGAAGTTTTTCTTTTTTCTTTCATTGACATAGATACACCTCTTTTCACCATCTTAGTTCAGTTTGTTAGCATGATAGCACATTTGTAACAGCACTGACATACAATTAATATTATTAATTGAATGAGATTTATCTGCGACTATTTTGTTAATCGATTGTTTCAATCACGTTTTGAGCAAAATTACTGAACATCTGCTGCTCTTCTCTGTTTTATCAAATTGTAAATTGAATATCATTTCGGCTCCAGACCAAACAAGCAGTTTATAACATCATGTTAATATTGTACCGAACATTTTGCACCACTTTCTGAGAATATATCATTAACTTGCAGCCGTCATTTAATGGCTTCAGTAGTTGTGACAAAACCTCATGTTGGCTATAAGCAACAATAGTATATTGATTTTAATCACTTGTTTCTGTCCTGTGTAACTTCAGTGTAGGAAGTAGGCTCAAATCGTACATCACTTAATGTTGACGTCACACAAAGCACCAACTACTGACTCAATGATTTTGGTGAAACTCATATTTTTTGGGGAACGTGTTTTCTGGTTCTATCCTCTGATGTCCTCCGGCTGCTCGGCCTCAAGTCTTTGATTTCAAGGTTTCGAAATGGACATAAACCGCTAACTGCTGCTAGCAGAGTCTGCTCGGAGCGCTGCCCGGAGAGTGTTTCTGTTTACTTCAAAGTCCTTTTAGGAAAGTCTTGCTGCTCAGCAGGAGTCTTGGCATTGTCCCCCGGGCAGTCATTTTGGGCTAACAAGACCGGGCCTCTACCTGAATGAATGGGGAGAGAGCCAACTTCACTTTCAACGGTTATCAGGACATAAAACTGCATTTATAACACAGTTAGACGACGACTTTGCTCAGCTCACATTAAGTGTCTCGTCACTCGTAATGTCAAACAGATTATTTTTATTTTTGGTCATTAAAACGTCTGTCCCATGTGAAACCAAACATGAACACCGATTTGTTAATTTAATCCCGACTGTCAGGAAGATGCCGTCACTGGTTTAGGACAGCACATGGTAAAAGATGACCCACTACTACATTTTTAAGTTAATTCAGATAAGTTTGTTCATACTTATCTTGCAGGGAAGGGGAGGCAACCGCCATTCCGACATAACGCCATTCCGACATTAGGCCCTAATTGTTGGAATGGCAACACTTAAACCTTTAATGAAACATTCCATCATTCCGACATTTTTTGCCTCCTGAGGTCGAAATGGTGGTATTTATTTCTTTTTTAAATGTCTTGCCATTCCGACACATCTTTTAAAGGGTTAGGGTTAGGGTTATAGGTTGCGGATTATGGTGAAACTTTGTCAGAATGCCGGGACGTTCGCATGTCGGAATAGTGGTATGTCGGAATGGCGGTATGTCGGAATTTTGGGATGTCGGATTGCCAGCATGTAACCGCAGGGAAGTGTTGCCAGGTGGTCATGGTTCTAACATTTTGTCCTCCACAGCATGGTTGAAAACAGAGCTGATGCCTTGTGATGCCTTATATAGTGGCTCAGGTGTGTTGATGGTGGAAGATACCACCTTTAAGTAGGTCAGGGGTATGTTTCTTTAATTTATAAAAAATGGTGTGGGTTTATTTAAGGAATGTATTTAAGGAATATATATATATATATATATATATATATATATATATATATAAATGCTTTTAGTTGAAGCAGCATATCATTTCTGATTCACTGAGGATGCTATCTTAAATCAGGACACCGTTCATTCATATGAAAGCTGCTCAGTGGCGTCAAAAAGCTTGACTTCCCATGATATGGAAATACCCAGATCTTCTGTGTTGTGAGGCCCATAGAGCAAGCGCACAAGAGACTTCCACTAACCGAGCCTGCTAACTTCTGGTTTAGCGCCTGGCTAACTTGAATGAGGATAAAATAATTTAATCGTGCAGCTATTGAACCAAATGGCTCAAATTATGAGACTGAAACAAGTCATTTCTCAGGGGTTGGGATGCTCAAAAAAATGTATCCACCACTACGAAAACTGGCTTCAAAGCTTTGCGCTCCTCCTGGGGGCTTGTGGTTCACGTTACGCTAGCTCGGCACACTACTGTTCAACAACTCAGAGAGTTGTTTGCCACGCGACAAAAATCCCAGAGCACACATGTTCACTTCAAGACAGAAGATTTAAACACATAACATCGTTCAGACATGCTGAGTTTTGTTTGTAGTCAGCACGTAATGTTACATCACATCTCATGAACTGATGCAGAAACCTGAGATTTGTATTTATTACAGTTGTGTTGCACTCAGACACTGTGGGAGCAGAATCACACAAAACAAGGAAAGCCAGAAAAGTCATCTTACAATGACAATGAACTGTGCTGAAACTGGAACAGCTAACTGAAATTAAACAGTGATGACTCAAAATGTCTCCTGTGTGAGTTGCCTATTTGCACGTGTGTTTATGTCTTCCTGTTATTATGTGTGTTTGTGGGATTTTGAGGAGGATGTGTGTGTGTGTGTGTGTGTGTGTGTGTGTGTGTGTGTTTTCTGACAGTTTGACCAACCAGCTGTCAGTCAGAAAGGACAGTGGGCGGAGCTCTGGTAGGAAGGAAAGCAGCAAACAGGAAGTTGTGCTCTCTGGGGTCGGATCCACTTTGGTCCAAACGGAGCGAGCCGCTTTGACGTAATGAGGACACGAAAACATCTCGTTAGGAAACCGCCACTTCTGATTAAACTTCATTAGATCTCTGCTTCCCTCCTCTCTCTCTCTGACTCCATTTTGTTTTGCTCATCTTTGACTTCTTCTTTGGTTTCTGGGCAGTTTGAGGATCTTTAATGTTATTAAACAATTAATATTGTGTAAAATATATCGAGGAGACTTTCAGGTATTTCTTTACTTGTTTTGATTTGAAATGTCACCTTCTATCTGCATAAATTAAATGTACATCTGCATTTATATATGAATATTTTACTCTCTTGAAATATAAATGACTTTTTAACATCAAGTCAAATTATTTCATGTTAATTTTCTTCCCCTCTTTTTCTTTTAAATTCTATTTTCATCTGACCAACACTGCATTGCTGTATTTTTATTATCTCCTTTTTACTTTAACTGTTTCCAGATAAAGTAATTACACAAGTGTATTGTGAAAACTTTATTCCTCCCTGAAACTCTTGTTTCTCCTGAAGGCAGGAAGTCAAAGTTCAGCAGCAGGAGAACATCGTCTCATATCGAGGAAACGCTCTAATTAGTCGTGTTTTTATTACTCGGAGGTCACATGATTCTCTGTAATGTGGCTGTGTGTGGGAGTCACCTGGCCCTGCCTCTCTCTGGCGCCGACCCTCCACCAATCAGAGCAGACAGGGAGCGCAGAAGCGTCATGGCGTGTCTCCGCGCGTGACCTCCCGGGCGGCGTGGGCCGGACGGGTTCACGGTGAGCTGTTGGAGGGAGTGGGAGGGACGTTACGTGAGCCCATTGGTGGGAGTTGGTTGTGTAATGGCTCCCTGCAGGGCCGAGGAGCAGCTTTAATGAGCTGCAGAAGACATTTTGGTTACTGGAAAATGAAGCTTCATCAGACTGAGGACAGTGGAGAGGAAACAGTGATGATGACAGTAATTAAAATATAAGTATGATGATAATGATGAAGGTAGATAACAGTAACAGAGGTGTGTCACTCATCAGGACAAGAATCCGCTGATTTTCTCCAGATATCCACCCGATTTTTTAAAACCTGTTGTTGATTTCTTGCCTCTTTAGATCTAATATCACATTTTCTGTTTGAAAGAAAGTTGCTAGGACTGCCTCTAAAAAGCAGAAACAGAGACTCTTCCTTCCCTGCAGCAGTGCCTTGTAGTCTCTCAGTCCCAGAACTCCTCCTGACAGGAATCGTCACTCCGTGTTGCGTTATTCAAAACCTCCGGGGTCTTCAGAGTCTGCAGCAGCCTCGGGCTTCAGACGTGAACCTGGTTCTCCACATTTACATTAACACGCAAACTTGTGACCACCATCACAACGCTTCTTCTGCCTGCTCTAACAGTTTTAAACAAAAACTGAGGAACAGTTTGTTGCTGAAAGGTTTTCAAAACACTTTTAGAGGATAACCTTTTGAGCGTGATAGTGTCGAGGAAAGCAAAGCAAAGGAATGTTTTCCCTCATATTTTCTGAATTTTCTCAGTTGGAGGTGCTCGAGGTAAACATCAGGTGAAGAGATATTCTTAAACATGCTGCCACTAATATTGCTACACAGACTTAAAAAATAAAAACAGACATAATAGATGTTACCATAATGAAGTTTACATGCCGTAATCTGTATAATCTACAGAATCATAATCTACCGTGGCACATTACATGAAACATGTAACGTCGTTTTAAAGTAAATACAGTGCAGCACTGAACAACACTGAATAAAATGTCCATAATACAAACTTCCAACATTGTGACAAAGTGAATATATTTAATTAATTAATTAATTAATTATACACTTAATGACAGAAAACTGTTCAGTAAAAATAATAAATCAATTTCTGTTTAGAAAATATTTAATATTTAATTAATTCAAACAAACTAATTGTGAAAGATACACTAACAAAATAGACAAAAGATAGACAAAGAGAAAATATCAAAATTACAATCCTGAACAACACTGAGTTCACACTGTGATGTCACATGGACGCCGGTTTCAGTTGTGAGTTCAGAAGCCAAGGTTTGACCACTTCAGGCTGACACACTGGATGCAGGTGCAGTGATGCTGTGTGGCGTCACCTCTTGCTTTTCATTTTGCCATCCATGTTAACAGGTTCAGGATCACACTGCGATGTGTCAACTGTGGCTGCTGCGTCACGTCATGTAGATATTGGGAGTCTCGCCTATTTCTACCACGACACCTGAGCAGTTCTTGGCAAAAAGCGACCCGAAAATGACCTGTAGACAGTCATTAGGACATCATACCAGCATTTCACTACAGTTTTAATGTCTGTATGTGTACAATATATACAGTATGAACAGAATACAAACACAACAGCTGAGGGACAGTTTCTTTCCTGTGCACTCTCTCTCTTTCACTTTCACTTCCTCGCCCTCACTCCCTCGCTTCCCCGTCCAGCTTTCTCGCTCTTTCAGCGGGATAAAGGTAAATCACGTCATCATATTTATCGATAATTATTAGGGGTGTAACGGTATTTGTATTCATCCCGACCCGTCACGGTATGGGCGTCATGGTTCGGTGCACGCAGTCATACGATGAATACGTCAAAGGTGAGTTTAAAAAAAAGTTGACTTCACTTTACTTCAGGTGGCAGTAATGAGCCTAAAAGCTGCCAGAAACAGTCATTACAGAAGAAGAAGAAGTAGTTACAAAAAAGGACGAAGAAGGAAAGTGATTAAAGTGAAAGTGTGGAGTTGGAGGAGCCGCCAGCTTCATTTAAATCAGCTGTTTGGGAGCACTTTGGCTTCCCGGTATGTCGCTGGCAACACCTCAAACATGGTAACCCACATAAGACGGCATCACCCCGACATATCTGTCACTGGTGCGAGGAAAAAAACGTCTTTGGTGCAACAACTTATCCCCTCTGCTTTTAAGCCACCTCTTGACATTAACACTGACAGGGCCAAAAACATCACAGAAGCAATTGGCATAACATATCAACATCTATGCGCCCATATGCTGTAGTAGAGGAGCCCGGCTTCAAGTATTTATGTATTTACAGGAGCAGATGGTGTCCCATCCCGTGCGCACATCAGCGCATCATGAGAACCCTCCAAATACATTTGTTTTATGTTTTATTCTATTTATTTTTTACTTTTATAACAGGAGATGTTTTTTTATTTTGCGTCAATTGGTGTCTGTTTAAAATAAATGAAAAAAAGCTTGTCTTTTACGTGTGATTTATTTATTCTTTTTTCCCGTTGTACCGAACCCGGACCGTACCGTGAGCCCCATACTGAGGTACGTACCGAACCGTGACTCGTGTGTACCTTTACACCCCTAATGATTATCAAAGTCAACCTCCATGTGAACAGACAGTGCAGGCAGGAGCTGTGCTGCGCCACGCAGCACACAGGCATCCAGTGTGTCCAGCCTGTTAGCATCCGTTAGCTTCTGTTAGCCGGAGGCAGGACACAGAGACGTCCGTCACTGTTGGTACTGCATGTGTTTGTCAGCGGACATGTTTCACCAACAGCTGTCGGTTTACACTGTAAACGTGTGTGTGTGTGTGTGAGCACACTGTAGTTGTATGTAAACAGTAACTTGTTTAACACTGACATTATCATATTTTCTATTTTTCATGTTTATGAGGTATTGTGTGAACATAAAGTGTGTGTGTGTGTGTGTGTGTTGAGGCCTCAGGAAGAATTCCTGGTTTCTATTGATGATGCATTATTGATATGCAGTTATCAATTATTCATTTACTGCTGAGTGTGCAGGCTGAGCTGAGACTTAATATATATATATTTTTACATTTATAAATTTCCAGCCGCAGTAAGTCAACCTCCTCATACATGAAGTAAAATACAAAGTAAATGTGTAAATGCTCCATTAAATTTTGATGAGCAGGTGAAGCTCTGAATGCAAACAGCTGGAGACGAAGACGATTTTCAGCACTTGAAGGAACCAAGCTAGCACACTTAACTCTGCTTTTATGAAATGATTCTTTTGAATTCACCTGCTGTGTTTATTCTCCTGATAAATATAATGTTTGCCACATGTACAGCTGCTTCTAGCTACCATTATCAACACACAGAAACTAGGACCAAGGGACAATAAAGGACATTAACAAAGGGCCTGTGGTTAACACGCGCTTAAGAGATTTTCACATTTTGTTCACAACAATAAAAACATCAGTAAATAATCCATGTTTGAATTTTAAGGCGTTTATGTGTCTTCAAAAGAAAGTGGTTGCTGACAGAGGTTGTAGAGGACATTAAACGTCATCACACTGCTTGTGGTTTCAGCTACTCAGCAAGTAGCTGAGCTGAGGCAGCAGATTGTGAGCCATAGTTTCCCCGGTAAAAACACCGACCTCTTCGGCTGTCGCAGCTGCAGCCCAGAGACACTCTGACAGTGACGAGAAGGAGGATGAATGAACCCAAGAGGAGCAGCAGGAGACTGGGAGAGAGGCTGAAGAGGTTGGTGTGTTTACTGAGAAACTACAGCTACAACAGGCACAACCAGAGCTACACTACAGCGAACACAGAGACTCATCTACTCACTAGTCCGTCTTTACAGGCCGGCTTTAGTTACAAACTATTCTAACTCTGATTTTACAACTTGTACATTGATCAGTTTATAGAAAACCTGTATAGTAATTGTGTAGTAAGACGCTTAGTGGTGGTGACGTTGAAGTCATGTGACCGTGATGTTGTCTGTTTATAGCCTAACATTATCTTTTTACTGCTAGAGATTTAATTTACACTTCAGAAATCATAAAACTGGTTTTCATCCCTGAAGATTATCTTGCTAAAGAAAACGTGTAAGTATCATAAACTTGTAAAATGTACAGTTTCCTACAATAATCCAAAAATGTGTTATTTGTGCAGCACTTTATTAAAAGAAAGGAAAAGAAATCTTCGACAGTTTCAAAAAAATGAAACCCTGATCTGGGCCCAGGCACCTAAATACAAAAGTCATCGGTTGGACATATTTCCTCTGTTTTCCTGTGATAAGTTACATTTTATCTGTTTTCTCAAGATCACAAGTTATTTATGTAATTATAATGGGAGAAAAAAAACTTGTTTTCCTGAAATAAGGAGAGAAATTCATCCATTATCACAAGAAAACAAAAGGTTGTTCCCTCTTACTCCTTATAGCTGAATATTTATTAGCTCAGCAGTGGCGTGACTGCATACAAACACAGTGTCTTAACAAGTGTAGCCACTGATTTACGTAAGATAAAAATGTCAGATGAAGGAGTACCCATTATTAATGGCAAAAATGTATAAAAAGTTAATGTGGTTTGCTTTGAAACTCTCAAACTCAGCCCACAGAAGAGTGTGTATAAAAGTCTGCTCTCATTAATCTTATGAAGTCATTTTGTCAGGATTAATTATCTCAGGAAAACATGAAATAAATAACTCATGATCTTGAGAAAACAAATAAAATAATTTGTTATGAAGTGGAAAACAGAGGAAATAATGTTTGACACGTGACCGTTTAGGGCTTCCGTACCTAGAAACACGTTTTATATAAAGACTGAGATTAATTTTGTTGTTTGTTATGTTTTAAAGATGAACTGTGATGGTGGCAGCAAAAAGGACCCAAATGCAGACGCCAGTCAGACAAACGATGGACTAAAAATGAGCATTAATGATAAACTGATAACAAAAAACAGGCAGAAGGAAAAAAACAAGAACCAAGAAACTGTAAAATTTTGTTTTTAAGTTTTGTATTTTCTTGGAACAAACAAACAGGACAGGACAGGTGAAACCAATCAGGATGATCACAAGGCAAGACAGGAAGTAACGTAACATGACACATGAGGATGAACCTTACAAAATAAAAGTTAGTTGGAGTTATCAGGGCACAAGCTCGGCAAAAAGATATCGCAGTTATTTATTTTGCGTCGGCTCGTTCTTCCTCTTACAGATCTGCAGATAACCGAACACACATGATTCTGATGCCTTCTGACATTTTAGTGTCATTTATTACATTTGTTCTTAATCTTTTTATTCCTCAGCAGTAGCAGAACGAACTGTGTTGAGGGTTTCTGTTAGCTGGAAGCGTTTCTTCCTCCTCGGTTTTCCAGACTGACGCTGGCTGATGATCGAAGCGCTCTGTGAAATTAAACGCCGTCCAGATGATAACGGGGCAGTTCGGTGGGCTGGATGATGGAAGGACGAGTGATGAGTGGGAGGACGGAGGGAGAGATGCTGTAGGAGTAAAAAACACTAACTGGGGTCAGAGGTCAACGCATCACACCACTCGCATCTCTGTGTTGTGTTTGAATGTGAGCTCTGAAGCTGGGAGGAATATTAGAGGAAACTGGAGCGATGAATTGTCCTGATAGACACTTTCATCAGTCGTTTTCTATCTGCTGTCCTGTGAACAGCCGCAGTTTCATGTGAAATTCAAGAGAGGCGAAACAAAAGAGGAAAACACTGACAACTCAGGCTCGATGCATCTCGTCTGGATGTTTTGTGTTTATACAGTAATAATGAAAAATCTTTAATCTCAAAAGCATCGTGGACTAAAGAAAGGACAGAAAGATAGAAGTGAGCTGCAAATCAATGACAGAGAGGAAAGCATTGTGTTTATTTGTTTTTTTAAAATGCTGTGAAACTTTTCAACTCGACTCAGGAAACTTAAATCGTCCCTCGAGGTGGATTTCAAGGTGAAGCCAGTCAGCAAACAACAGACCACAACACCGAGCAGTTAAATATTCATACACGCCACGAGTGAGAAGACGACAGATTAAAAGGTGATTAAAGGTTCAAGATGAGCTGCAGCAACTACAGTACATCAACAAGAGATATAATGATGATGTGAATAACAGCACAGTGTTCAGGACATTAAACTGGCCGTCACTCGTCGATGCCTTCAGTGGGCGTTGGACTTCTGACTATCTAATGATAAAACTGTCACGTTAAGTCTTTATCCTGATTCTGCTCTCTATGTTTTTTTGTCTGTTTATTCTGTAATTGAAAAATCCCTCGTTTCTCCCTCTAAAGTGTGACATTATTTTTGGTTACTCATCCTGAAGTGGCAGGTCGTCCTCTTCACAAAATCAACCATAAAGGTTGAATTGGAAAGTGGCTTAATACGGCCAATAGTTACATTCTTGTTAGGTTGCTACGGCAGCAAAAGAGGAAGACAGGTGAAGTGGAATGGGAGCGACAAGTCTGCTTTTAGCCAGGAGACAGCTGTTCATGTCCAGTGTGAAAGCACAAGTCAACTTTTACGTTACCAAACTGAAGTTACGTACATAACTTTATTGTGATTTTCATATTTCTTACGCCCTTTTCTGAGCCCAGTTGGCTCCATGTTGGTGTTTGTGACGTGTGTTGATGAGACGATGTAGTTCACTGAGCGCTTTGACACAAAACTACATGAGGTTTTAATTTAATCACAACAAACTGACAAACATCATATGTGTGATTCATGACACAATTCAAACAGGATCAATAAATTATTTGTCTCTCTTCATTCACTACCAGACAGGTTTGATAAAATAAGGTCCCGTGAGGGAAACTGGAAGGGGCGGGACTTCAGCTCTCTATAGATAAGAACAGCCCATCCGGGTACTTTGCTGTGGCGTCATGCTCCGCCCCTTTTTGGTTGAACACAGCTCCTCTAATTTGACTGGTGGTAAATGCATATTCTGATGTCTTTGCTAATTTAATAGCATAAAAGAATATCTTATTACTTTTTAGCTAGCAGAAGCCCAAATACTATGGCCAGACAGGTAAACAATCATGTTATATGGTTGTCAATCTACAATCAGCATTATTATATAGAAAAAATTAAATAAATATTGGATGATGAGTGTCCTTTCAGTTTGTCTCCATCAAAGTGGACAAACCTGACACACACAACTATGTTATTTAATGTGCTGGTAATATATTTCCTCACTTTTTCTGTCATTGAGACTCTTTATTTTGCTGTTTTGGTATTCACTCCAATGAGACATTATTGTAAACTAATTAAGTCGCCGTGGGGAAACTGGACAGCTGCCTCTTATTTTGATATCTTTGTTTAATATGCAACTGTTTACTACGAGCCAGGAGGAGAAGTCAGGTGTTTGAGCTCCACTTCCAACGTTACTTTCTGCTGTTTATAAGCTTCGTTATTAGAAGGCAGGTCAGCTCAGTTAATATGTTTTATTAACATTAAAACAGCCTCTGCTGCTGGCGGTCTGCTGAGTGGACAGACTGGTAAACCAAACTCCATTATAAAAACAGCTGTTTTAAGGTCGGGCCTTATTTTTTCACAGATGTTACAGCTTTACAAAGGCTCTTTGATCTAGAGACACAATCTGCACACATGTCATTCACTCAGTGACATCATTAACTAACATGTGATGAGGTGTTTGACACAGATGGACAGGTCTTGACATTTCATCCTCTCTGCTGACAACCTGAAGCCACAGATTTCTTCTACTTTGCTGTCTGGTGAAGTAAAAACAAACATAAACAGTGGTGTACTTTACACAGTGGGTTGTAGACTTTCACAGCGTTTGTTTTCACCCAAAGAGGGGCGTGGTCGTTCTGGCGTTTGGAATTGTGAAATAGTATACGTGCATTGAGCCGAGGAATTAAGACTAATATTGTATATATTATATTACCTATATGCAACAAACCAAGCTATTACAAGCTGTAACTTGCAAATTTCCAGAACCCATTGAAAAACAGGCTCAATAGGTATCAGACGGACAGAAAACCTTGAAGTCAACACAGTACAAATATATACTGATGAAATAAAAGTAACAGAGTAATATAGCATTTTTGAGTTATATATATACATATATATATTTATAATATAAATAATCCCTGTTTGTTTTTTGTGGTAGTTGTTGGTGGGGATGTTCAAACATGTACGGTACATTCAAGATAGAACCAGCTCATATTATTACATTACTTTGAATGACTTATGAAAGCTGTAAAGCCATTTATTTCATTTAATTGTTGTGTAATTTCTGTAAATATTTCAGTTAAGGTATCACACTTGCTCATGTTTACTCTTCTGCCTCGTGGCCTTTTTCTTTGTGGGTGGTTTAATGTGACAGACTGAACACACATGCTACAGGTGATTATTGAGACGCTCCCACAGGAGAACTAACCCACACCTGTGCACAATGAATGGGTGGATCATTCTCTATTCAAAACCATCATTGTAAGAACTGTTTGAAACCCTCTGGAGGAAAACATCAGTATAATGAATAAATCGTGATGCTGAGCAAAAATGCACATGACAATAGGTTGTTAGAAACACAGTGAGCGGCTAAAAATGTTTGAAAAGAAAAGAAAACTCTTGAAAGCAGCGGTGGTTGGTCCTCCTTTATTTAGATCTGACTTAAAAACTTGTTTTTCTTAAAGTCTGAAACACACTGCCCTAAACTGCAGCTTTCTGAGTAATTACAGTCTGCTGCATGTCACTGTGACTTTTCTGAAGTAAATACAGAGTCTTTTACCAGGATTATTTTTGACTGGTGAATGATGGAGGCAGAAAAAGAAAATGACATATGAAAGTCCTGAATTTTTTCAGTTCAGAGGGTTCGTCATGCTCGTTCACTTCCAGAGAAGAAGTGAAGCCTTATCTTATAACTTGTGTTAATGACATTAGGTTACTAAGCCCTCACATCACATGGAGGTAAAATGTTGATTAAATTGGTTAAATGATCAGATTTTATGAAGACACTCTTTGTGTTTGACAGCCAGCCTCTTAACTGGCTGCAGCTCTGTGACTCAGAGAATCAACAAAACCCTTGTCCCAGCTGTCACTCAGCTCTCACAGTTCACCCACACTTTAATGACTTATTAATTAGTTCTAATCAATTAATCAAAGCTGCATGGGGGAAAAATCACATCAAACAACATTGGTTTTCTTCAGACAGCCCTCAGAACAGCAGAATAACCAGCTGACAGTTCAAATGAAAAGAAATAATTCAAAATACTAAACTCTTCAGAAATACTAGATCTGGTAGCTCTTGTAGGAATCCAAATACTTGTTATGCTCTGGCCTTTCAGCTTTTTGTGATTCTTTATGTGCATTCGAAGCCTCAACAATCATTTATTTTTCACTGGATTGAGTCGAAATTCGTCCTGAACAACAAAAAGACCCTGAGGGAACTTGGCAACATTCATTCATTTAAATAGTTGTTGCTGAACGTTAACAGTAATCAAATTAATAACAGGAAGTTATTTTTATACCAGAACAAAGAATCTGTCATTTTCAAAAATTCAGCTGCAGCCCAGAGACACTCTGACAGTGACGAGAAGGAGGATGAGTGAACCCGAGAGGAGCAGCAGGAGACTGGGAGAGAGGCTGAAGAGGTTGGTGTGTTTACTGGGAAACGACAGCTACAACAGGCACAACCAGAGCTACACTACAGCGAACACAGAGACTCATCTACTCTCTAGTCCGTCTTTACAGGCCGGCTTTAGTTACAAACTATTCTAACTCTGACTTTACAACTTGTACATTGATCAGTTTTCGAAAACATTTGTAGTAATTGTGTAGAAAGACACTTAGTGGTGGTGACATTTAAGTCATGTGACCGTGATGTCGTCTGTTTATAGCCTAACACTAGCTTTTTACTGCTAGAGATTTAATTTACACAAAAGTGGTGTTCATCTGTGAAGATTATGATACTTACACGTTTTGTTCATCAAGATAAACTATGAGAACGAGATTATTTTCAGGGATATTCCAAAATCCTATTTAAAAATCTCAGGCCTTTTGTGGAGGGAACCAGGGCGATGCTAACTTCAGGGTTAGCCTACAAAAATATGTCATCACTACACCAGTCTATATGCGTTGTATCACGACTTGTGCAGCTGTCTTTTGGGGGAAAACAGAGTCTGTCTTGTATCTCTATCGATGACTGGGTTTAATTTTTCTTTCAGTGATTTCACCCTTCACTGACCTCCAGGTGGCACAAAGTGGGCCACAGTTCACCAACAAAGGGAGAGAAGAAGACGGCTTACAAGTAAACATGGATGCAAACAATTCAGGTTCCACACTCCTGCTTTTCAAATGTTTTTCTGAGGAAGGAAACACATCTATGTGAAAAGAACTACTGTGTGTTTACAAAACTCCAAAGCCTTCATTTGAGGGACTTTATAATCTCGACTTCGCTGCGCACAAATATGTTTTGTCAAATTTTCTATACAACAATATCCAGAATATCCACTTAGTTTTCTCTCTGCTTGAGTCTAAAATGTGTTTTCTGACTCCTCCACGTGTGTTTTCTCTCTATGACCGAGTTTCCTCGACAGCTGAGGACGAGCTGAGTTTAGATTCCGGCTGCCTGAGCAGGATTTAGCTTCTCCGTCTGATTACAATGATTAAATTTATCCCTCACATTATCACTTCTATTTCAGCATGTGGATCATCATTATGTCATTTACCATCATATTGTTTGTGTTGCTAACTCTAGTTTGCACCTGCAGACGTGGCAGAGAAAGAAAGTGAAAAGCATTCAGAGCAGCTGTGTGTTGACAGGAAGTTAACTCCAATAAGGAAACACAGACAAAAACCTTTAAATATGATTACTTCACACAATGTTTAAGAGACAAGATTATGAGATTCAGATGGAGACGTGTTTTTCTGCTCATTTTATCCCCAAGGCTTTGTTCAGCTCAGCTCAAAGTACAAATACCACACTTTAAAAACACTATTACAAAAGTAAAAGTACTCAAAACTGTAAAATGTCCCAGACTGTGACTTATTATGATGTCATGAGATGATTGTGATGCAGTCATTAAAGGAGTTCACTCTAGAACAAAATTCAGTCATTATCATCTCACCCTCATGCTGATGAGAAGTCCAGTGTAGTTTTTTATTCCTCAAAGTGCAGCGGAGACCCGCGGTGCTTCCCTCCGGCAGCGATAATCAATATAACGAGCGTAAATGACGTCCGAGACTAAAAGGTCCATAAAACTACACAAAAACTTTGTAATATTCCTCCATACTGCTCGTCCGCTGCAATCCAAGTGTCCTGAAGTGGCGACATCCAGAGTTTACTCGAAACAACGTCATTTAGTACATTTTTACAGCCTAAACAGTCACTATGCTATGTTTACACGGAGGCACGCTCCGCGTTCACGCGAGTCTCCCTCGCAGCCGTTTGCACTACGGAAGCCGCGCCGGACAAGATCAACGAGCACTCGCGATAGATACACACCGGTATTTACTTCCTGCTGTGAGCGACCGAGCGTCACACAAACACAAGAGGGATCTGCTGCACTGGTGATTTGAAACTTTGACACTCACAGCAGGATGTTAATACCGGTGTGTATCTATCGCGAGTCTCGTTCATCTTGTCTGGCGCGGCTTCCGTAGTGCATACGGCTGTGACTTTAGATTTCAAATCTAGATATGGCCTCAATTGTATATTTAAAAATATGATTTAAGAAAACTTAATGCAAAAAATATTGTGTTAATGTTTTCAACTGGGGAAGTTTCATGGTGTCTATTATTTAAACACTTTACAGTTAAGGAGGAGATGTCTTTTGATTCCCTCACAGATTTTAAAGGACATTTTGCTAAATTTAAACCATGTCAGTTTTTTTCTGTAGATTGATCCTAACACGTAAAAGATATAAAAATCTAAACTTGCTCTTGTTAAAAAATCAGTAATTTTTCTCACAGTCACTGATTTACAGAACTAAAGTCAAGTTAAATGTGTCACATTATTTTTGGGGACCAGAATAAACAATCAAGTGAAACACTAAAATATCTCTGAAGAATTTTTAGTAGTGTATTTCTCTATTTTCCTTGTCTTTTATTCTTTCTCTCCCAGTCGAGTTGCAGTCGAAAAGCAAAAAAAAAAATCTAGTTTACATTGTTCGTTACATCCTTGAAATCCTCCACAGTCGGAGACGGGAGCTGGCTGCCGGTGACTGAGCCGGGCCCTTGGGGGACGTTGCCGGCTCTCTGGTTGCCAGATGCTCTGCCAGGTCGCGGCGACGCCACCTCGACAGCGGCAGCAGGTGGCGGTGAGCGTTTGCCAACAAACTGCTGGCAGCGGCGGCGTGCTTACTTAGCCTCTGCCTCCAGAAAAGGCTTGGCAGCGTGGATCCGCTGTGTTAGGAAGCTGATACGCCTACGAATAATAAGACAAAACAAAGCTCCTCTCTCCGCCTCTCATCTCCTAATATTTCTTCTTCTTTTTTGTCCCACTTTGTGTTTGTGTGTTTCACAGGACGTCTGCAGATACATTTCTCAAATACCAGGTATTAGAAGTCATTAAATTATCTCACATTTGTAATGTGAGGTCTTAATTTCACATCTGTTTCTTTCTCCTCGTTTACAGAGTATGTTAATGACTTCACTTTGTAACTCTCAAGCTTGTCTGTCCTGGGAAATTTCTCTAAAGCTTTTCCAGTCATTTCCTTCATCATAATGTCACTGAAACCACAGGTGGGCCTGGAAAAACCTGAATCAAAAACAAATGTTCACAATCATCCAAGGGGCTTTATTTTTTATAAAGGTTTAGGTTTGAATTCAAAGTTCAAGTCTTTAAACAAAACTTTAACAAAGACATTTGGCTGTTGTGATTTTATAAAATACTGTACAGAAAATGGAATAGCTGCATCAGAGCTTTTCTATTTAAAATCTTGCTTAGTTACTTGATAAAGACCTAAAACTTGAAAAATAATGTTGCATTTGCATCTTTACTGCAAACATCCCTGTCCTTCACTGCACTTTGATTGATTTTCAATTCCAGCCTCTTGTTAGAAGAATATTGACTGTAAATAAAAACAGGGATCAGATGTTATCTTACAAGGAAAACATGCAAAGGATGTGGGAGGGCTTTTGTCAGCCCTCAGTTTTGCCTGCGGTTGTCTTCTTTCCGGCTCAACAAACAACATATGTTGCCTGAAAAAGCCCAGATGAAAAACATAAAGTCTGCAACTCACTCACTGCAGTCACTTAACACAGGTTTTATTGGATGTAGGAAAACATGGTGGTCTGGCTTAAAATATCTACGTTGCTTATGTAACTTGATTTGTAAACCGACTACGTTACATCTGTAACTTCAGTTGAGTAACGTACGTGATGTAACTTAACCATGTTAGTTGGTTAAAATAACTTTTTCACACCCGACACGAATACCAGTCTCCTGGTTGAAAGTCCTGTTTTTGTTTAATCCAACCCATCCATCCCCGACCTCCCCCCTATGTGGACTGTTTCGCTCTTTATACTACTTCACCTGACTTCCTTTTTTTCTGCCGTAATAATTACTACGGCCACCAGAGGTCGCAGCCTAAAAAGAAACAGAAATATGGGTCGTAATAAGCTGCTTTTCACAGTCTTGAATGGCGTTTTTTTTCGAGGATGTCTCGTCTTTTTAAATCAGTCTGGGATCTCGGGGCTTCTGGAGACTTGCCAGATGAGCTGAATGGAGCCATTTTGTTTATTATTTCATTTCATGTGGTTGTTTTTCCACAGCTACTTCAGTTGTTTAGGAGAATACTACAACGCAGTTGTACTGTGAAGCTCCAGAAATGTTTTGTGGACCATGAAACTCCACCTGACTTTCCATCAGCATTGAAGTGAGGAGTTAATAACTGGATTTACATTTTTGGGTGAACTATTCCTTTAAAAGTTGATGATATTTCTGCATTGTTGTAAGTAAATAAATAATTTAAGAAAGGATTTTATATTTTTTCTAAACAATTGAGTCTCTGGCAGCTTGGAGAAAGCTTTTACACCACAGTCACACAGGTCTGTTATTTCTTTATAATCTTTTTGAGGACTTCCTGCAAAGAACTTTTCACTTAGCAGAGATTGTTGAGAATTACTTTAGTCTATACTTGAGGGAGTTTCATAAGCATGTTAATTTCAAGAGGATTTAACAATGACGAACTACTCCTTTTCAATAAAACTTGCAGAACATAACAATGGCTGAAGAGCAAAACCTCCTATCTGAAAAATGCACTTTTTTGAGAAAATATCTTGCAGACAGACTGAATATGAGCAGCCCCAAGTGAAATCCACCAATCACAAAACCCTGCAGATAGGAGGTTTTGCTCTTTACCCATCGATAACACTAGACACTCAGGAAAAAAAATAAAGAAGAATCAAAATAAAAATATTAATAATAATAAGAAAGGAACATTTGAACCGGATTCATATTTCAAATATCCTGCCGTGATTTCAGCAGTAATCTGCAAATAAAATCCTTGTTTTTCTCTCACTTGCGTGACTCTTGTTTGTTCACGACTGTAAATACTCAAATATAAAATATACAGAAGATACAAACTGAAGCTGAAGTTCACCTGTGAACTTATTAAAACAAATCATCCTTCTGTTGCTCTTTTTCATTCCACCTGTCGGCTGAAATCTTCTGCATGATTTCCCCTAAAACTGCTCTTAAAATTCTTATATTCTGTCTAAAAAAAACGCACAAAACTCTGGTGTCTGCAAACACATCGTGTTGCCTTCAGGCTGCTCAGATTTCATATCACAACCCAGATGCACTGAAGCGGACCGACATAGTCCACACGTATAAATTCACTTTTCAGGGAAAGAAAACAACCCACCCAATAATTCAGCACTGTCATAAACACATTCATACATATGGACGAATCGCCCGCAACGGCTGTTTGAGCTGAATGTTTTTTTCATGGACAGCAGCGGCAAACGGCCGTCTCTCGGTTATTGGCTCTGCTTACGGGGCCTTGGGGTGCCATCAAAGATTTAGGTCAGCCGTGGGCAGCTTCGCCGATCCAGGAGCACTCAGTCACTGCGGAGATGAAGACGCCGCCGGGTCAACTGCGCGTCGACCGAGGAGTCAAGCCGGTTGGACGGGAAAACAAATCCGAGACTTCCCCGGTGTCTCCGTGAGGATCAGGAACTCCCAGACAGGAGCTGCCGCCTCCAAACATTATGTACTAATTTATTCATGGGATGTGTGATGGGGGACAGATACTGTATGTGCACACACACACACACACACACACACACACACACACACACACACACACACAGGCCTGCAGTTTCACATACACACCATGTGACATCTCAGACTAGATACTGACGGTGGTGGAAGGTGTATTAATAGTAACAATACCACAATTTAAAAATATCCTGCAAGTATAATTAAGAATATGTACTTAGAATATATAAAGGAAAAGTACTCACTGCTGCTGTTACATTATTAAATATGACACTGCTGTTATTGATGCAGTTACATGTAAAGGGCATTTAAATATTGAAGCTGCCTGCTGCAGAGCTAATTTCATTACATTTTTATACTGTTGGTTGGTTTAATTTTCTGCTTAACAATGCATCGTATTTCATATGTTCATTATCGTTTTTTTAAATTATACATTATAATTAAATTTGAAAAGCAGTGGGGGAGAGTAAAAAGTAGAAAAAAACTGTAGTACTTGAGTAAATCTACTTAGTTAATTACCACCATTGGACATTGACCTTCATGACATCATCTCTTACTCTTGAGCCATGTTTCCTGTTTCTCTGTGTTGTCAAATATCTGATAAAAAAGGACAAAACTATCTAAAAAAATATTTAAAAAATAATAATACAAAAAAATCTCATTATTTTTAATTAACTTTTCAGTTCTTAGACTCTTATATTCTGCATAAATTTCATCTATTTAGCACTAACAGAGCTAAAATTGCTAAACGTCGCTATGGCTCTTATGTACACCGGGTGCTTGGAAGAATTCAAAGTGAAAGTGACGACTAGCTACCCAATGTTGCTAATGAGGTGATTATCAAAATGATTAGTTTCACAGTTGGCTGTGAACATATTGTTACTATTCTATTATTATTTTAACCCCCTCAGTGTCTTAAATAACTGTTGGTGACATTAGCTACTCACTCAGTGAAGCAACAACGTTAGCCTGAGTTTCAGAGCTTAACACTAGGCTTTTATATACGCTTGTTGCTTGTAAAAGCTGCTAAAAATTTAAGTAACTTACGTACACATGGTCTTGTGAAAGCGAGCAGTAACATTCATAGCGGCTCGTAACGCTATAAATGTTTCAGCTTTTGTCAACATGGACATGATAAACATGGTTAGGTTCTTCTGGTTTTCTGTTAAATGACGTGAACATCAGAACTGATTAGAATCTAAGAACAATTCATTCATATTTGTCAGCATGGTAAGCAGAACAGATGGGGAAAAAGTGGTGACTCCCACCTTTGAAGTGGTCAAAAAGTCCTAATTTGTGTCCAAGGTTTAATTCAGTCAACAGAGATCAGGTTTATCCAAAGCGACAGTCACCAAACAACTGAATAAAGCCCACTCGTCCTTCTGCAGTTATTTTGGTGAAAGTAACACAAAAGTAGTGTAATGGATTACTCTGCAGACAGTAATATTGTAAAGAAACCTATAACATTAATATCACAGTAACTAGTTATATTTAATACATTACATTTTAGAAGTTACACTGTTTGGGAGGAAATTTGTCCAAGACCAACAGGCAATGAAAATGGGACTACCTTTGTGTCCCAGCTTGTGTGGATGACTCAGTTAGGGGGGTCCAGCAGGGCTGGAGAGGTTCAATACAGTTATACTGACCCTTTGCACGTGACGTCGCGTTCCACTCGCGCGAGATACGGACGCCATGACGGACGGCAAAAGAACACTGGACTCAATAGAAAGACAAGGAGGCTCCTTATTGTTCCCGACATTTTGAGATTTTCTATCGGTTTTAACTTAATGTTATGTTGTTAAAATGAGTATTTCCTGCTGTGCCGTGCAGTGTACCAACAGACAAGGCTGCAAACCTGATCTAGCCTGTTACAGAATTCCCTTTGAGAAGGACAGAAGACGGCTATGGATAGCTGCAATTAATCGCAAGGACTGGTAGCCCTCAAAATACTCGAGGATCTGCAGCGAGCATTTTGTACAAGGTAAGTTTCATATTAAAACGTTATCAAAGTTATGTTAGAGTCAGTCAAAACAAATTCAATGTAGTTAGCAACTTTATCAAGTGAATACTAGTAACACTATTATTACTATTATTATCCCACTTAGCTAACGTTTCTAAAGCCTTGAAAAGAGTCGCTGATGCGTCAGTTATTACAATACTATTACTGTTTGATCATTTGTCATTCATTTTTCAGAACAGGTTACTTTGTGATATTCAGGAGATTAGGAGCAAGATGTTTCTCATGTATAAAGAAAAATGGTCTGTTGATATACGGTCAAAGCAAAAATGAGGAACCTCCTGTCTCATAAAGGACAGATACTGTAAAACCTTATGTGATGTAATTTAAACAAAAGGTAAAGGAGACCGGAGGGTTTAGTGCCACTCAAAAGAAGTGAAAATGTGAGAATGGGGTTTATTTCTTGTTTTGTTGTCCTGTCTCTGACGATGTGAGGGGCATACTTTTTATTAAAATGTCCTCCATTTATGTCGATTTCTTTCGGCTGGATGATTACTCGAGCTGTACTTCAGGAAGGGAACCTTTATTGTCACAGATTTTCTTTGTCAAACTCGGGAGAGAAGGCAGAATATTTGAAGACCGAGCTGCAAAATAATTTGTAATGAATTGTAGCAAACTATTAGACTGCTGCAACTTTGTTTTTGGTGTTCTGTAAACCCACAAGGGTTTGGCAGGACACAGAAATAAAAAGGGAGCGTACCTATGTTCCCCGATCGGGGAACCCTAACCCTCACCTAACCCTAACCCTAACAGCGGGGAACTTTTTTTAGAAAAAGGGTCCTATGTTCCCCAGTCACATACAAAGCGGGGAACATAGGACCCGGGGAACATAGGGATGATCCCAATAAAAATCAATCATCAATACTTTGTTATTCACAGTCTCACCCCTGATCATTTACCCTGTGATCTCCCGGGAAACTCGTGGATAAGCAGGGTGACTGCAAGATGGCTGCCTCTCTCCTCTCTGGAAGGCTTGTTCTTTTAAAGCGCTTCATTTACTTTGGTTTATGTTACAAACAGTTTAATAGCACCCAACACCCATCCTTACAGACTGCTGACTTTACACCTCCCGGTTTGCCTCCTTCCTTTGTGATGCTCCTGAACGAGTCGGGCATAACACTTGAAATAAAGCAGCTACAGGATTCTCAAGTCTCCAGCTGCATTATTACTTCTGTTCCTACTGATACGAGCTCACAGGGCATGTGAAGTCTGACACAAGTAGGTCAAACCATGACTGTACCTGGCTGAATTGTTTTCTAGTTTTAAAGAAGAAATTCTCTCGTCTATGAGACTAAATATCTTTTTAAAAAGGATGTTTCCTGCCGTGTACGTTTGTTGTCGGCTCATCGGCACATCTTCTCTCCTCCTCTCTGGGCTGTCAGACTCCCCTCAGTCCTCGCTGTAATCATCCTCTGTCACTGATGACTGAGGCATCATTTAGCCGAGTGTTTTCCGGGGAGATTCCCTGTGGTTAATTCCATCAGTCACACCGTTAGATTTCCCTGCAGCTCTCCTCGCTTTGGAGGAGCCGAAATATTAAGAAGGCAGCAGCGAATCAGATTCCATCTCCGGGGAAACGACTCTGACGCTCCGCTGTGATCGCTAAACCTTAAAATCACAAACTGAATATTGGAATATTTTAGCCTAAATGGAAAAAAGCTTCCATCTCTCTCACAGCCTCTCCCTTCACAGTTTACAGGTATTTAGCTAACAGCCTCGTCCTGAGGCACTTACTGGATCATTTGGAGCAAACAGCAGAGTCTTCTCTGTTTGTACAAAACCCAACTAATCATTGTTAAGAGGAGAGAGAGCTGTGGGCCAACACCTCATCCATACTCTGAGAAGTCATTGTACTCATTTGGCCTCCAATGCCATGTAAAATTCACCTGATGAGTTATCTTAAACCTAAATAAATGATTCATTATCATTTCATCAACCAAAGAAAGCTTTAAAGGAGCTTCATTCATGTGTGTAGGAGTATACTATAAAAGTCAACATCAGTTTAGCATTTATGCTATTACAAAAGGTTGTGTAATCACTTCACATTACTGCCGCAAATGTTTGTTTATTTGACATGAATATGTGCACCGAAGCTTTATTAAACAGTGTCACGCTAATTCTACAAGGATTTGTAGCTGTTCATGATGACATGAATGTTAAAGTCTTAAACATCTTAAGCCCCGACAGTAATAAACACAGAAAAAAAAAGTAGTAAGACAGGACAAGGGTGTTTACTTTCAATTGTTGATCAAGAATCGTAAAATGCATCTTACCTTTGCTGTTATGTGGTCAAAAGTTATAAGCCACCCGTGTCTCCATCTGAGGCGTCACCTCTCCTATCAAGGTTTGTGTACTGATTATTTGTGTAGGTTTTGTCTCTTACTGCTTCAATGATACATTTATATGCTTTTCTGCTGTTAGAAATGTATGTGATTCGTCCTTTGAATATATTTCTTTCAACATCTATTGCTCTGTTTTCATGCAACAGTGATCATGAAGGAGGATGTGGATTATGCCCCCCCACCACGCAGTTCCTCCAGGCGCCGATCTGCATCCTCCAGTCCCGGGTCCTCTTCCCCTGACAAGCCAACTACGAGAGGTCGTGGCCGTGGCCGTGGCTGTGGTCCTGGCTGTAAAGGCAGCAAGCGGCCAAAATTGGCACTGGAGACTTTGAGCCTCAGCAGGGGAGATGGAGGACAAAGGAAGAGCCAGATGTTGAACCCCCAACACCACAGTTTGAGTCGAAACACCCACCTGGCCCCAGGATTGACACCACTGTCGACTGGTCTCCCCTCAGCATCTTCAAGCTGTTCTTCAGCAGCAGCAGTCTGCACAGCATTATAAACAATACAAATGCTAATGCTGTGCGACGATTGGCACAAGGTCCCAAGTACAAGTGGTTTCCCCTCTCAGTTGAGTCATTTTACATCTTTCTTTCCATCAACCTCTTCTTTGGCTAGGTACATGTGCACTCCAGGGCGGTCTTCTGGAGGAGGGAGTGGCCGTACCAATTTGTTTTCCCCAAGAGCAGCATGTCCAGGGACCGGTTTGAGGCCATCTTTTGGTCTCTTCGTCTGTCTGATGTTACAGAAGATGAAGAGAATGAAAGAAAGAGAGGGACACCTCAGTTCGACAGGATATTCAAAATCAAGCCACTCTATGGCGTGATTGTGAATACCTGTAACTCCCTTTTCCAGCCGTACCAGAACATCACAATCGATGAAAGGATGGTAGCAAGCAAAGCCCGCATTGGATTCAGGCAGTACATGAAAGATAAGCCAACAAAATCTGGCTACAAATTGTTTGTATTGGCAGACTCTAAAACTGGCTACACCTCCAATTTTTTTGTTTATCAGGGTAAAGATAAGAGTAAGGTCAAACTGAGGGGACAGAAGGATGATGGCCTCAGTGTCACATCCGTCATGGACCTGATGAGGTTTGACCACCTTGGAAGAGGATATCATCTTTATGTTGATAACTTTTACACCAGTCCACTCCTTTTCAATAAACTTTTAAAAAATCACACGGCAGCTTGTGGCACCATTAGGACAAATAGAGAGGGATTTCCAAGGATGACAAACAATGACCTCCCAAAGAAGCCTGAGAGGGGAGACATGAGGTGGATCCGTGAGGGCAACCTCCTCTTTGCACGGTGGATGGACACTAAAGTGGTCAATCTCTGCAGCACCTTTCACAAGGTGTACAGCTGAGCCACTGTACTGAGGAGGGTGAAGAGGCCAGATGGACACTGGCACAGGGCTCCTGTGGATGTGCCTGATGCGTGCAGGGACTACAACATCAACATGGGTGGGGTGGACCTCTCAGACGCCCTCATCCACTACTACTCGGTGCATGGCAAGACAATGCGGTGGTACAAGACGTTTTTTTATCATTTCATCGACATTGCTGTCGTCAACAGCTACATCCTGCTCAAAGCTGTGGCCAGCAGTCACAACCAGACCCCCATGTCCCACAAACAATTCAGAAAAGTTCTGATGAGGGAGATAGTTGAGCAGGCTAAAGCTTTGGTTGCTGAAGCCACCCCCCGCCCGAGCCTCACCAACTCCTGCATGCCTGTGTTCAGAGGGAGCAGGGACATGAAGACACCCATGTACTGCTAAAGGTGCAATGTGTCACTTTGCCTTGTTCCTGACAGAAACTGCTTCCTCGAGTAACATGGCATGGGACTTCAAAAATGAGCCTGTTGCTGGCAAGCCATCCCTCCCACCCCCTTATAGCCCATTGTAAATAGTTGCATTTGTTGCACTTTTTTACTGTTTGTTGCTTGCTGTTACAATTGTTGTTTTCAAGAGTACATTATTTTCTCTAATTGTGATTGTTGTTTTGTTTACTTGCACATCGGCATTCTTGCACAGTTTAGCACAAAGTGTGCCAAACTGTGCCAAAATGAGCGTCCGCCTGGTTGTATCTTTACTAAAACCTTTGTGGAGGGTTAGCCCTTTGCTCAAATTCTATCAAATTTGATTAATATGTAGTCAAGGATTTGCTGAAGGTAATCAATGGCATCTGTCTGCATGGAATCATTGTTGGCATAGTTTTATCCTCTGTCAAATAGGGGGGAATAATATATAAAACAGGCGATATTTACTCAGGCATAGTGGCAGACACAACATTTTTTACACTGGGAATACATTCTCTGAAGTCCCTAGATGTCCAAGGACACCAAGAACATGCATATGAACGTTTTTATAGTGGAGTAATTCTTCATTTACTTTGGGTATGTCTTTTTAGGCATTTTTTCTGAAAATATGGCCAGGGCTTAGCAATGTAGATTAAAATCCTGTCTGTTAAACACTGGATTTTAACTTTTTGTCATGCTTTACATGTCTCGTCTACAGCTATCTCAGCGCTTTTTCATTGGTTAATTAGTTAAAATACTCAAATTAAAAGTTTAAATACAAAGTTTGCTTTGTATATATTGTTCAAAGTTTACCTTTAATTACTGTGTTAGCATTTTTAATCAGTTAAATAATCACATCTGCTTTTAACTGGCGTGTTTAGCCTGTAATCTAGCCTAGCTGGCTTCCTAAAAAGCTCTGCATATACACATGATAGTAGAACCGTTCACCCTTCTCTCTGATTTGTGATTTAAATCTATTATCCAGAAATTATATTGAAGCTTCACTGCTCGCTTTCACATTTTTCAGAGTGTAAAAAAGAGCCATAGTGACCTAATGTTAGCATGTGGTTTGCTAATGTTGCTAACAGTTATCTATCCATCTAAAGAATCAAAAATTTAAAAACACTATACAAAAAATAAATGATACACTTTTAATATACACAGGTGAAGTATTTTAACTAACGTATAGATTATAAAGCTTTAGGTAACAATAGATGTATACTTTTGGAGTTAACACAGAGCAAAAGGACGTGCAGTTCATAAAGAGGATATATGTCACACTATGTTGTGCAAGTGTAGAATAACACATATTAGAAATTGGGTCAAAATTTGGACAACAAAAGGAGAAAAAAGGATCAATATTAGCAGCAGATACATCTTTTTTTATCTAATGCATTCTACTTCTTTGTCAAAACCTGGAGTCTACAATAAAAATTAAACTCGCCAATCACATTAACCCATTAAGGCCTAAAACGCCTAAAAAAAATGCCTGTAAAACCTATGGGCGATTTTGGAAAGAACCCCTAAAACCTGAGGTTTTCTGGAAAACAGCACCCTGGTGTCAACGTCTACTAAAAAGCTGATATCTCAGCCTCTGTAGGAGATAGAAACAAAATTCAAAATGTATTTGAGAGCTTACACCTGTGGCTTTGACAAGAACAATGTTTTATTTGTGCAAATCTTTATCAAAATATTTAAAACATTGCACAAACTATTACAAAGTTGAAAATACAATAAAACCAATAAAATAAATGACACATCTCTCTAATTATTATTTCTTATCAATAAACTTTTTATTTACAAAGCACTTTCCAAGTCAAACAGATGCAAAGTGTGTAACAACAAATAAAAAAATAGGGGAAAAAAAGTTACATTTACACCTAGGATGTAGAATAAGTATACTGTCATCATCAAAATTTCCTATAATTATCATAGATCATAGTAATAAAACATATATTGCACTCAAAGTGCAGTCAGAAAAAACATTGGCCGCGTTTCCCAGATTCGTTAAGAAGCTCTTAAGTGCTAAGATCTTCTTAGGAGCGCTCTTAAGAACGCTGTGAAAGAAGGATGTGTTTCCCAGAGTCGCTCTTAGCTTAAGAAGATCTTTCACTAAGAAGGAAATGTAAGATCGAGCTGACCCACTCTTAACAGCCTTCTTAGCGACCAAATGCTCAGTGATCAAGCCGCGTCAGGGTAATTTACATCCTCCACTTTTCGAAATAATAAAACAATGCTCAGTGTTGAAATGCGCTCATAGCTGCGGACCACTGGCGCATGAAACATAGGTTAATAGTAGAAGAAAAAAAACGTTTTATTGAATTACACGGTTAAGTTTTCCACACACATCTGCATATGAGTTTATAGTACTACACATAAAAAACAACAACCCTGTGGCATTTCACAGATATCAAGGAAACAGATGTAATTAAACTCAGCTGAACCTCATCCAGAGAGGCTTCACCTGCTACTCTATATAAATGCGTTGCCAAAGTCCGCGCGTGTGAGAAACCATGGCTGCAACACAGCACATTCTCGCTGCGAACCAACAGCGTCGCCGAGCGCGAAGCCAGACGGCTTACATAAATGCATACGTGCGTCAGCACTTCTCCCCACTGGACGCGCTGTCAGACCGGGCTGTCCAGGCAAAGTACCGGCTGCCCCGTGCGGAGATCCAACGGCTGATCACTCGGTGTCTCCACACATCCAGAGAGCAACCCGCTGCAATTTTGGCCTCAGCCCGCAGGTGCAGCTCCCGGTAAAGCTCTCTGTCTCCGCCATTGTTTACAATCTGTCTGAAGCACATGTAAGAATCACCCTCCTTATTATGAGATGAAGTCCTTAGATGAAATGTACTGAGAACTACAACATGACGTATCCGCTTTCCCGGCCTCAAAGGTAGAAATGCGCAACAGCGCCCCCGGCTTCAAAGGTAGAAATGCACACATGCTCTCCCGGTCTAAATGGGTTAATCTGAAAAATAGATTTGTCCAAAATATCTGTTCCCCAAACCATTCAGCACTTGACCTGTTTTTGTAGAGATTAGCCAAAATGGCCAGCGCAGGGAAGAGCAAGTGTTGGCCCTGAAGTCCATTAGCCGGATATTCGTTTGCCTGATATACATTAGCTACACTGGAAGCTACAAAGTATTTGCTGTCGTACCCAGAGGCTAAACCGTTGTCAGGCTATACGTGATGGATTCAGTGTAGGGATTGGTCGACACGAAAATATTATGTCATGATTATCCTGGCAAGAATAATTAACGATTTTCAACATCAATATACAAAATATGTTTAAAACTCTTAAAATGACATTAGAAAATACTGGAATAACTATCTTGTATTTTGATTGGATACAAATATTTTATTGCATTACACATAAGACATCTATTTTCAGCGAACATCCAATTCCAAGTTGATCTGAAGTTATCGACCTCCAGAGCTTTTTTTACGTTGCTCATGAGAATACGTACAATCATCCCGATAACAGAAATTCACCACAATCAATGTATCCTCACTCATTTTTTATCACGAACCGCGATCGTAAACCCACTCATTCTTAAATTAATAACTAAAAGTTCTGTATTTAAGTTTGTCCACTGCAAGTATCTCCATCATCAAGTACTTTGAGAGAAACAGCTGAATATAACTGAATGATACAACAACATATAATGCTGTCAGTCTCACCTGTTGCCTCCCACAGCATCATGTTGGCTGCTGTCCTCCTCCTCCTCCTCCTCCTCCTCTCTCTTCATCGCTGTCCCTTCCTGACCCTCTCATGCTGTTTCAGCTGCCACCACAGTTAAAGCTGGTTAAAGCCTGCAGATATAATCAAAACAAATGCATTGGAAAGTTAATCACACCGGTCTGACTGTTTAACTTTCCCACCTACAGTATGTAATGGATCCAGCTCGATCGTGAAGCTCAAAGAAATGTAACCACCGTTTCCAGACATTTCTTTCACGATGTTAGCGAAGTCTTTCTGGGCCGCGGTGCATCACATGTTAACGGTTTAGCCACTACGAAAACTGGCTTCAAAGCCTGGCATTCCTCCTGGGAGCCCCCGTGACACCTTGCTCAAATTCTGGGCGTTACTTAGGACACATCCTGCACTGAACAGAAAGCAGCATTCCCATGGTAACAGGGCGCTAATGATCTTTATTCGAGCGACTAAGACGGGGAATCATTTACTCAGAATGAGGATCTAGCTAGCTAAATTGGCTAGGGAATGATATGGGTACACAACCGCAGCGAGCTCAACAAAGGTGAAATAAAGTCCTCATGAAATGGCTAATAGAATGCTAGTTGCTTCTGCAAAGTTACGTGTTTCTAGAAAGCAGCCAATAGCGCCAAATGTATGTTACGGCCCCTCCCGACCCCTAACCGCTGATGTTGACTGTTCCCGGTCAGACCAGGACAGACAAACACCACCTACGAGAAGACAGAGGCTAGCTTGACGAAGGGAGCACAGTCCTGGTAACACCGAGGTGAGTCAGCAGCTAACAGAGCTAACAGCTAACAGTTACATTTAGCAGCAGTTAGCACTTACTTTAGCAACAAAGCTACCGGTATCTACCACGAAACGCTATAAATCACTGGCTGTTGTTCTAAGAGGCCAAGTACAGCCCTGGTCCGGAGGGTTTCATTGAGAAGCTGCAGGTTATCTGTCCAGGGTTTCTCAGGGCAGAACAGCCTCCATAAAACATGACCCAGTTTCACCAAAATCACTATAAAGTTGTGTTTTTGTTCAGTAGTCCATGAGGTCCGGTCACGAGCAACATGCTTCTCTGGGGACGCTCTTGTTTTTGTATCTCGCCACAAAATAAAGAAAGCGTTTATTAGACAAAACATACATCATCAAAACTTTAAAGATCATTAATTGTTCAGGATGACTCATTAACATTTTAAGGTACAAACTCTAAAATTTAAAAATAACCTCAAAATAGCTTTTCTTTACCAACTGGGCCTGATACTGATGTACAGGTGAGACATGGATCAAGACAGACATGAAAAAAACACTTGAATTTGTTGTGTTTTATCCAAAACTGCCTTTTACAGTTTTACAATGACTTTCATTTAGATTCTCAAAGGCCAACTCCTGTTTTCAGTCTTTATGTAAAGGGAGTTGCATCCGGTTGCATTGCCGTGCACGTACACACATATTATGGAGGATAAACACGTTTCATGGAGAACACTGTCTGTCTTTTAAGTGTCCAGAGAAATTGGACTGTTTTTCATGCATTAATCAATTCTGTATTTTCATTGTTTAACGCCACAAACAAACTTCTATTTAATTTGATTGTACTTTTATTTCATTAAACTGCCTCAATGTGCAATTAAAACAGATGGAATAAGCTTGTATTTTTTAATAAAGTATAATTTGGGGGTTTCAAAAACAAACTAAAATGACTTGTTAAAGCTGAGATTCTCTTGCTGTTCATTCTTCAGATTCGGAAGTATTGGAAACCAAACACATTGCTCAAATTAAATTAAATTACGTTGCGGGCAGACAGATCGGATGATGGACTGAGTTTCTACAGATCAAATCTGAACCGGAGAGCACTGCAGTCGAGCTGAATTGTTGCAGCAACAGTTTGTGTGTGAGGATTAGAGAGTTAAACTGGATTTCTGCGGTCGTACTCGGGGATTTTCTCTGTCATGTTAACACCCTCAGATCACTACATCAGTGCTAACAGTGCAGCTGCTGATCAGCTCTGTGATGTAGCTGTTATCTGAGCCGCTGCTATCTGCTGTCGGCTTCCTGACTTCACCCCTTATCTCCCGACTCCCCTCGTCTTTTTTTTTTTTTTGCCATGACTCCTCCACTCCCTCATTTTTTCCAGATTACTCTCCGTCTGTTTCTGCCTCCTGTCAGAGGACCAGGCACTAAATGAGATTAGTGATGGTGGCTGAGGGAAGCCCTGGCCCGAGGCTCTGCGGGCTTTTTCAGCCGTTTTTTTTTTTGTTTTGTTTTTCGGGTGAAGTGACGGAGTGAGAGTGACATTCAGTCAGTCATGGAGGAAGACAAAAAGGCAGAACAAGCCATCTTCTGTCCGCCCCGACTGCTGTACACCACGCAACGGTCACGGTCTCTTTGTGAAACGATGACTCGTACTGAATCCAATTTCATGACACTATTATAATAAAAAAACAAAAACAAAATAAAAGCTTCTCCTCGGCCGTCATGAACTGAACTGATGCCTTCATTTACCTCCTCGGCAAACGACACGGCACATACAGATTTGTGCCTTCACGAATAAGCGAATACATAAATAACGCAGATAGCATGAATTATTCAAATCCTCCAGCAACGATGTAGGTGGGAGTGGAAGCTAACCAGCTCTGACAAGAGACTCACACGGGGAAAAGTAATAAAGGTTCAAATAACCTCGGTGGGTCTGCAATCACATCGGTTTAATCTGAAGATGCTGAGTGTGTTTCTCGGAGCAGACACGTGTTTTTATGAGACTGTGCTGCTGTCGGAGCGTCGCCGCCCCTACTGTCTCCATCCTGTCTCGTATTAAAAGGGTAATTCTACTGTTTTTAGCTCATTCAGGACATTTTGCATCCCTTTGATATGCATTGTTAGATATCACGCTGTGTTCGCACTTCTTTTTTTCCCTTTCCACTGGCAGTTAATAGTACAGCTGATGTACTGTTTAAGCTTGAAACACAACACAAACTTTCAAGCATTTGTTTTTTGGGCAAATGTTCTCGAGGGCAAGTTCAAAATAATGATAGTATTGTGACATCTATAGAAACGCTATCTTTAACTTGGTTTATGGTACGTTTTGTCTCATTTTTTACAAATAAATAACCCTTAAAATACAAGCTCTGGGAGGCAGAGAGAGTCTGTAACTAAAAGAGTGAAGAAAGTGCACAAAAAGAAGAATTACACTCAATTACTAATGAAAAGGCAGCCAGATGAACTTCAATTATTCATATGTGTATTATTAACACTATATCAATATTTCATTTTGTAATATTGAAGTAATCATGAATATTGCAATATCATGACACCCTGTAAATGGTGCTTCTTAATGTTAAAACAAAAAAAATCTATGTAAAAATTATATATAAGTATATAACAAAAGTTAACATGATTTATCAGTATAATTAGACAAACATTATAAAAGAAATTAAACATCTTTTCCACAACAGGTTTACGTCACTTATATGAACAGATTTAAAGCTATAGTCTGTAACTTTTTTTTGGTTACATTTGCTAAAATTGTCATTATGATCTGACAGTAGAATATGATACAGGTCAGCTGTGTAAAAATCCACTGTCTGTGGGCCCACCCAGTGGCTGTAATTTGATTTTCAAGAATCTACCGCTCCCGGCTGAGTACAACCAATCAGAGCCAAGGAGAGTGTGAGCCAGGTGTCAATCACTCTCGTGCATACGCTGCTGGCAGCCCCCCTCCCCCACGCAGGCGCAATGCCTGCTCTTACCTGGTCTGATACTGCAAGCTCAAAGGCAGCGAACAATCAGGCGGAGAGAAAACAGCTCGGGAAAAATGCCTATCCCACTGTTGGCTCCAACATTGCCCACATCACAGGGAACAAATAAGAAGGCTGACGAACAAAAACGTTGTAAAAGGAAAGAAGGGGACCGTGCCCGAAATAAAAGTAGGATCAACATCGGAGCGTCTTTTCAGAGGTGGAGGGAGCTGCGGGATTTGCAAAGACTGAAAAGTTAGCCACTTTTCTGCTGGACAAGTAAGTACCATTGCTTGATATGTTTCATTCTATGTTTTAACCACAAGGCTATGGTGGCGGCGGTTACAGTAAAACTCACAACAGCGCACATCACCAATGTTGCAGTCAAGCTACGCAGCTTGTTGCTAAATCTAGCTTGTTAGCTTGTATGCTAACTCCGGTGTTTAGCTTTGTCTGTATGGCTACTGGTTAGCAAAAGTGTCTTTCAAGTGACCGGGCAGTTATAACGTTAGTTTGTGTTCAGTACGCTCTGAAGTGGTTGAATTAGTTGAGAGAAATAATGTTACTCATGCTCCAGAAAGACAGCATGGTGATGATGATTACCTGAATGATTACCTGGTAACTCGCCTGAGGCACTCATCATTGTAATTTAGCTGTATTGATCAGAAAAAGAACAATCAGGGTGTATTTTGTTGCCAGTGCCCTAACAAAGCAATGAGCATTCAACCTGATGTGCAAGCTATTTTAACCTGAACGTTAGTTTTCGTTAGCAGGTTTTCTCCCCGATTTATGTGTGCTTTTGCTCACTCTGCTAAATTAACCCATAATCACTGTTGTACTTACTTACGAGAGTGTTTGTTTTGTTTTGTTTTGTTTGATGAATGCGCCATCTTGGTTATCTCGCGTCCTCCGTTACAAGCGTGCTCGTGCACAGCAGTCTCCTCTGTGGGGAGGGGCTTTGAAGGCAGGGCTGCAGCGCAGCAGAGAGGAAGACGGAGGACCTGGGAGCTGCATCATTCACATATTCTGGCTAAGGCCACTCTTTTCTCAAATCTCCGGACTGCAGCTTTGTCTTTTTTGTCTTTTACAACATAGATGAAGCTTTAAACATAACACAAACTTTCAAATCTTTATTGTTTTAAGTGAGTGGACAAATTCCTTTAAAATTATGATTATATTGCAGATTTAATATTTATATGTATGTGTAAATTACAAGCATATAACAGGTCAATATGAGCAAAAGACTCAGTATAACTGTCATGATCCTGGTTTTTGTGTTCTTTTATTTCCTGTTTTCGCCCTTGGTTCCTGAATCCTCTCTGTCTGAGTGTTTTCTGCATTTGGGTCCTCCCCTTCTCTCGTTATTGTAACAATAATCACAGAAACAGTGATGAAACATCTTTTCTACAAAAATGTCTGGCTAACGTTACTGTAAACGTAAGCTAACTTCTACGTGACGTGACGGGGCTTCAACTTTAAACTCCTTGTTTTATTCTTCAGGTCATTTTTGGGAACTTTTCGCTCGACTTTGACTGAATCTCAGTATCAAAACCTTTGAGAGTTTCCAGTGAACCTTGGTGAAAATGGAGCCCGACAGCAACAGCTAACAGTGACTTTTTGGGAACAAACAGTCCAAAGTCCCGCCCTGTCGGAGCTATCTTCGGGGCCAGCTTGTGAATATGTCCCAGCGGGTGAAGTCATCAGTCGGCGAGGATGGCCGGAGACTCGTCCACTGACTTTAACCTGTAAGCTGGTGGTGCTGCTCTGCTTCCTCCACGTCTCCGTCACTGCTCGACATCTGGTTCGCCTTCATCCAGAACCAGCAGTCCCAGTATAACGTGACACAGCCGACCCGGTTAGACACACCAAGGTCACCGCAAGAACCGAACCGAAGGAGGATGCTGCCAAAGTCCAGCAATAGGAGGTGACACAGACAGAGGAGAAGAAGACCAGGGAGCCGGTGAAGAAGCTGTGGACGTGCCCAAAAACATCTCCTCTGCTCATGGGTCCTCTGTGGTTGAAGGTTAACAACCCCGGCGAATCTGGAGTAGATCAAGAAGGACAAACCCAACGTGGAGCTGGGCAGGCACTTCAGAGCCAAAGACTGCGAGGTGCTGCAGAAGGTCGCCATCATCATCCTGTTTCACAAACGAGACGAACACCTCAAGTACTGGCTGCTCTACCTGCACCCCATCCTGCAGAGACAGCAGCTCGACCACGGAGTCTACTTCATCAACCAGGACGGAGACGAGATCTTTAACCGAGTGAAGCTGCTGAGCACAGAGACTCTGAAGGAGTACGACTTCGAGTGATGATCGGGGTCAGGTGTGCACCAACCACAAGGAGGAGGGAGGAGAAAGAGGGCGACACCTGAAGAAAAGCACGACACAGTGTTGGTATCACCCAAGTGAAATGTGTTGATGCGTACTCTATACCAACATATCAGTCGGGCCATAAAAACTAATCAAGATTCTGCATCTTTTATGAATTTAAAAGAAATGAGATTGTTTGATGATATCAGAACATTTTGTCTTTGTTTAAATCCTATAATAATACCAGTAAGAAGGTGGACCGACAGTTATTCTAACCATTTTTAAGGAGGCGAGGACGATCGACGTATATTCAATGTTTTCTGACTGTTTAAGAGCATAAAATATACTATAATGAGGAGTGACGCCTCTTCAGGTTCCCCTCATCTACCTTATTTGATAAACCCTTTGTCTGGTAGTGAATGAAGAGAGAGATAATGTATTTATCCTGTTTGAAACATCAGCCTGTGAAAATATGTCATTATAAAGACGACACAGCCAACAGTGTCGTTAGTGACGTTGTCTCTTAACTTAAACATTGTAGAGCTGCTTCTGTGTACTAGCAGCTCACAGAACTGAACCAGAACCAACTCTCCTTTCACAGAACTGCAGTTGTCAATATTTAACCACCTTTTCTGAGCCCAGTTGGCTCCATGTTGGTGACGTGTGACGAGCGCATTAACACAAAACTACATGAGGTTTTACTTTAATTACAACAAACTGACACTTTATTGACCTGACAAACATCATGTGTGTGATTTAAACAGGATCAATACATTTGTCTCTCTTCATTCACTACCAGATAAAAATTCTCTGTTGATGCGTCCTTGTCCTCAGTATGAAAGATGCCAACAGGTGACAAAATGAGCATGTCACCGTGAGGCCTTGCTGAAGGAAACCTGCTTGACAGAGAGCCAGGAAAGTGTTTTTCACACAATTCCTCCTCGACAGCGACCACAAAAAGAATTTACCTCAACTTTCTCCTGACTGTGTGACTCCAGACAATATAACATCTGTGTCTGTTGTCACGTACGTGTGTGTGTTTGGCCAAGTTTTTCATACGCAAGACTATAATCATGAAACCATCCCGTAATTTAGCAGAAAACACAATCACGTTGGAGACATTTTCATCATACATTTCTCTGAAGAGTAACGAAGACGATGACGCAGAAAGGTGAGACATAAATCAAAAATCAAAGATCAGCTTTGCTTCTTCTCGTCTTCTTTTTGTGGTATTTCTTCACTCTCTGGTGTTGAACATTGAAAACGTGCTCGAATTGACATTTTCTCTTTTACCAGGGTGGAAGATACGAATATGTATTTCCTCATTAGCCCACATGTACTTTTTGAAGCTCTTTAATTGGTACGGTGACCGTGAATATGAGCACAATAATGACCACGGAAGATTCCAATCCAGGAAAACCACTGTGCCCAGCAGAGTTGTGTCAGAACAAGGAGAAGCTGTGGTTGAATTTTATTAATCCGACTGGTTGTTAAGTGAAAGCTGAACCCATGAATATTTTTCAGCTAAAAGTACAAATCACACGCCGGCAGCTCTGAGCAGCAGTTTAATCTCAAGGTCCCTGATGGCCAAATGGAAGCCTCTTGCTCTTTCTTCAATAATACAGCTCCTGTTTGGTACAGAAATACTCTCATCCACAATAGCCCATATTGTGCAAACTGCCACTTGAACTCAGAGAAGAGCGGTCCTCATCGCTTTCCTCTTCTCTTTATATATTTTTCATCCAATCAGTGGAAGCGGCTGTGAGCAGAGCTGTCGGCCTTCTAATGAAAGACAGCGTCTGCAGCAATCACTTGGACATCTGCCGCTGCTTTGAGGCGAGTCATTGTCTGGTCCGTGTGTCCGTCCACTCCAGACGATGGCCACGGGCTACGAGCCGGCCTCAGCTGTCAGAGACGAGCTCTCGACGTACAAGGAGGGAACTGTTCGACTGGGAGGAATCTGCGCCGTGGAAATCGATGAGGACTGGGGGGGATCTGTTGACGGTGGGTGGTACAGAGGAGGGAGGTCTGCGGACCACTGCGGGCTCGCCAGATGATGCTGCTGCTGGAGGGGAAACAACCATCATTCGGAAAGAATGATTGCCTCTAATGGCGTGCATGCTTCTAATACAATACTGGAAAATGTGAGTTATGTTGGCTCTGGGGTCGTATATCAAAAGTCTGGCTTCTGCAGTGTCTATCAAACTCTCAGACAACAAAGAAGGTGTGGGTGTAAAAATATCAAGTGATGGATGGAGAAAAAAAAAGCTTTTTCCTACGTGTTGTGTTCACAAGATTTGTTTAATTGTTCCAAATATAATGTAATAAACTTTAAATGTGCTGAAGATAACGTGTTACGTAAGAAATCCACCAAGTTACGTGGGAGATTTTATCAGCACTCAACAGCAGAATATAAATCCAATAATATCAGCAGTTTTAGACGTTATACATTCTTTTTTTAAAATTGAAATTAATTATCGGATTTTGTAAACGAGCAGTTGTGACAGAAGTTTAGCGATGTCCATCTTCACACAGTGTCCATTTTCCTCTTGGTGGTCTTGCTGGGATGATGTTATGCTGCTGTGTAGATCCCAAGTCGTATAAATTTAGGAAATCTTTTTCACCACTTCCCAATTGATCAGCAACTGATAAAAATAATACAAAATGAAAACCTGGTGGGACATTGGGCCATAATTCAAAAAGGTAATGTGAGCATTCAACCACGTCCTAGCTAACGTTACTGTTTGATTACATCCAGTGTGTTTAACTTTCAGGCTTAGATACATGTGTCCAAGATGTGTGTTGATATCAGAATTAATTAACTCCTTTCAGATTGTATCATGTAACATTACTAGGTATTAATCTTAGCGAGGAGGTGTTTAAATGCTAACATTAGCTGTTGTCTAAACGGATGCCAATAGGTTTTCTACCTTGAAACATGGCCCGACTGCCCTCCAGATTGTCGCTTTCAATTGTCTTTTCAGCTGATGATCAATTAGAAAGTTGTGAAATAAAAAAAAGATGACAGTCCTGTGTTTATTAGGATTTCCAGCCTTGAACACAGTGGTGCGACGTTTGAGCATCCTACCGTGAGCGTGACATTTTCCTTCTAATATTTTATTAGTTTTATAAAATGATCTTTTAAATTCACAAACTCATGGCACAATTTAAACGCTATCAAAATTTTAATTGCCTCTCACTAATTTTTTCTGATACAAGGTCCTGCGGTGGTTCACCAGAAGGGGAATGATTTTGTCTCTCTATCCAGATTCCTGCTGTCTACACCAAAAGCCCCCGAAACCATTGGCTGTTGCCCCCAGAGGCTAAATCTTTAACAGACGTTTTCTAATTTCTTCTAATTAGCTCTAAACCTGATGATGGCACTAGATTAAAAGGTCAGAGGATCACTAAAGTTATTACGATTTATCCTGACAACATATGAATGATTGTACCACATTCCTAAGAGTTGTGATGAGGCTTAGAAACACACCAAAAGTGTGTTACAACAGGCTGCTGTGTCACAAAGACTTGTTGTAAATGAACTTAAACAAGAAGACAAACACGTTCAGTTACAGTGAATGAGGAAGAATTTAATGACTCTTCCTGATTATGGCTTCAAATTAAATCCTTTCTATTTAACTCCTGACAAGCGCTTACTTGTTTTCAGTAAACAAGTGTAATTTAACATGACAACAGGCTGTTGTTGGATCTTTAGCCAGGCACTGATGTTGGCTTAAATGGTTGGATGAGTGTTTGAATGAACGTAGGCGCTGCTGGATGCTGCCTGTTGATTTCAAGTGGCTTCCCGTTCTACCATTGGCCGTGGGTGGACGACAGCTCCGCTAATTAATGCAACCATCAACACTTAAGTACAACTGTGTGAAATGATTATCCAAATGCAATTCTCAAAAAATATGCAGCCTGGTCAGGGGGATAATGTTCATTAAAATTTTTGTAATTGTCCCCTCAAATTAGCACTTTAATAATTTGTGTCCTCACAAAGCAAATCTCTGCTGAATTCTCTTTTGTTCACGTCCCATTCACAATTGTGTGCCATCAAACGGCTGCATTGTCTTTGACTGGAGCTGTTAAAACACAACAAACACACAAAAAAGCTTCTAAAAAACATTTTTAATTCAATTTATTTCAGCCATGTGATGTCAGCGTGTTGCGGGTGATGACATCACGCTTCTTCTTTCCCGTCAGTGGGATGTGAATGTCGGCATGATGCCTTCACTGACTCTCGCACCGCGGGTGAAAACTAATGAAAGTGTCGCTGAGTGAATCGGGGCACAAATTTACTTCCCGTGATGCTCAGCTCGCTGCCGCTGGCAGCTGCTGATGGAGACGATGGTGGCGATGATGATGGTGGCGGTGATGATGATGATGTAGCAGAAGGCCTGCGGGAGTTTATGATCCGTGCAAATGGAGGAATCTGCATATTGTTGCATATGAGTTTGCCTAATGGACGCCTACACGCTGAAGAGATGACAATAATAGAACATGGAGCGCAAGATAACTGCTGTATGACACACAACACACACCAACATACAGACACACACCTCCTTTGTGTTGTTTAAATCACAGGGAAGAGAAAAATGGAGGAAAGGAAACAAGGAGACAAAGGGACAGAGGAGAGGAAACTAAAGGAGTAAAGATGAGGAGGTAGAGACGGGAGGGAAGAAAAGGAAAGGAAATGAGGGGGCAAAGAGACGAGAGGAAACTAAAGGTGGAAAGAAAAGGAGGAGGCAGAGGGAGGAAAGGGAAGAAAAAGAAAGGAAATTAGGAAGTGAAGAGAGGACAGGAGAGGAAACTAAAAGGAGAAAAGAAATGAGGAGGCAAATAGGCTGGAGGAATGGAGAGAAGTGGGCAAGCAGAGGTTGAGGAAAAAAAGGAATAAAGACTTATGAAAGGTTAAAAAGGAGTGAATGAAGGAAAGGAGATAAGGACAGCAGGTGGTGGAGAAAGAAAGAGGACAAAAGAAAGGAGACAAAAGAAGAAATGGGAAGGAGATCAATCAAAAGATGAGGAAAGGAGAAGGAAATGAATCGAGGACAGGCAGAAAGGTAAGGAGAAGTAAAGTGTTAAAGCAGGGGAAATGGGATGGCAGTAAAGGAGACAAAGGAGATGATAAAGAGAAGACAGAAGGAAAGGATGACGAAGACTTGAGAGCAAAGGAAACAGTGAATGAAAAGAGGGAAAACAACAGAGGAAAGGAATGAAGGCAACGAGGACACAAAGGGGAAAAGGGAGAGGAGGGAAACAGAAGGAGACTCCAAATATTTGACACTCTCCACTTGACCTTTGACCTGTGGTTTGCAGTGTGCTGCGGGGTTCAGCTCTCCTCTGTGAGTTGCCTGTTCCAGCAGATATTTTGGTTTCAGCACACACACTCAGAGCGCTGGACGGCTGCCAGACGTTAAACCCTCAGCAGAGATGCAGATGAAGGAAACCATGTCGACTGTGAGGACTGGCCAACAGCAATTAGGCTGTTTGTCTGCAGCTTTGTGAGACTGTCAAAGTGAAGGTTACACAAAATACAGATTACCACACAATACTGCCGGATGCACTTTGTGTTTGAGTCACATCAGCAGGTACAGAATGAACGATTTGTGCCATTATTGATTACACACCATTAGCAGAGTTGAATTAAAGTATCCAAAAGTCATACTTGAGTAAAAGAAAAGAGTTACTGGCAGTAAAATGCTGACAAACCAACCCCAACCTTCATAAAAATATAAACAAAACATATGTACATCTACAGGGAATGCTAAATGTCAACTCCTTGGATAATAAACAAAAGCCTCTTCAGGGGATAATCAAACTGAAATGTGCTTCTACAAGCGCTCAAGTCCCCAGTGAAATAAAATGTTAAAACTGAAGGTGTATAGGGGCCGGGGGGTTCAAGGGGTTCAGTTAAGATAATATAAAAAAAAAAAGAAAACCTGCAGGCGTCTGGCTGTTTGCAAGGCAAGCAATGTGCACAAATAAGGACGGCCCTGATGCAGGTAGCCTCGTAGGCTGGTGATGTTTCTGGTCTCTCAACTGGGCTGAAGAATAAACACAATTTCCTTCAAGTAGAACAAAATGGGGCAGCAAATAAATCTCAATAGGCGCCTAAACAGCCCAGAGCTTCTGGATGAGGTCTGCAGTGAGCCAGACAGATTCAGAATGAGAGCGAGTCCAACCTGGGTGTCGTTCCTCGCCTCTCTTAAGCCTTCACGATAGGGCGTCGTCACACCCTGATTGGCTGGGAGGGGATTGACCCAAGCTGCTTCCACTCATTAATTAGGAGTCTGCACACCTGCAACAGGTGATCTGAGTCCACTGAAGTCAGTCCAGAGGGACACAGTGGGACTGCTACAATGTTACTTTGGTAAAAGTGACAGTCACACATACGAATAAAAGTATTCAAGTATCTGATTTTAAATGTACTTAAGTATCAAAAGTACAATAAAAGCAAATTATACATGTTTGTATATACTGTATACTTATTTTCTGATTATTGGAATCAGTGTTTTGTTTTTCCATCTGACTGCACAATTAGGTAAATATAAGGTGCACTACTTCAGCTGTGAGTATGAAGGAGGTTGGCTTATTTTGACATTAATAATGTACTGTGTCACATATGTAACATACTTGCGTTACGAACATATTTATTTAAACTCAAACCATGATCTTTTTCTAAATCTAACCAAGTAGTTTTGTAGTTTTAACCAAAGCAAACGGCAACAGTTTCACAACCACAAAAACTCACACTTAACACTTAAAGCAGCTTTATTCTCGTGAAAATGTGTTAATTAAAATGAGCGTTGAATGGCTCTATACTCCAACGGTAATCACTGTTAAAGAGTCAGGGTTTTTTCCTGCCTATCTAACTGTAATTCTGTATTTTGTAAATGTTAGCAGCTACAGAACAAACCAAACGGAATCTAGCAGCAGATGGTATGATGTGGGTTTGGTCAAATATAGCTTGTTTGCACTCATGTGATCCCGATGACATGCGAAAGTCAGATGTGGGGCTTTACACTTTACAGGAGAGTGATTTTTTCCCTCGTGTTGACAGATTTGCCAGGCGTGGAGGCGATCGATGTCACAAATTACTCAGTCCTGCAGACCTCCTGCTACACGGCCAGTGAAAGGAGGCATACAAGAGTATTGAGACTTCACATGGCTGGCTCAATGATATCAGATCTACTAGTATGTTTGCTTGAGAATCACTGTCTTTTTATATTTCTATGTCTGCCACTGTTTCTCTGTGAGTTTTTTTTAAACTTCTCGCCTTTATGTGTCACTACTTTCGGGACTGGAAAGCACTGCAGCTCTTGTTTTTTCCCCTAATTTGACCAGTTGGCACAGCTGTAAGCAGAAAACACAAACTTTGGTATCTTTATATCGCTTCTTCATGCAGAAATCACTTCCTGTCCCCCATCTGCAGTTCTTCGCTGTGACGTAATATCATGTGCAACCTATAGCAGCTGCACAGTGCTCAGTTTGTATACTGTGGTTGTCGGCAGTTTCAGAGCGTTATGTGTTTTTTTTAACTGTCAGCAGCTGGAACATTAAATGAACATTTTATATATTTCTAGAATCTGCTTGAGGCGGTCCCACCACGGTGCCTCAGATTTTTTGATCTAGTGTGACAAAATCTAAAGTGAAACTGAATTTTGTCATCATCTCCTTCATCTTCCCACCAGCCTCCCCTGATCCAGCAGTCAGCCCGTTGTGTTCAGCAGTCAACCACCGTTCATTCTCTATGAAGACTGAAGGTGTAGAGCTCCGTGATGTTCTGATCATCTCTCCGTTAAGCTGTTGATTCATTTCCCTCGTCTCCTCCCGTTGGCCTGCCTGTTGATCCAGTAAAGAGCTAGCTTTTCCTCTCGAGTCTGCTTTTGGTTTCCATTTCCTCACAACAACAAACATGCTTTGATTTAAAGTAAAAAGCACAACAAAGCGTGTATTAAAACTTTAAAGTGCTGATAAAAGACTAAAGAATTGTAATATTAATCAGTAAAACAATACGTGCCCACAGGGACGTTGAATAAAGGCACAAGAAAGTAATTAAAAATCACACTGAAGCAGAGGGCTTTGAATTGGTGGCACGTGCAGTAAAAGTTGGGACTTTATCTGTGGAAAAATTAACTGGAGCATTCCTGAAACCCCCCGCAGGCAAACAGATCAGTGACGTTGTATTTGAACCCAGAGCTTCAAGGTGTGCGTTGAACATTCAGGGAGTTTCCATTAAGTTCAATGCCTCCCTGTGCACCGTAGGATTGGTTATCGCAGTTGTTTTTTTTTCTCCAATCCAAGTTGGTTGCATTTGGTGGCTCAGACGGTACAAGAAAGCAAAAGCTGGTTTTAATTTAACTGGAAAACAGATATCAGCCTTGTAAATTAAATATTCTATGAATATATATCAACTCAATATCACAGCAGTTCTTTAAAAAGTGACAAAATGTGTGTATGTGGACACAAAGTGTCCCTTTTGAATCCTGAAAGTAATTCTTTATTTTTGACATACAAGCCAAAATATTTCCCTTAGCTGAACACAGTGTATCCTTTAGAGCAAATTCTGTGACCGTTTAACGAACTGAACATAGTGTCGTATATAGTATAGTAAAAAAAAATGTTTGCTGTTGTCTTTATGTGTTTGTCATCCATTGTGTTGTGTTGAAGATGCGACATGGAGTTACGATCCGTTGAGTGGTGCCATTGAAGGACAGCAGTGTTAAACACTACACTCGGGGATCAGTTAATCAGTTCAGCATGCTTTAATTTATTTTAGCAGTAAATTATTAACTACTGAAAATACACCAGACTCAAAACACGGAGCAACTGTATATAACTGAGTCACAGTTCAAGCAGTGTGTGACCTTAATGGAGTAAATTGGCGCTAAGGACGGGCTGTATGTGTTCAGACGAGGCTGAAATTAAACTTTAGATCTCTCTGTTTTTTTCTGATTGGTTGTATTTTTCATCCAACTGTCCAGCTGATAGAGGAGGGGAGCGAAGCAGGATGAGGCTGAACACAAACACGCCGGGGACGGAAAAGAAAAAAAAGAAAATTAATAAAGAAAAGAAATGAGAAGCTGTAATTACCCAGAGGGAAAGGTCAAGACGTTTGGGCGGGTTTTTATAATTAGCTTTATTTCTGAGAGCAGAACAAACAGAGCAGTCTTTTGTGAAATTGTGTTAGAAAGGTTACACAGACCTTTATAGTTGGAGGATTAGCTGTTCACTTCAAGCCCTGACTGCCGTCTGCCCGGCAAACAGCCGAAACTAGAAACCTTCACATCTCCTCTGGACACAGAAGAAAAACATCGCTCGGAGAGAAGAAATAATACATTTTAGATCAGCTGAGGAAGATTAGAAATGGGAACATAAAAAGGTAAGATTATAATTAAAACCAAGTCAAATTACTTGATGGATTCTTAGTGAAAGTAATTAAACTGATGAAGTGGCTGGAGGGAAAAGTACATTTCTTTCAGTATATTGGAATTCCCATTTTGCCATCGGGGACACGACTCCTATTTACTGTTTCATTAGATTGATATTAATTATACTTAATTTTCTTAGACCTTAAAAAATGTGATACTTAAAAGGCATGGCCTAAGTGTAGTCCTACATTACCTGAAACATTAGTGTTTTTCACAACAATGTTATGTGTATGGTACTCTTGACTAAAACAGAATGTACAACAGCGAAGTACAGGAACGCAGCAGTAACAATCAGTGATATCGCTCAATAAAGTGTGTTATGCCTTCTTTGTGTAGTACTTAACTGTTGATCGAAACTAAATAAGTAAAAGTAAAATAGAAAGCCACTGAAAATCTGTATTATTGTCCAATAAAGTGTGTTCATGTATGTTGGTGGGGACATGGCAAATGACATTAGCTAGCTCAAACCTAAACTGTGTGTTTTAGCCATATTTTTGTGAAAACATGACAATTTAAAACATACGGAGCTGCAGAGATAAATGTAATGCTTCAGAAGATTTTTAAGAAAATAATACATTTCAATTCTGTTAATACAAGAGTTGTTAAACTAGCTAGTAACACACATACTTTTGCTTAAAACAAAATATGTGAAAGTAAAATAGTTAGAAAACTAAAGTGTGCTGTGTTTTCTTATCGGAGTACTTTTAACAACAAAGGTAGGTATACGGTGCTCCACATGAAACTACAACACAGTGAAACATGTTCAGTAAAATGTAGGTAAAGTAGATACTGGTGATGACAAAGCTTACGGAATTAGCTAGCTCAAACCTAAATTGTGCACTTTTAGGCATAGTTTTGGAAAATATGAGAATTTGAAACATACTGAGCCACAGATGGACTAGAAAAGAAATAAATGTTATGCTTCAGAAGATTTTTAAGAAAATGATAAATATGTTAAATGAAGTGTAGTGAAGCTAGCTAGTGACAATTCTCTGCAAAGCTTCCTGCTGATCTTTCACATTTAAAGTCTTCCAGTAAAAGGAGGGATTACGTCCTTCAAACTGTTGTAAAGATATTAATGTGAAACATTTGTGGTGGAAATGTTGATGGTAACTTATCATAATCGCACACATGACAAAGTAGAATCAATCAGATGTATTCAGGGAAAACAGAATTTAAAAAGAAAATGAAACTCGAGTTGTGAATATGAAATGCTGTGTAAAATGGAAATTACATTGAGTTTAATTTATGTTAAAGTGAAATGAGGGACTGTTTCCATTCATAAACCATGAGCAAATCACAAAACACAGAGGCAAAATTAAACATGAATGCCTGGTACTCTGCAGCTGAGATGAATAAAAGCTTTAAATTTATGGTCGTGCAGCTTTAAGGTGGTCTGAAAAAGTCATGCAAAATTAATGCATCCTCCCTCGTCATTAATAACTCCCTTAACTAACCTTAAAATGGTTTGACATTAATTAAAGCGAGCTTCATCTAAAAATAAGGTTGTTTTAAGTGATACGAGGTGTGGTCTGCAGTATATAATCTGGTTTGTGACTAAACTATAAACTGATGCAGAACAGCAAAAATGTGATGAAATATTAAAATATGACAAAAGTTCTGAGTTTGCTGCTCAGCCTGCAGTCAGATGGTAAAGGGCATGTCAGGATTTAGTTGAGAACATTACAGTCTTAACACTGTTTCACACACACACACTCAGCTTTTCTCCTTATTAATGAGCGAAGCCGCTGGCTGCTGTCAGGCCTCCACACACACCGTCACAACCAGACAGCAAGATAATCATTTTTCAACCTGCTGGCATAAGCATTAAAACTCTTGTCTCTCTCCTCTCTCGTCGTCTATCTCTCTCCACCCCTGCCTCTCTCCGTCTTCTCAGATCTCTGGTTCTTATCGGTCCAGAAGCTCCAGCAGTGTTGAACCACACTGGAGCCTCTTATTAAGTTGGCTGGCGGCGGTGGAGCTATCAGACACGCCAATCGCCTTTTCATCGCGCTCACCGAGTGGCACGGCTCACAGTGCGTTCAAAGACAAAAAAATAAAATGCATGCGAACAAATCATAAAAATAAGAAGAAATCATCTGTAGTTTCATCATCTCTTCTTTTTCCTTCTGCCACCATTGTCGGCAGGTCTTCTCTGATGGGACGGCCACCCCGTCCTGCTGAATCAGGACTTTCGTAAAAAAATCTTCTTCAATCTCAAAGTTTGAACAAAAGCTGACAGTGGCACGTTCAGAGGTCCACTTATCTCAGAGGCAGTGTTTTATTGTATTATTCCTACAGTGAGACTGTAGAGCTCATCCACTGTACCAAGCAGCAGAGTAACGCATACAGAAAGCAGGACTCATACATTTCTGCTCCGTCACACCATTTTGTTTCCAGACCACAGAGCATTTGTCAAATAGAGAGTTTCAGTCATGGAAATGACTCACTACAAAACTTTCTTTTTTTTTTCTAAGGTTGGTTATCTAAGGCCAGTAGAGTGGTGTAGTTTGTCTGAGCTTTTTGAATTGGTCTTCTGTGAAATGCCTGAAATAAGGTGAGTGGCTACCACAGGCAGAAGATATTTATTTTGTTCTACAACATAAAATACAAAAAATGTCCCACAATTTAATTATGAAGCACTTACATGTCTTAAAAACGGCAGTTGCTAACAAGTGTCTAATCCCTGTACACATGTACACAGGTATTTCTTGAAACAAACCTGTTTCTATGTGTTTTGGTCTTCTGTACACATGTAAACAGTGTTTCAGGTCACTGAAAACAGAGATTTTAGAAAAATAATATGTGTAGACAGGCTTGTCTCCTTTGTTTTCCTAGCAGGACTTCTCACGTTAACGTATAAATGTAGAGCTACTCTCCCACTATGTTGAGAAACAGAGGCGTCAGAATGCTCTACGAAGGGAGCTGCTATTGCTACATCCTCCTCCAACACTCCCAGGACACAGAAGCGCCCGCCATCGTCGCCAGTTTTGGACGAGACCTGATCGGACCTCTAGCTGGTAGGACGATTTTGAGAACAAAGTGGTTGTTGTTGAAGAATAGCGAGAGGATTTACACGTCGAGCACTTTCAAAATGAAATATATAACATATTAGTTGTTAACTTCATTTTAAAGTAATACATTACGTTACAATATTACTGTCTGCGTAGTAAATAACTCATTACACTACTTTTTAGTAACTATCAACAAAATGCCCAAATAACCTCTATAGAACAATTAAACAGCCGTCACACTGATACACAAAGAACATATATTTATATGGTCATGTTGGTGTGGATGAGTTCTTAAAAAAACAATACGTTTCAAAATAAAACAGGAAGTAACAAAACTACAACTAAAACCATGACAACGACGTCAATCTTGGGGTAAATAAGGGACTTAAGTTCTTTGTTTTTTGTCTTCTAAGCAGGACGCAATCATTTCAGTTTTTGTAGTCGCCTGAATATCAAACTGTTTCCAGTGTTGAGCATTTCAAGCTGTTTGACGTCCTGCTGGTTAGTGTTGAATTTGATTTGATTCGGCAAGCTCAACAGCTGCGTTGGTTAAAACTTAATTTTTTTTTCCTGATGGAAGACAAAAGGAATGAAACACAACACAAACCCATGGGGACGGAGAATGAAAATAGAAAAAGAGAATAAAACACGCGCTTGCTGTGACGCCATGAGTCTGAGTAAATGCTGCGTTTGTTTATAAAAATCTGCTTTATCTGATTTGACAGTGATTATTTTCCCAGCTGGCTCCTTTGAAAAACAAGGAACTTTTCCACAGTGTCCCCAGTGTTTCAATTCTCTCTTGAATTGTTTTTTTTAAATAATTTTTGTCATCTTTAATAAACAACCTGTGTTTCTGTTTTCATTTCATAATCTTAAGAACTCACAAAGGACTGAAAATTATGAATACTTGGTGATTTCTCTGCATTCAGCCTGTCAGTCAGCATAACACTCAGCCATCAGTCAGAGCAGAGACACAAATGGACAAATTACACACAATAAGCGGATGGAAATCATCCGGTCGTTGTTCCCTTCCCCCCTCCACCAACCCACAAATTTCCACTTTACGTCTTAATTTTTAAATCTGTCAAATCTGCTTTCATTACTGAGCCTCCTAATGGTAAAACCAACATCGTAATGTCCATTTCAACGCCTTAAACACAGAAATGAGCAGCAGATTGTAGTTTATTTGGGTTAAATGACTACTTACATTCCAGATGTTACTGCTTTAAAATCACATAATGCAAAACAGAGTGTTTAAAGTGTGAGAGATTAAGCAACACCCATGTTACCCCCTTTTATAGAAAATAATAAATCTATCATAACTGTCGGAGGGACGTGTGATCAGATGTTTTATCAACGTAGTAAATTGATGCTGAAATTATACATTTCATTCAAATTACTAAAATGCATTCTCAATACAGTTATTTTATTTCTTCAGGTTAAAAATGTATATCTTCAAATTACTAAACTCAACTCAAAAAATGTAACTTGTTCTCCTGCTGGGGATAGCAAAATCCTGTCACCAGGCGAACATCTTACAAGCAAACCTGAGGTTTATCTCAGTCCATTCAAAATCTATTCAATAACTGTATTGATACATCTCATACTACGAGGGATGAGCTGCTGCACAATTAGCCGTTTGACTTAAATTATCTGTATCTGTATAAGGAATATACGACGGAAGTCAACCGTAGCAAGAAAGCCAGGAAAAACAAAAGAGGAAGATGACGATGAAGGTATCAATACAATCTATATTATGTAATGTACAGCGCCGAAAAGACGTCCATGTTTTCACCATTCGCTGTGCAGCCCGTTTGCTGCTTCTTAACTTATATGGTATTTGACGTAATAGGTCAACTAGATAATGGTCCAGTAGCAACTAGTTGAAACGGTGCATATCGCCACCTACCGTGGTGGAGTTGGACATACTCGTCAATAAATGGATTCTCCCCTGGTGCTTGTTTACTGGGACAAAGGCAGTAGTCCAATTAAATGGCCTAAAAGCGCTCTAACCGTAGCTAAACGTAAGTGTGGATGGAAAAGTACCAACTGTAAATATTTGTAAAGTCTAGAAGGGCCGTATGATTACATCATTGTATCCTGATTCAAATTAGTTGATGGCTAAACCAGAAGTTGGAAGGAGGAAGTAATCCTGGAAGATCCAGGTAAATTTATATCTGAAGTTCCAATTGTTTTTGGTGTCTTGCGCCACTAAGCAGCTTCCATTGGAATGAATAGAGAGACGAAGTCCCAACACTTCCAGTTTGCTCCATAGATGACATCAACCCAGGTTACCGGGTACTTTGCCCTTGCATCACGTCCCCGCCCCCCTTTTTGGATGAAAACAATCAAGTTGAATGGCGGTCAATACAAATTCTAACGACTCTGCTAAATTAACAGCATAAAATAAGAAAGCTGTATGTCTTTTAAGGTATTAGGATCTGAAACACTGTGGCCAGACAGGAAAGAAATTATATTATGTTGCTGATCAACAATTGGCGTTGTTACATGGAAAAAAATAAAGAAACAGTGGATGATGAGTTTCCTTTCAGTCCCAGTCTCCATCAAAGTGGACAAACCGGACACACACTACTACCTTATTAAATGTCCAGGTCATCTTTCTGTCATCCATCATCTTTTGTGTCATTAACACTCTTTATGTTGCCGTTTTATAATCTGTCCAGTGTGACTTCATTGTAAACTAATCACATCGCCGTGTTGAAGCAGAGCTGCTGTCTCTGTTCTGACAGCCTTTTCTGCTAAATGACGTGACCATTGACTCGGAGCTGAGAGGAGGTGACAACAGGTCGGTTTAGCTCCACTTCCAACGTTACTTTATGCTGTTTATAAGCTTCATTATTAGAAGGCAGGTCAGCTCAGTTAAAGGTCCCGTATTATGAAAAACAGGTTTTCTCTGGTCTCCACATATATAAACTGGTCCTCCCTGAGCCTACCAACTCCCAGAATGAGGAAAGCAAACGAGTCCTGCATGGTCTCTGCAGCCCACCCACTGGTAAAACGGGGCTCCTACAGGCTGCTCAGATTCAGCTCCTGCCGTTACGTAACGACAGGAGTGATTTTCATAGGCCGGCCTCCTCTGAGCGAAAACACTCCCCCCTCTCCCCGGAGATATCCGAGAGGGGGGCGTTCATCCCCGAGGTGAAGTTCGGTGTGTCCAGCGGTAAGATAGCAGTGTTTCGCAATGTCGTCGCTCAGAGCTAGACACGCAAATTACTCTGTTGTTGGCTGTAAAAATCAACATAAGTGCCTATATTCTGTCCCAGCTACAGAAGAACAGAAGAGACAGTTGTTGTGTTTCATTTTTAACGACAACGTGCCGGCTACGGTTCCTGTAAGTCTGTTTGTGTGTGCTAACCACTTCACATCGGACTGCTTCAGTAACGAGGGTCAGTACAAAGCTGGCTTTGCCTCGACACTGACCCTCGTAAAAGGATCAGTCCCAACCATACGGGACCCAGCAACTGCACCCGAGCCACAGGTAAGTGTCGCCACGTTCTGATAGTATTTACAGTTGCCTACGAGTATGGTGGTGTGTGTCGGAGACAAACACAGCTTTCGCTAGCTGTTTTTAGATGTTACCTGTTGCAGGTCAGTGGGGGATGGGAGCCGAGTGGTTGTGTTGGGGAGTGGGGAGCAGGCAAGGCAGGCGTTGACCGACGGAGCTCATTAGCATTAAAGGTGCAGGCACAGAAACAGCTGCTCTCAGCAGAGCTCAGTAGAGCCACTTTTAGACAGCTGAAATTCAGGACCACGGATGGGTTTGGGGCAATACATTTTGAATACAGTGTTGTTGGACCTCTGACAGCTGTGTGAAATTGATGAAAAACAGTATAATATGGGACCTTTGATGTGTATTATTAACGTTGAAACAGTCTCTGCTGCTGGCGCTCTGTCAAGTAGACAGACCAGTAGACCAAACTCCATTATAACAACAGGTGTTTTAAGGTCGGGCCTTATTTTTTCGCAGTACAAACTGATGTTAACTTTGCAAAGGCTCTTTTTTGTTTCACTTTGATCTACAGACACAATCGGCACTCAGCACACTCGGTGAATTTCATTCACTCAATGACATCATTAACTGACCTGTGATGAAGTGAAGTGAAGTGAAGTGAAGGGAAGGGTTTACAACTTTCATCCTCTCTGGGGACGACCTGAAGCCACAGATCTCTTCTCTTCATGCCCTTCATTCTTAAAATCTTAAATAAAATCATAACCCCTTAGGCATGTCGCTACTAGCTGTTTTCAATCTGGCATTTGTTTTCACCGCCATGGTTGTTCTGGAGACTGGACCATGACGCGTGATGACATGACATGACATGTGATGTTTGTCATTTTTTAAAGATTATTTCGCAAGTCAAGAAAGTGGCAGTGTCACACATTTAAATTCACATTTTCTTTTGCAGATTTTTTTAAGATTCTGTTCAAATTTGCGCTACATTTGGATGAAACGTGACTTGTGTTCGCTCGAACTCTTTGAGCTGAGCTGTGATATTTATTGCATGACAAAAAAAGCATTGTTGATTTAGTTCTTTGATCTTTTTCATTGCCGTTGTATCTTAACTCTCACGATCAGTCCAAACCCTGTTTCCATAAAACATAAATGACCTTTAACCTCTCGTCTTTGTTCTGTTCTCACCGACGGACAAGAACAACAAACAGTGGCAAGTCTACAGACGAAAGCATCAGTGGCATGACTTTAAAATTCACATGCAGCTACCTGTAGAAATGACTGCTGTTTAATGGATCTGCTGCGACGCTATCGCTCGTTCCAATTACTCCGCGGCAAATTAAACGGCGAGGATCTCAGAAAGCATTAATGCATATTAATTAATCTGTCAGAAGGTGGAAGCAGAACGTCGCGGTGAATGTGAAAATGGTCTGCCGCTGACGCCTCCACAGTAAATAATAAAAAATATCTCGCTGTTTTTAATGATGAGCAATTTCTAGTTTATTACTGACTATTGTTTGCCATTAATTTTTAATCAACTGCTGCTGCTTCATCTCTCTCTCTCTCTCTCTCTCTCTCTCTCTGGCACTTGTCTCTTTTTTTTGTCCAGCGCTCCCTGAAATGATTTTTATTTATTTTTTCTCGCACAGAAGCTGAAGATAAAAAGTTGGGTATTTATTTGATTGAAAGTGGGCTTGTAAAAAAAGGTAGGAGGTCAAACATGCAGGGACACTTATTTTCTTGTGAATATGACTTTTGATGATGGTGTTGAATTGATAGTTCAGTGCTGTCAACTTTTAATAATTTGTTGCAGGGCTGCAACTAATTACTGTTTCCATTAAAAATTCAATATTTTTCTGATTCATTTATGGTTTAGGGAGGGCTTTTTTAATGGACTATTAGGGAGGAGAGTGATATTTTATTCTTCCTTAATGTGTTTTGGGTTAGTGTTTATACGACAGGAGTTCACAGTAACTAAAAGAAATAACTGTGACTGTGTGATTTTATTCAAATATCTTCTAAAAACTTGTTTTTCTTCTCAGGGCAGGTTGTCGCCCTGTGTTTGTGTTAAAATCTGCCACGAACCAGCTCGTCTGTGACCCGTGGCAGGTGACAGGTGAACTCCTGTGTTGACTCAGGATGATGGAAACAGAAGTGTGTGTGTGTGTGTGTGTGTGTGTGTGTGTTTGATCGCTGGAAGTTTCCCCTCGTTAATCCAATTTCCATTTTCCTGTCGCTAATCTGCTTTACAGAAGAAAACAAGTCTGTTCCTCCCACTCTGGCCTGCAGCTCCTCCGTGTGTGTGTGTGTGTGTGTGGTTCATGTAAAGCTTGAATTGTATTACAACATGAGGTCATTTTATAAGTAGATCATTAATTAATTGAAAAATAACTGATAACAATGAAAACAGTCATTAGTTCTGCTGTACTCTCATCAGATTCTGACTTCCTGCTGTCGTCACTGAACATTTCCAGTTCACATAATGTTTAACTGTAGTCACATGTTTAATGTTTGATCTATCCACGTCCTCTGTACATCTATCTGATTGCTCTATATAAGGACTAATTGATGCGGTTTGATTGCTTTACGTATGTATTGACCTTCTGTCTGATTTCTATTGATCCATCTAAAAAATGTCCCCATCAAAACAAAACAATCAACTTGTGTCTATCTAACGGAGAGCATATCTGTCAGACTTTTGTTGTTCTTGGATTTCCTTAACCTCAACACACACACACACACACACACACACACACACACACAAACACTCACTCACTCAAACCATTACAGATGCATTACTGTAAAAGCCTTTTAAGAACGTGGCAGATCTCATTTGGAGCTGCGTTCAGTCATCGTCTCTTTTCTTTTACTCTATGCTCTTACACTCATCCATATGGAGGAAGGATGGGAGGATGAAAGGAGGAGGGGATGATGGATGGATGAAAGTGAGAAAAGTTCAGCCTCTGTTAAAGAAATATAAAGAGAAAATAGTTTGAGAAGCTGAAGTTCACCTGCAGACAACAGGAGGGAGGGAGAGAGTTGTTCTCCAGGTGGTCTGAAGCCCGTCTGGCTATGTGATTGGTCCCCTGGGCCTGTCAATCAAGCAGGTGAAGTCAGGTGTGACCACCCTTCTTGCTATGTGATTGACAGAAGGTTCTGCCAATTAGAGACCCAAACACACACACAGACACACGCACACACTCGGCGTCTCGGTGGTGTTGGTGCAGCTGCCGAGCTGTCTGCTCTCTGGTTGTAAATGTCGTGTCAGGGGAGCTCTCCTGGTCACCATGACGCCCTGACCTGACCTGAACACACTGATGGTTGCCATGGACACCGCATCAATCTCTGCCATGCTCCGTATTTCATTGCTCTGACATAAAACGAAGGGCATTGACTCAAACAGATGATAGAGTGTGTGTGTGATTAAAGTGAAGTATATTATAACTATTGATTGTTGGTGTGTGTTTGAATTTAGATGTGACAGGAGGTGAAGTCACGTGGTGGTGGCTGACATGTCAGGCAGGTTATTACAGTGAAAACCAAACCAAACCTTTTCTTTTCCTGGCAGCTCAGTTTTTAGTGCCAGTGTTACTTCATGAAAAAAACAAATCAAAAACAAGTTCCAAATAATAGTGACATTTACAGGTTTTACATTTGGGAAAACTCTTGTAATCAGATCGGTATTTAGTATCCACAGATACGCTGTTGATGTAATTCTTATTGCTGCATCGTAGACAACTGGACCTGTTTCAGTTTCTTGAAGATGTTTCACCTCTCATCCAAGAGGCTTCTTCAGTTCTAACTAACTGGACCTTAACGACTTTGTGAGGACACTCCCACACAGGGTTTAAAAGCCTGCACCTCCCCTCCGGTTAGTAAGAACTGAAGAAGCTTCTTGGATGAGAGGTGAATTAAGTCCAGTGCATGTAAAAAGTATGCAAAGTGAAAAAGCCCAAAGTCCACGCCAAAGGGAGTTACTCTTTCCCACAGAAAACACTCCTGCACTGCCTGAAACACCTGGTTTGGAGTCCAGCCTTTACTTCTGTAACTTATGTGCGTCACTACTTAACAGGTGTCATATAAATATATATTTTTATATATTTATTCTTATATTATTATAATTTATTATAAAATATATACACTCCAGTCAGTCAGCAGACACACAGTTGCTACTGCTGTAGCTGCGTTATTTTAGATCACACTACCTTACTCAGCATGACCTGCCCTACTCTGCCTCTGATTGACTACATCCTGCCCGTTGAGTAATGTACGTGTACAACTCTCACCAAAGATTGAACTGAGGCAAGATGTCTCACTCTGTAGCTAAAACGGAGCGTTCAAGACACAGTGTGAAAAGGGATGGAGCAGTGATGCACCATATGAGAAAAATAATGTGTTTTTTTGAAAATTAAAGTATGTAAACCTATTCTACTAGGACCCGCAAATAAAAGTATGAACCTGACATTTAGCATAATATGACCTCTTTAATAAGGGGAAATCACCATTAATGGTTCCAAAAGTAACCAAAACCAAACATTTTCTACGCCTCGAATCAGATTAAAAGTAGCCCAATCTAATCCAGGTTGGATAAAAACACGTGTTGAAATATAGCCACTGAAATGCTTTTTAACATATTGCAATATACACTTTCTAAACATATTTTGACCTGCAAATGAAGCGATCTTTGCAAACTAGGTGCATAAGTATTAACATCTTCAGTGCATTTATTACGTCACCAGTCATTCATATCTTAAACTCATGAATTCTGTTATATCTGACACAGTTTGACTGTAATGGTTTCTGCGTGTTGACGGTGAACTGCTCAGTCAAAGATCTGTAAACCGGTTATTCATTGAGGCAGATGAGCTGATCAGAGCAACCATCAGACGAATCCTTCGCAGCTGAAACATGCACAGTAAAGCACACTAGTTATTCCAGTTATTTCACCTGTCAGTATTTAAAAACTGCTGCCACTCTGTCTCGTCTTCTTTTCTTTTGCCTGCGACGTGTCAAACCCGCTGAGACGCTTTTCCGAGGAGCTCTGAACTACAATTTACCTTGTCGCAATCTTAAATAAAACTGCCTGGAGGCTTTTGTCTTTGCCTCTAAATGATAGTGAATAATCACAGGCTCCTGATTTTAAAAAGAGCCTTCCAATCATGGCTGACTTCTCCTGACGGCAGGTTGACAGGCTGAATGTGCAGAGGCTGAAGAAAATCCAGTTCTGATGAATTAAGCTCCTCTCGGCGCTTTCATGCCTCCTTTTCATGTCGGGTTTCTGTCCACGTCAGCCCACATCATTTAATTGCAGCTTCTTCGCTCTGAGCTGCTTTTAACTGTTGAGTCTTACATTTAAAAGCACATATAGCTGACATGTGACTACATTACAAGGACGGTCTTGTATAAACGCAGCTCTTAGATAAAAAACATATGAAATCTCAACGGCTTCTTCTCTCCTTGAAATAAAACGTTTGAGGTTTTCTCTTCAATGCTGAAACCCAATGACAAACATGCCTCAAAATACATGGATTAAAAAATACTGCGACTTGAATCATCTCTTGATGTGCACTCATACATTTACACAAATACGAGGTTCCTTAAACCATCCTTAATTTCCTTTATCTTCTCAGTGTGAGTGAGGATAGGTTACTCATAAACTTCAAATAAATGTTTTAATCCCTCAATTATGAAGGACAGACTGCCCGCCTTTACATTTATCTGTTTACTGAAATTTATTATTGTTTGTAGAGCAAATAGGTTTATTACATACACGATAAAAGGACAATATGTAGCTTCTGCCACGAGAGTCTCTCCATCAAAACAAAACAAAAGACGTTTCCAGTTCTGGAGGAGAGAGTCAGTGCAGATCCAGACCTTCTGGAGGAATAAACACCTGGAGTCACGTCAGATTCTGCTCTGATCCAGAGACGTTTACCGACGGGAGGAGAGCTCAGAGATGACTTTTTAACTTTTGGGATTAAAAAGTGGATTTATCTTCACTCCTGTTTATCAACCTGACTGCAGCAATGATCCAAGGATATGACCTCCATTGTCGGGTGTTTCTGTTCTGTAATGTTGACTGCTGACTGGAGCTGGAGAGGAAATGTACTTTACTTCATGAACCTAACGTTACAGAGAGGAGAGACAGAACCAGAACCAGAGTCTCTGCTGAGTGCTGAGTTGAGTCAGAGGTTGATCTGAATAATAATCTGGCTGATAAACACTCACGCAAGTAGAGCAAATTAACACAAATGATCCTGCAGTCAAGTTCGCTTCTCTGGTTGTGAACACACCATTGCACCGCTGCTGATGAAAATCTGACGTGACTCAGGCAGAAATGTTCATGGACCACTAAAACTTTATTCACGTTTAGTTTAGTCTTGTTTGTTGACTTCTCTTTCCTGGAAGTCGGACTGTCGACCGATAAAACTATGACCATGGGTATACTACTGAGTAACCAAAAGTGAAAGTATTTATTATGCCGAATGGCCCATTTCAGACTAATGATCATTATTCGGGCTGAGCGTTATACACGATATATATCGTTACCGTAACATTACATTATATATCATGATAAGTGTTGTCTTGTTCTGGTTTTAAAAGCTACATTACTGTAAAGTGATGTCCTAGCATTTCTATATAATACAGCCTAAAGATATCATGATATTTTTTTAAGGTCATATCACCCTGTCCTAATCATTATATTATTGGATTATAATTATTGATGCATTCATCTCTATAATCTTGCTGTTGGTAAAGGTTGAGCTAATTTTATTTTAATTAAATTGGATCCAATTTAATTTGGGAAGCTTGTGAATGTACCCCTTTATTTTATCTTAACCTAAAATAATACATCATAATATATTTCTTAGTTATTTTGCAGATTCAGATTCATAACACAAAACATAACTGGAAATATTACTGAACTGTAGTGGAGTAGAAGTGTTTAGTAGCAGAAAACAGAAGCAAAGAACCAGAAATGTAATCTCCATTTTTTTATTTAAAGGATAACTACCGTTTTTTACAACCTGGACCTTATTTCTGGCAAAATATATGATCATTTACTCACCCAGATAACTTTGGTGTCATTCGGCGTCGTTCGGACGAAATTAGATCCAGTGTAGCGGCGATGTATCCATATAATGGGAGAGACGGGGCAGCGACACACAGCCTCTATATAACGCATTATCTGCCACGAAACTAGTTCATTTCATCAATATTTTGTTATGAAATGCTAGCGCTATTCCCCTCTGAGTCCGGGCTCGTCCGTTATCAACATCCGGGGTCAAACTAGCAGTAGCAGCTACAGGTAAACAAGCCGCGCTGTCGCAGGTGCGCGCGCAGCTCAGAGACGACATCTTCCAGGTCAGAGGTAGTAGGTCAACCTACAGACCCCGGATGTTGACAATAGACGAGCCCGGACTCAGAGGCTAATAGCGCTAGCATTTCATAACAAAATATTGATGAAATGAACTAGTTTCGTGGTAGATAATGCGTTATATAGAGGCTGTGTGTCGCTGCCCCGTCTCTCCCATTATATGGATATATCGCCGCTACACTGGATCTAATTTCGTCCGAACGACGCCGAATGACACCAAAGTTATCTGGGTGAGTAAATGATCATATATTTTGCCAGAAATAAGGTCCAGGTTGTAAAAAACGGTAGTTATCCTTTAATCACCTCGGCAGGGAACTGGAGGGAGCGTTCACCAGCTCGCCACTTACAATACGTGCTTCTATTCTTGTGCATATGAAGAGAAAGGTGCCATACATGTATAATTTCCTTTATTGTACTTTATTTGAAATTAAAAAAGGAGCTGGCCCTGCTGCCACTCTTAAATGTAGTAAGGACAAAAATATACTACAAGATGTTTCCTGCTGTTCTACAGTGCAGACGCTCTTCTCACTGGCTCTCTGCTGAGGATATTTGTTACCTTTTTTAAAAAACTTGTTTCAAACTACAAAACCTTTATCGAGGTTTCCTGTAACAATGAAAACATACGGAGGATAATTTATGGCAACCCAGAGTTGGCAAATTATGTCAACTCATACAGTGTACCAGCGACAGGTGCAGTGAACATTTGTCATATCATATGTCAGTTTGGTTAGGTTTAGGAAAATGATTGGATTGGGTTAAAATTGGAACGATTTTAGTACGAACCCTACGTTACAATATGTACATGACTTGAGCTACTTAAGTAAAAATAACTAACCATTGACCTTGCTAGTGGTGAACACACGATTAAACATCCACCATTGCTGAAGAAAATCTGTGACTCTGGTCACGAAAGAGGTAAAATTCTGTTTTGTAGTTGTTTGCTGACTTCTGTAGCCCAGAAGTAGCGTGTGGCAACCTAATAAAATGCAGTTACTAGTACCACATAAAATCAGTTGTGCAGAATGGCCCATTTCAGAATAATTTGAATTATAATACTGGATTATAGTTGTTGATAGTTAACCTGTTAAGGTTTAGAAAAATATCTTGGATTGGGTTAAAATTAGCATGTGTTTTACGTGACTTAAGTAACATACCCTTATAAGCGACCTACGTCAGGTTATGTACGTGACTTAACTGAACTCAGTTGAAATGACGGCGGTCTCCTGGATGAAAGTCCTCTTCATCCGACTACCGTCCACCTCCCTATGTGGCTATACATCATCTGACTTCCTCCTTTGCTCCCGTTATAATTACGATTAAATTCAATAAATTGCCTACTTTCTATTTTTTGTCTCTTGCTCCTGTCTCTTCTTTTTGCATTTTGAAGCTCTACTTACAACCTGGTTAAGATCCATCACCGCTAAATGCAAATACTTGTAATGTTCCCCCGGTCTTAAGATTTTGTACAGGAGTGTATATAATATAAAATAGAAGTAAAATACAGCTTGGTGAACATGTAGACATTACACTGATGCTTATGTTATCCTTATGTTTTGTCCATTTGCTTTCTCTTCACTTGTCCCTCTTCCTTCACAACTTATAAAATAAACACAATACATATAACCTATGTGTTAATAGGTTGTGTATTTGCTGAATAAAAAATCTTAGTTTACCTGTTTTTTTAATCGTTTTTAATAGAGTAAAGAAAGAAAGGAGGAGAAACTCCTCTGTCCACTGGGAAAAAACACCAAACTCAAGACTGCATTTGTATGAATAATAAGTCAACCTTACCTGTGGACAAACATTTCAACCTGCGGCAATGCTTCAAAAGTAACCCAGGACCTGGCAACCCTGCCTGTCGCTGTACAGGAAGTTGTGGGAGAGAGTCAGAGAGTGAGGAAGGACGTCGAAGAACGTAATTTTCCCCCAGTCTTAAGATTTTGTTCAGGAGTGTAAATAATAAATATTTTATTTGTAACACACTGAATCTACTAACAAAATGCCATTATAGGTCCGAAGAGAAAGAACTGCTGAGTGAAAACCTTTTTATGGTGCTATTTGTAAGTTTATTTTTGAGTCTCAGACGCTTTGGTATTGTGGAAGTTTTCAGTGTTGGGTTTGTGCTGGTTTTGATTGGCCATTTGGCTGGTTTTGTCACAGACCTGGCAACCGTGGCGACAGGAAACGCACTGTTACCTGAAACAAAATTACGATTTTTTCTGGGTTTGAACATTATTGGAAACATTTGGGATATCTGAGTGGGTTTTACACGTTTTTAATGCAGAAATGTTCGCTCGCTAATGACACATCATTTTCCCAAGACTCACTGAAACAAAGCAAGTGAATTTGTGTGCTGTGAAGGGGGATTTCTACCTGCTGAGATAATCTGGCTGCGAAAGCTGAAATGAGGGCACAGAGGCCAACATTAAGGAGTCAGGATTCAGCTCAGCCAACTTCAACCCCAGACATCTGGTGAAAAGACCAAAGTCGCTCCCTGACATTACAACTGTATAAAGATTTGAACCGTTAATAATCTCCATGAGACAGAAGAGGAGATGGCTGCAGATACATTTGGAATGGAGTAAAACAAAGTCATCCGCAGATATGAGTTGAAGCTGTCAGAATAAATGAGTCAAATGTTTGGACCAGTGATGTTTGCTTGCAGAGCTACAGCAGGTTTTCATTGAACTGTTGTTGTTGACTGCGTGGACAAACTGGAAGCCCAGTTTTTTCTGTTGTAGTGGACAGTAGCCAACAGAGGGATCAGCAGGTTCAGCCGACTGTATTGATAACTTCCTGACTTCCAGCAGAGCAGGTACAGAGCTGAAGATGATGCCCCCTGACACACAGCAGCGTTGAAACAAACATCACAGCTTCAAAGTCAGAACGACAAACTCTAATTCTTCCTCTCTTCCTTCACTCCCCGGCCTCACCTCCACAGGGATTCACTGATAAAGTGTCAGTGCTGGTTAACTTTGGTATTAAATCCCTCTGCTGGTCACCGACATGTCGTCTACCTCCACCCGACCGAGAGAGACAACAGCTCTCTCCATCACCACAAGTTTTCCTCATCTGTCTCCCCCAGTGGACATCTCTAACTAGCCAAATTCAACTATTACAGAACCGGATGTGATGTTAATGGATGCCGCTAAGCTGCACTGCCACATCTCAAATCATCACCAACTTAATCTGCCTGGCATCAGCGCATACAGGAGAGAAGATGTCCCACTTCCACTGCCTCCATTCATTTGACTGCCCTGCACAGTGGCATGATCAAGGCTCTTCTTCTGGACTTCCTGTGTTATATTTATGTTTTTGTCTGCAGATTTATCAACTTTATTTTCACCTTTATCACTCGTCGGCCGCAGTCAAATTTAAACTGGCAGAGAATGTCTTTAACACGTTAAATTTAGCCTCATTAAACATTGGGGCTTTTGGCAGGCGAGTCATTTTTTAATGAGTCACTTAATCATCAAGCACAATCTTCATTTTTATGTTTTTAACTAAAACTTGGTTCGTTCAGTGGACAGTGCAGCAGTTATTATTCAGTCCAACCCTCCTCTAGTCTGTTTAATAGTTACTTCCAGTGTGAGCAGATGTCTTTGGGATAATTTACCTCTTCAGATCGTGTTGCTCTTCAGTTAGTCTCGCAGTGTGTGTCAGCGCTGCAGAAAAGTCTGGCTGTAAGAACGCTGTGTTTTGTTTCTGTTTCTTTAAACTAATCAAAGTCGTCTTGTGGGGACTAAACCCAGGATGCAGTTCAATATTTTCAACTCACACGAATGAAGTGTATAACATGAATTCACGTCTGTTCACGTCTTTTCATCGACTTTGTATGTAATGTAGACGATCAAATAATTTGCCTTACGTTTGGTCTGAATGCACCGCTAGGGTCTTAAAATGTTTGAGGTCGTGGTGATTGTTGCTCGTTCTGAGCCTTCCTTGTTTTCTTTGCGATGATTCTGTGCACACAAATGTTTAATCAGAGTTAAAAGCCGTCCATGTTCAGAACGGTAGCTATGAATAGATTACTTAAGTGGGTGGCGAACAAGATTTTTTTGATCACTTTTAGAGTGATGTGATGAACGATAGCAGTACTGACAGTTAATCAGAATCCATCTGAATGCATTCACAATGCGTCACGTTGACAATTTATTAAACTACGGAGGGCGACACCTTAAGAAAATACATGCAAACACCAGCAAAGTTGGACAGAGTTTACTAAACGTCACCATCATGCATCATGTTTAAAGTCCTTTTCTTGCAGTCGTTGGAGAGCGCTCCCCCTAGAGGCCTGGAGGACGTCTGTTGCTTGTGTTTTAGGTCGTCGCAGCGTGTTTGTGTATTTGTTTGTGTTGTGTGATTGCAGCAGGTTTCCTAAATGCTGGGCACGTGTTGTAGAACTGATGAACATATTTTCTTAATTGCTCATGTTTCATCTGTTTGCACATGTTTTCTTAAGCTGCAACGTGTCTCCCTTTGATGGCTACCATATAAACACTTATATAACGTCATATTACACGTTAAACATAAAAACCACCAAATGGTCTTTGGTACTGATGGGGTCTCTGATCGTTTTTTGATGTCCTCTCTGACTGATAATCGATGTTGACTCACACGAAAGAGCGAATACAATTTGTCCTCAAAGAACGATAACTCTCATAATAATCATCAGTGCGGATGCTCACAATATCATCATCGTTTGTTATAGTTATTGTTCTTGGTGTGGACGACCATTAAATCAGAAAATCTCTGAAAACAGGAGTGTATTATTCATGCAGTCTTTCTTTTACACACCCACTCCTGCTCGGGTCTCAGCTAACGATCTTTAAATAGTTTCAGTTCTAAAATTACAAACGTACAAAAAGCACCATGGAGAAATGCCACACTAGTAAAAAAAAAAAATAATTCAAAAGAGCGAGTGTCAAGAAGCTGAAGGCTGGTGCTGAAAAATCTCCATAGATAGTTTTTCTTCCCTGACATAATGTCCAAAACCATAATATTGCACATTAATGCACAAACCCCTCTGTGAGTCACCCCTGAACATGTTTCCACCAAGTCAAGAAATTAGTTTTCCTCCTTCTTCACTGGCAAAATACAGAAAATTAGATCAGCTCCTTCATATCAGGTATCTGCATTGCGTCCACTTTTAAATAAATGCACTTAGCATGCTACTTTCTGATCCTATCAACTGTATAACCTTGGAGGAAACTGTAAAACATCTGAAATCTGCTGCCTTGATATTCTGGCAACAAGCTCTCTCAAAAATATTTTAACCACATGGCATCAGGCATTAGTCGACACTTCTCTGCTCTCAGGCTTTTCCCCGCAGGCCCTAAAAACTGCAGTTATTAAGCCACTCCAAATCTAGATAACCCACTAATAGGCTCATATCAACCTTCCTATTTTTTAGTAAAAACACTTCAAAAGCTGATTTCACCTCCTTCCTGACACTAAACATTTTGTTTTTAATGTTTTCCAGTCAGGATTTCGATCAAGCCACAGCACAGAGACGGCTCTTTTTAAAGGTCTTGAATGTTATCCACTTAAACACAGACAGTAGAAAGTTTCAGTCGTGGTGTTATTAGATCTCAGTAATACATTCGACCACAACACATTTATAGACAGACAAAAAACTGGGCTGGACTTTCTGGCACACTGCTTAACTGGTTTAAATCCTTTTTGGAAGTACAGGGACTATTTTGTGTCGATCAATAGTTACATATCCAAACTTACTTAAATGACTTGAGGAGTTCCCCAAGGCCCAATTCTCAGGCATCTTCTGATCAACATGTACATACTCTCATGGGCTCAGATAATGGAAAAAATACAAAATATCTTTCCATGTATACGCAGATGACAAACAGATTTATTTCTTGATATCACCAGGACAGAGCATCGACAGATCAATGATTTGATTGTGTCTCGAACACTCCCAGCTCCTGCTCTGTTCTGCTCAGTGGTCGTGGTCATCTCTCCAAACCTGCACCTCCTGCAGCTTTGTGTTTTTTGTCTGACTGTCAGGGTTTTCATTGGCTGTTTGTGATCACATAGCTTTATTGGCTACAAACCTGCAGGTGAAAGTTTTAGATATTAATTCAAATTGTACTCAGTTATGATTTCAAAAAGTAACTAAGTAGATTACATGGTGTAACACATACTTAAGTACAAGTAAAATTACAGACTTGACAAAATATTAGTACAACTACCCCCCAAACATGACTTAATTACAATCTGAGTAGCTGTAATCATTTACTTCCACCCATGGATGGTAGTTTTGTCAGAAGTAATCTCTGAGCTCTCCTCTCGTCAGTGATCAGCTCCGTATCAGAGCAGAATCTGATGAGACTCCAGGTGTTTTTTCCTCCAGAACATCTGGATCTGCACCTGACTCTCTCCTCCAGAGTTGGTCCTTGAATCTGAGCAGCTGAGCCATGTAAAATTAAATAAGTCCAAAAATCATGCTTTTCTCACTGTATCCCCCCCGACATCGAGCACGTTTACTGGTTCGACAACCCAGAGGCTGAGGAGGTTGCTTTGTCTCGGATCCAAGGACGAGACAAAGCGACCACTGCCGAGTGTTTCCAGGAAAAAGGACCCAGAGAGGCTTTGAGTGCTTTCTTCTGTCGGGTTAAGTGGTTTTAAAAGGCGGAATGACTTCTGACCTCCTGATGTGTTCACACACACAAAAAGGAAAGAAATACAATATTATTCCAACATTCAGACACATTTTTAACATAAATAGTCCGTGTAGAGAGTATTTCTGTCTGTAGTGCCTGCTTCATCACAGCTCATCGAGATACTATTGATTACTGTGCCGTTCGGAAATCCGTCTCTGATTCGCTCAATGTTTGGGTTATATTAATATTGATTATTTGGCATTTACTCCACTTGATTAGCTGTTGTGTGGGTGATATTGATTACTTTGGTCCCTATTAATTACACTTCCTTCTTGAGACTCAGTCTTTTGTTACAGTCAGTTCAGGACCCACAACTCAGTTTCATTTTACTTCACTCAATACAGAAGCCGTAGCCTCTACTACCGCTACCTCTATCACCCAAATAATATTGATATATATATTTTCTTAAAAACTGTAAAAAGAAGCAATCAAAACTTTTGATTGACAATATTTAGCATTTTAAGGTCCTTTCCATCATAAAAACATTTACCGTGTGATTTTGTTTTCCATCATGCCGGAGCAAACAGTCATAAATAAATCATAAATAAACATCCATCAAGGCTCCCTGTGCTGTGATTGGGCAGGAGGCAGACAGAGGGCGGAGTCAGGTGCTTCACTCTCTCCGTTTTTCATATTTACCGTCCAAATCATTTAACTAATGCTGTTTATCCAGGAGAGATTAAGACATTCTGCAATCTCCCTGCACAAACAAACTGTGTGTGTGTGTGTGTGTGTGTGTGTGTGCGTGTGTGTGTGTGTGTGTGAATTATCTGTGTGTGTTTCCCTTTCAGACAGAGAGGATCTGCCTCTTTGTGTTCACTGGACAAAAAACCTTAATGACTTTGGAATATTTCAGAGGGATGAATATTTTGGTCTTCGAACTTCGAACTGTCATGTTTGACGGATCCAAATGTGTTGTTGCTTTCTGATACTTGAACCAGGTCATTACAGTAAACCAGTGTCGGATGTCATTTTGTAGACTTGCAATTATAATTTAATGTCTGTTTTTGCACTTTCACCGTCTCTTTTATTCTTCACCTTATCCTGCTTTTCTTTCGTAGACTGCTGCTCTTTCTAGCAGCTGTTATAGTTCAATTTTGTTCTTGATTTAATTAAATCTACACTACGTGGCGAGATGCTACAGAGAGCTCAAACAATGACAACACGTTGTGTTTTTACAGGTGTCGGTGAGTATGACTGCATATTTGTAAGAACCCTGAAACTTAAACAAATCTTGAGCCGAGCAGAACTTTGTCGCTGCTCCTCGTCTTCGCTGCAAGCTGCGTTAGCTACTGCTACTAGCATAACATACCACAATCTGAAACCAAACTGTCAGCGACCATGTTGCATTGTGGGAAATGTAGGCACCAGCCAGTTTTTGGTAAGGAAGAAGAATATTAAGAATACCTGAAAAACTGAATTTCCCGCCTTTGAAAGCTGCTCAGTGGTACATGAAGACTTCTGCCAATAGATCAGCTTATTTCCAGTTTAGCCTTCTGCTACCTTGAATGGGGACAAAATAATTTAATGGTGCAGCTTTTCTAGACTTTCCAAATGTTATCAGACCGAATGGCTCAAATTCTGATAGCCAACGAGTTCACTGGGGTTGTGACCAAGGTCGTTTAATTACATCTGGACTCAGACTTGGAGACGGAGTCTGGTTCATTCCTATGAAAGCTGCTCAGTGGCGAATGAAGACAAAATGGCTCGATGAAAATACCCAGATCTTCGGTGTTGTGCGGCCCACTAGAGACTTCCGCCGACCAAGCTGGCTAACAGTGACTCAAATTATGGCAGTGAAACAAGTTCACGGGGGTTGTGGCGCTCAAAAATATGTATCCCACACTTAAAAGACGCTTCTTTCACAATGTTAGCTTATGGAAAAAAGGTATTTTGGGGCAGCAGGGCATCACGTGACGATGTAATTACACTACGAAAACTGTTGAAAACCAGGTTTGACAAGCAAGAAGAATGCGTGGAATCAAAAAGACAACATCTCCTGTTCTGCTGCACCATTTTTAATCCTGTCCGCTGTGAGCTAGACAATGTTATAGGAGTGTGTTGCTAAATCAGTTTATTCGACTGCTGACGGATAATTTACCTGCAGTTACTTGTCAAACTCTGGTTCCAGCTTCACAAACGTGACATTTTACAGCTTGTCTGTACCAGTTTTATACCAATTTGTTTTCACCGATCTACAAAAAATTGACTATCCAACATGAGTCATCAATAGTCCAGAAATCACTAAATTACACTAGAAAAACAAACAAAAAGTCTAAAATATAACTCTCTTACATTAGAAATACACTAACAGACAATAAGTTTTGTCTCTGTGTTGTCGTCATGCCGTCCCCTCTGACCTTTGACCTCCTGGCCTCTCATTAAGCTGCTGTCGTCGGGCAGATCCTGCTCCTCCTCCTCCTCAGCTGCTCCGTCTCTCCTGCCTGAATGTGGGCATCGCTCCTCTCCTGCACTGAATTACGATGGTGGATAGCGGTGGGAGGGACCGGCTTTCATTTCCTCTCTTTTCATGCCGGGCTGCCTGTCACCTTCTCTTCTCCTTTAAAGCTGTGCAGGACAGGAGTTTGGCAACTTTCAACACGAGGTGGGGAGAAAAAATAAATAGGAAGAGGGAAGATGAGGGAGCGTGCACGGCGGATCAAAGCCACCTGGGACGGAGAGATAGAATTTAAGTCAGCCGCTAACAAATGATGTACAGAGCTAACGCGTGCCAGCAGAAAGACGGAGACAAACTCGCGACGAGGGACGAAAACAAACCTGCTATCAGGGATTAGAGCGAGGAGCTGAGCCTTTCAACAACTTCCTTTCAGCCCCGAAATGAAAACACAAAAGAGGAGAAGCAGCGGCGCTTCGGAGGCTGAGAGTTTTTGGCTGGAAGAGTTGGCCGGTCTGTAACAGATGAGTCGCTGGTTTAAACACCTGCTGCAGCTTCTGTGAGTCCGTCAGGAGACACATGAAGCGCTGAAGTGTCAGTGAGCAAGGCACTCGGGCCCTGCAGGTTGGCTTCTCGCACATGAAGAGGCTTTACGTCCACGTTAAAAGATAAATACGCTCTTAATGTACTGGATTATAAAACCCAAGCATGTTGTCATGTTGACAAACGCTGTCAGTTTATTAGCATAAGCTCCTCTGAGGTTTGACAGCTGAGACTCATGGGAGTTGTAGTTATTCAATACTGACAAAATACACAGAAACTGGAGATAAAGTTCTGAGGGTGTTATTTCAGTTTGCTGTTTTGCTTAAAGGAGCACCAAAAATGTTCAAAATATAGCGTACACTCAAGGCACAGCCTCTTGTAACACAACATTTTTTCTACGGTCAGATGATGCTTAAGATCTCTAAATCTATAAACTGAAGGTTGAGATTGAGATCCAGCAATTAAAAGCCAAATAATGCTATATGGCAAGACGTTTGATGGATATTCCTCGTACATCAGGAATGAATTTGAACACAGATTGCCAAAAAATCTTTCAGTTTTGGGCAAAACCAAACATATGTGATGCAGCAGCTGGTGTTATTTCACAGTGATCACAGTTTGGATGGACATTTGGTGTATATTTGGCCATTACTGCTCAGACCACTGCAATCTATGAACAATCTTAAACTGTATTATTTTATGTTTTAAACACTTGATATAAACTAGAGTTCATGAGTTACTGTACACCGTTGTAACTTCATCTTTTTGTGCTGAGTTCCTGGAAGGTTTGCAACTGGGACACAGCTAAAGAGACATTTCCGAACTTCACTTTATCGAAGGCAACATAAAGTGAGGAGCATTATAATGAATCTGTGGTGGTCGGCGGGTGAGTCCACCGAGGGGGAGGTGGGCCCAGCTGTGCGTGACCGTGAGGTGCACGATTCACCGCCAGGACCACAAATGGAAAAAGAGCTGCACCTCCTCTATTCTATTAGGAAAAATAATATCTGTTCAAACACACACACACACACACACACACACACACAGTGAGGAACTCCCCCTACTTAGTTTACGGACCCACACACACACACAGACACGCACAGCGCTGTTATCGGTGGCTCTGTGCTCCAGCAGAGGGCCAGTTATCTCAGAAATTAATGGCAGCAATAAGCAGCAGCAGGAAGACACAGGATGATTAGCAAAAGCAATCAGGCTCTTTATTAGATTTATAGGAACAAAGACGCAATTCAGTCTGCAGCGAAAACCTACAGGAAGACTAATGACTCATCTGTCCCTGAGCTTCAGTGACGAGCAGACACAAAACTCTGCAGAGACGCCCGGCTCGTGTAACAATGCAGACAAGAAAATTGTTTCTGAACGTGATCGTGGAGGCCGATAAAAAAAATTTAAAAAAAAAAAAAGGCAAGAGGCCGTTTTCTGAAGGAAATGGTGCAAGAGAGCTGAGTCAGCAAGAGGTGGAGACACAGCGGAAGGGAGGACTGACAGAAAATCAGAAAATAAAAAGAAAGGAAGTTTATAATGGTGCTGCAGCAACGATTATTTTCATTGCCGGTTGTTTTCACCATTATGTCTATAACAGTGTTTCTCAGATTTTTTACCACTTCAGAAAGCATCAGGCTCTCCGAGGGGCCGCCAAGTATGACTGACACCGAGTCATATCTCCGTTAGCTACCAATGTTAGCACGCTTCAATGGTGCCGCTCAAAGTCACGTTCAAGCATGTTGCGCAGGCTGACCATCATTTATGAATAATGACAAGCTAAAAGCTAAAATGAAACTTGAAGAACAACAGGCAAAAAGTTACATAAAATGGCTCCATAAAGCCCGACCAGAGTAATCCACAGCTGCACCCTGTCTGAAATGGGTGCACAAGTTCGAAGGGTGGAGAAAACTACAAAACTTCATCTGACTTTCCATCAACACGGGGGGAAGACATGATGATTTATCCTGAACTTATCCTTTAAGTAGCCAAGAGCGCTCATGCTTGCTTCACTTTCGTCAACTGTCAACATCAGAGCTGCCTGAAATACTTCTGCTATGAACTTCTCACACTGATGGTTTCAGGTCTGTAGTGTTTTCGAACCTTTCATTAACCTCATCCTGCTATCTTGACATCAGAGTTTGAGTTTAGTTTGTAATTAATCGTGGATGTCGTATACCCATGCACATTGACACAAAACTTATTTTAAATAACTTTCAGTTTAAGTGTTTTCATTTGAAATTTCTGTTGTATTTTGATTTTATTTGTGTTGAAAAATGCTCAAAATTAAACCTACAAATTGCTTCTTTGGTCTAAAACCCAAAAACTCTTCATTTACTGTCATAAATGACAAAGAAAAGCAGCAATTTAAAAAGCTGGAACCAGACAATGTTTGACATTTTTACTTGGAAAATGTCTGAAATGATGATCAATTATCAAAGTAGTTGGCAAATAATATTCTTCTGACCAACTAACTGATCAATCGATTGTTTGTTGCAGACCTGTTAAAAGCTCAGTGTCCGGCTAGTCGTGCCACATGCGAAACATTTGAAGATAAAACCACATCAGGCAGGAACAATCAATCAATCAACAAACAAACAAGCATTCATAAAGTTTGAGTTTGTCTGGCTGTCAGTAGTGAATCAAAATCCAACAAAAGTTGTTTTCTCTTATTCCCAAACGTCCACTTGATCCATTTCAATTAAATATTTAGTCACAGCATCATGCAGAAAATGCTTTTATCCGTCAAAAACGCCACTATTTCAAAGCAAGACATAATTTACTGGCAAAACGGAGGGACCTAACATGGCTGCCGACCTCTGACCTCTTGATTGACACCTGATTTGACCAGTTAGGAGCTTCTATGCCCACCCTGTGGCCTGCAACAGCCAACGGGTGAACAAGAAGACAGGAGAACCGCCCTCTCTTCTTTCTCCTCTCTCCTGAGCCACTTACAAACCAGTCTCTGGATGACTGACACATCATATAGCCAGTCAGATTTCAGATCTGTGAGTATATCGTCTTAATTTGTTTTAAAGCCCTGAGCTTGGAAACTTTAAGTTTTATGCAATGTTCTCCACCCAAGCACTTGTTTTTGTTATGTTATTTGCACAAACTTAGTGTAAATAAGGAAATTACTTAATCAAAGGGAGGCAAGGAGGGCGGTGATGAATTTAAACTACTACTACTAGTGAGTACGTTTCTGTACATGAGTGGGAAATTGACAAAACTGTCAATCAATCAGACTGTAGAACCTGGATCAGGATCGGTGACATCAGTGCCATAAGTGAAGTGCGTCATCAGCTGATACCGATATCGGATCCAAACTCTAATCTTGAGCTCTTATTCCTCCTAAAGGTCTCACACAGTCAAACAGTCACTTCCTGCTGGGACCTCATTAATCACCACTCGCGGCTATTTGTTGATGTTTAATTGATCACTAATAGTTTTTAATTGATTTTCATTACAGTCACCCTTCCTGCTGATAGACTTTTCAATCAGTTAATTTATGAGCCATCAGACTGTGTGTGTGTGTGTGTGTGTGTGTGTGTGTTGACTCCTGTTGCATCAGACTGTTGGGTTTTTCTCTCTGAGATTTTGTGTCTGCAGAGCTGCAGTAAGGCTGTTTGAGCAGTGAATATTCATTAAAACCTCAGAGCCGCTGATGCTCGCCTTAAATCAGCGGCTGTCTGCTTTACAAATTGCCGGCCTTCCTCGGCACGTAATTGGCCAGTTTCAATTAGCGGCTGTCAGAGGAGACGACTCCGCGCCCGAGCGTTACACAAAATACTACAGCAGGAGTTTTTAATGATCAAAATATGTTACTGCGGCGTCACGCAACGGGAATGCTGTTTGCTCACTACTGTCACCTCCTCAAGAAAGCAATTATACAGGGCAGGGTGCGTGTGTGTGTGTGTGTGTGTGTGTGTGTGTGTGTGTGTGTGTGTGTGTGTGTGTCTTGGCCTTGACTGTCGCTGTTGGATCCTGCATCAGCTTCATAAATCCATTCAGAGACACGCGAGCTGCTGAAGCATATAAAGAAGCTGTACTTCTGATTTAAATTACAATGTTTTAAAGCTGCATTATGTGACTTTTGACCACTAGGCGGCAGAAAACCTTCAAAACAAGCAGCTGACTGTTTACAAAATCCCTTTAGACACAGATAAAATAAATATTCATTTGCAGTCTGTTTGTGTCCAGTCTCTTTCAGCTCTGTTTTTGGTCTCCACCACCTCCTGAGGTAAATATCTGGCTCTTTAGCGGCTAAATGCGCCACTATGTTCGCCAGCTAGTCTCTTACTTTATCTGCCTGCTGTTTGCTGCTCAGAAAGTAGTGTAGAATGTTTTTTTTTATTGGTTTTTCTCTGGGAACAACACTAAAGTTGTGTCCAGACAGACAAACATGTTTGTGACTGAATTAGCGGAGCCACTTTGTTAGCCGTGATTCATTGATAGTACTGCGGGGGATCGGGACAAACGTGTCATCGCTTTAAGACACACCTTCAAGCAGGTAGCCCAGTTGTGGTGGAAAAGCAAAACCCCACCCGCTCTGAGTCAAGTAGAGCCAGGCCGGCAGATGTGATGGACAAACGGCATAACTGTTGCGCTGTACTGTAATTGTGTATATGTAGTTTTCTATTCGCTTATCACCCATAAACGTTTCCCGGGAAAGTTCCTCAAACCAATGTTTGCTACCAAACCTTTACTGAACTTCTGTCCCACTAGTCGTTTAAATGGTGGAGTGAAAGTAGAAACTCTTCTCAAACAGAAATACTCTCGTAGCAGAGCTGATGTAGAGAACCGGTGAAATTGATTCAGTCACCTCCCTCCTCTTGTTGTTATTTCTGTCTCTGAATGCAGGAGAAATCCTCCCTCATTACCAGAATCTCTCGCGAATCGTAATGCTCGGCCTTCGGTGACCCGGCTGCTCGGCGTCTCCACCTCGTCCAGCAGCAGGACGTCCGGCCTGAATCTCCATACAACAGCACTTCCTTTCCTACACTCTGCTAATTAGCCGGAGTCACAGTGCGCTGAGCTGTCTCCGGGGTTTTTATTTCGTTATGTTTTTCCTTCCATCTCTTCTGTGTGACAGTCTCTGTTTATATATTTCTCAGTTTTTTAATGAGAGCTCTGCTTTTTTTTCCCCTTTCCACCACAAGCCGATCCCTCCTATTCATTCTCCAGTCTTTTCTTCTTTTGTCATTTTCTGCTGAAGGGGCAGCGTGGAAAGCGCTCGCTCTCTCTGATAACCTGAATGGAAATGTATTGATCTATCCCGAAACCAAATGCAGTCCTGTCACCGGAGAATTGCCACCAATGGACCCTCTGCCGAACATAATTACAGTCATGAGTGTGTGGTCTCATACACAGGAAATTAAATAGTCCTTTTAGAGCTGGAGGGTACATCCAAACACGTTGGAATATAATTGTGCTCTGTTAAAAAGCCCATTAATCTCTGGTGTATTGATTTTTCCTTGTGCTAATGGACAGTATTGTCTCCCAGCTCTCTAAATGACGCATCAACAAATAAAGGACACGGCTCTCAAAACGCTTTTGTTTGAAGCCTAATTGGTCACAAAGAGGTTTCAGCTATTTAACACGACACATCAAAAGCTGTCCTTTAAATCCAGTCCAGTTGAAAGTGAGAGGAGGCCCAGTGGGCAGGTGAAGAGGCCGTCTCGGCTCTTATCGAGTGATGTGTTCTTACCTCCACTCGATATTTAGATTGACATGTTCAAGTCGTCCAACTGGAATTAAAATGTGTCTTTTTGCAGCATCGTATCGATTCTCCTCACATGTCCCGAGTCCTCCGAGGGCAAATTAAAAAACTGACAAATTAACATTTTATTGGTCTCATGACAGCAGCCTCTGTTGTCTGGGTCTGTAACAGTAGGTGAGCCTCTTTGTATATATATCGATAAGAATATTTCATTTATGTCGACAGAAAGCTGCATTGTCAGCTTGACCGACTGTAAATAGACCAATCTTTACATCAAAATTTGTGTGTGTTTGCGGGTGTGTTAAACATTTATTTCTAATTTATGTCCAATGTCACAAATGCACCAGAAAACAGGGTGCGTTAGAAAGCAGAACAAAGGTCTGTAGTCACTTTTTTATATCTTATACTTCAGTCTCTCTTTCAAACTGGACGATTGAAAGATGTTCGAGTAAACCGAGATCGATGGAAAACTATTTTTGCACCAACATCTGGACTATCTCCAAACATCCCATCATTGAATCATGCCAGAAAATGCATCAAAATCAGCGACTCCATTCAGGTGACATGTTTCCATCAGTGCCGATCAGAGCTTGAGCCGAATGCAGTCGATAAAAAGCTTGCAAACCATGGAAGCGTTCACATATGTGTCATACGTACCATATCGACACTTCTACATGTCATATCTTATTCATGTTATATTTTTTGAAGATGACGATGGTGGAGGAGTTGCAGCTTGGAGAGAGGGTTGAAAAGCCAGAGACCTGACTGTTTGAGAACAATAGCATCAATTGTTTCAGTCCAGTTTTTTTGGCTCAAGTGAACAAGACCCCCAAGATACATGAGTTATGATTACTTATTTAAGATGTTTTGGTTGTTTTTCACTAGAAATAAGATGTGTGTCCTCTCTATCTCTATCTGTTTCCGAACAAAATGTAAGGTTAAAGAGACTCCAGCATGTTTACGTGCAGTTTTATTTTAAAGTTTTGAGAATATTTTGATTTTGATTATTGGGATGATAACGTGAATTGCAGTTATGTTGGACAGGATAATCGTGACATGAAATCTTCATATCATTCAATCTCTAGTGGAGACTGGTTGGAAGAAGGTTTTAAGAGGCATAGGTATTTAGCAAAGGTAAAGAGCTGGTCCCTTGTTCAGTGACTGTTATGCACCCTTAAGCGAAAAATTCACCAACACTGACCCAAAACAAACTGACCCAAAAGACACCTTCAAAATAAAAACTAAATCAAGACTACAAGACCGTTAAGACATAACGGTAGTAACAAAATCCCAGCCCGAGAGGCATCAAGACCAACAGTCTTTCTTTCCCAGGCCAGGTGCACCTGGTTGAACCATCAACATGAAGCACACCTGGGCAGAATAACTAAAATCAACCTCCTGAATATAAGGTTCAATGATCTGCTTAAGTTTCCTCCCCAAAGACCTGGACACTTAAACTTGCAGAAAGAGTTTCAAAATAACAGAAAACAATAATCCTGTTGGCTTTTTCTTTCATCAAAGTTGTGTGCACAGTTTGTAGTGATTAAGTTTGAATGTCCGGTGCTGCTGTTGGGTCAGCAGGGTCAGTACATTATCAACAATTATCAAACTGGAGAGCCGGTAGAGTTCGGACATTAAGTGGAATAAACGCTGCATCAGTCTGTGGTCGTAGGAGGACGTCCAGGGAAGGAAATGTGACCTCTGAGCTGTTCAGCTAACGACATGCAAAAACATGCTCAAATTGAAATATAATATATGTTTTTTTTAGCTGTTTTTCATAAAACAAAATGTTTACTGTCGACTGTGTGGGCAGCCATGTTCGAGAAAACACACTCGACCTTCTGATGAGAAACTGAAGGGTTGTTTTCCTCATCAGAAGAAGCAGAATTATAACTAGTACAAGCAACTTCCTGGAAAACTTCTGGGAAATCTTTGATGGTGGCTTCACGCTGCACAAGTGGGTGTGAATAAAAAAAACAGCAAAACAATCCATACCTTCACTGTTTCTGTTTCAAACACGTCTTCTTCTGTGGGTTTGAGGACAGAGCGTTTCTGTGGAGGCAGAAAAGTAATGAAGACGACTTTTTGTGGTGTTTATAAAGCTTTACTCCTCTTCAGACTCACCTCACTGTACATGTGTACATCGGAAAGTCTTCCTCTTATTGTTTATTAAATTCATTTTAAGTTTATTGTATTCATAAATTGCCAATAAGTTTTCTTAAAAGTCTTGCAAAAGTTGCCAGCCTTACTTTCGAACCGCTTGCCACCTGCTGTGAATTCAGATTCTACGTAAAGTTTTCTGAAGATGAAATCAGTGTTTTCTGTATATTAACATGTATCAGCTATGCGTACTAAAAAATGTGTACTTTTTACATCATCAGTTTTGGGGAAAAAAGACTCTTTTCTTTACATTGTATAACATTATTGGTCACAAAACATCAAATGGCTCCATGCAGCTCGTCCGATGTAATCCCAGTCTCCAGAAGCCCAGAGATCCCAAATTGATTTGCAAAGATGTTATTTACACCCTTTTTAGAGGTTAAATCTTCACTGTAGCTGCAAAGCTAAAAATGAGGGAGCACTGGCTTGATGTTAACTGTGAAAGCAGCTTTTTACAAAGTGTGGATACGGAGGGGGATGGGGTGGACGGTCGGGTCAAACAAGCTCAGGACTTTCACCCAAGTCAAAAGTCATCAGGGATTTATTTTAACTTACTAACCCTGAAGTTAGCTATTTTTAGCCAAACATCAACACTTTCCTCTGCCTGACTAAACTGTGAGTGCACTACAACAGCACGGACATCAGTCAGTTCAGGCAGAGGCCAGGTCCAAAAGGCCGACAATGGTCAGGTAACTAAACTCACTGAACATGAGAACTCACACGAGAGAAACGGCTAGGACGCCGTCACAAAGAAGGGAAGGTAACACGGAGACTAAATCCTCTACAGGAGGGGAGACGATGAGACACACGAGGGCAGGAAGTGAAAGAACCTGAAACGAGACAACATGTGAGCGACAAAGTAAAACAGGAAACATGCAGATAACAAAAAAAAAGGGGAACTTGACTAGTTTAATTGGGTTGTGACGGTGCTTCTGAAGATTACAGCAGGCGAGCTGAAACAAGGCTCCAGCTACTTCAGTTGTTTAGCAGAATGCTGCCACACCGTCTTGCTGTGAAGCTCCAGAAATGTTTTGTGGACTACAAAACTTCACCTGACTTTGCATCAACATGGAGGGAGGAGATGAAGACTGAGTTTACATTTTTGGAGTGAACTGTCCCAACTGTTAAATGCACATTTGATTACATTTATAGGACATTGACATTTTTGGGTGTAACACTGTTTCCTACACGTTCCTTCCTCCCCTTACCGGTTTCTTTCCTCTTACGTTGCCTTCTTTCCTTTTGTATACTCTTCTTTTACCCTTCGACGTCCTTTTTCTTTCACACTTCTCTGATTTCATACACATTATCCATCTTGATAGTCCTCCACCTTCACTCCACGACATCATCGACAGTTTTATCCACAGTAAAATGAGCTCAAGGAGAAACCTTCAAGTGCTGCAACACTTCAATGTTCCACCTGACATGAAAGACACAAGACTGCAGGTGCATGAAACATGACTTCCTCTCCTCTTTGTTTCCATTCTTATTTCCTTTTCCTTCTTTACCACCTGCTTTCCTTCCCCCCTTTTTTTATTACCTCCCTCGTCCTCTTGTTCTTGCCATTAAAAAACTTCATTTTCTGCTGTTTGGTTTGTACGCTGAGCAGTGACATGCACATGTAAATAAATCATTTGATTCAATTAATTTTGTTGTTTCCGTTGCAAAATTTCCAATTGGTTAAAATTAAACTTGCTCTCGCACAAGTTGCCAATTAGTGCCCTCAAACAAAGAGAGTAAAAGCACACCTTTACACGGCTAATTAACAGGAGACAGTTTGATCAGCTTGACGTGTTTTTAAGAGTTTTATCTCTCATTCAGAGGTGTGACACGACTCTGAGCATCTGTCTCCATCACACCCCACCCCCCGCTGCTGCCGTCGCCTCATCAATAACCCGACTCCCAGCGATCGATCGCCGCCTCACTTAAAAAGTCAACAGCCAATTGACACGGTGGTTGTGTTTTTCAAGGTGCGGCGGCCGGTCCGATCAGAGCTGAGTGTGTAATCCATCTCATCTTCTGTCGCCTCCGGCTCTTCATCACAGCGCAGGAGCAGGGAGGAAGTAGATTTTAAAAGCCGCCTCTCCTATTTCCTGCTCGCTCGTCTGTCTCGGGGTTGTTGTCACGAAGGTTTCCATCGATACCAATCTCTGCTCAGACGATACAACGAGCTGTGGACGAGCTTCCATTCAGACAAAAGCCTCAAACTGCTTTTTGTCCTCTCTGGTCTGATTTTTCTTTTTATGACCCCGCTTCCTCCTTTTTCTTTTCTTTCATCATTTCATTTTTCTCTCCTCTGTTACTTTCTCCTTCCCTTTCCTACTTTTTCCTTCTCCTAGTTTTCCTGTCTTCTCCTACTTCCTCTCGTCTTCCCCTTGTTTTTTTCCTTTCCTCCCCTACCTCCCCCTTTTATTTCTTGTCCTCTATTCCTTTCCTACCTTGTCTTTCCCTTTTCTCCTTTGTCCTTTGCCTGTTTTTCCTACTTTTTCCTACTCATTATTCTTCCCTTTCTTGCAGTTCCTTCCTTTCTTTTTTCTTTCCTTCCTTCCCTACCTCCCTCCTTTTCTTTCCTTTCCTCGTTTCCTTTTTCACTTCACACATTTTTCCTGTTTTCTTTCCTATTTCCTCCCATCTTTCCCTATTGCCTTCCTTACCTCGATATGTTGTTTCCTCTTTCCCTTTCTTTTCTTCATTTGTTTCTCGTCTCCTGTTTTCTTTTTTCTTATCTTCCCCTTAACTTTCCTTTCCTTTTGTCCCCTCTATTTTTTTTCTTCACTACCATCTTGTTTCCTTACATCCCCTCCCTGGCCCACCACTTTTTTCTTTTCTGTATCTAATTTTTTTCGTCTTTATTGTTACATTATGTTACCTTCATTTCCTTTTCCTTGGTCTTTTTTCCTACTTTAGCTGCCTTTTCCTTCGTATATCCTTGTTTCCTTTTATCTGTTCCCTTTCTTACCTCTTCCCCTTCTTGATCTCCACCTTTCCTCTTATATATTTCCCCCCTTCCCCTGCTACTTTCTCCTCTCCCCTCCTCTCATTTTTTTTATTGTTTGGGTGTCCCGTTGGAGGAAATGTGACCAGGACAAGTCAGCTATCGAACCACCAACACTGCGATTAAGACAGATATTCAGAGACCTCAGCCTCTGCTGAAGGCCCCAAACTGTCCTGGTTTAACAGTCACAGTTTCGATGTTACCCACGGAGCGTCTGTTCCTCTACACTGTGTGAATAAATAAGAGTAAACACAGAGACGAAGTGAACAAGTTGCTTCTTCAGCTTGCTGAACATTTGCATCATTTGTTAAATTACTGAAGAGAGCGAGCTTTAGCTTCAGAACAAACTGGACTTCTCACCCCTCCTCCTCCTCCTCCTCCTCCTCCTCGTCCTCCTCCTCTCACAGTTACATTAGCTCATGTATCTGTCCTCTCTGATATATGGCTGCTGCAGCTGGCCGGCCAGCCGCTGGTCGGGGCTTCCCCTGACTGATTCTTCATGCCGACCAAACAGCATCTAATCTTGGCGCGAGTGCAGCGGGGCTCCTCATCAGGCCGACAGTGGCTGTAAACAATGCAGATTGATTACCGCCCGGAGTGCATTTAATCCCGGTCCTGCAGGACTCCTCCTAACGCGTGTTGTTTTACTGTCACGCCACACTGACACCGGCCTGTCATTAAGAAGAAGATAGCATGTTTTCCATTAGGCTTTTTTCCTGCGGATGGCAGTGATAAGAGCGCTCATCTGACCGAGCTTCTTATCATGCTCGCCGCTATTCCATTAAGAGTGAACTCGACGCGCCGTCTTCTTCGGATTAGCACGACGAAACCCTTCCCCGTGGCCGACCCGAGCGCCGGCGCGGTAATAACAAATCTGGATTTAATTTGTCGGGTGTGTTGGCGAGAGCAGGAGGAGGCTGCAGCCACGAGGGCCTCTAATGTGACGCTCCTCCAGACGCTAATGCTGGAAGTTGGTGAACACTGGGTGAAAGTGACACTAATTCACGACCAGCCACCATCTCTGAGCACTTAAGGCTGCAGCAGGAAGATGTTTTCACCCCCCCGAGGCTGCATCTTAATCCTCCCAACATCCCTCCCACGGAGCCAGAGTCAGACTCTCTACGACACGTCAGGGGCCGCGATGTGACCGCTGGTCTGATCCCAAAGTGTTTTATCGTGAATCTATCAGCTCACACTTCAGATAAGAGCAGATCCACTTTATTTCAGCCTGCAGGGAGACTCAGCCTCAGCAACATGAAGTGACACAAAGACATAAAGTAAAACCATAAACACTCATCACACATACAGCGTGAGACAGTCAACTTCACTTCCCTACATCTTTGTCGTTCCTTTTCCACTCCTCTCCTACATTTTCCTATTTTCTATACTACTTCCTCCTGTCACTCCTGACCTCCACCTTCTCTTTCCTGTTATCGTTTCCTTTTCAATTCTTTTCCTGCCTTCTCCTTCCTTGTTTTATTGCTTTATTCTTTTCCAGTTTTCTTTCCTACTTCCTCATATCTTTTCCATCTTTCTTTTCTTTCCTACTTCCCCCCTTTTTCCTTTCCTTGTTTCCTTTTCCACTTCTTTCTACCTTCTCCTTCCCTTTTATTTTTCTTCCTTTTCCTATTTTCCTTTTGATATCCTCTTGTCTTTCCCTTATTTTTTCCCTTTACCTTTCTACCTCTCCCTTTTCTTTCATTTCCTCTTTTCTTTCCTACTTCCTCCTGTTTTCCCTACTTTGTTTCCTTTCCTGTCCTCTTTTTCTTATCCACTCTTGTCCTTTCTTCCCTACCTCCACATTTCCTTTCCCTTTCTTTCCTCTTTTGCTTCCTCACCTTCTCCGTCCCTTTCCCAATATTTTCCTTCTCCTAGTTTTCCTATGTTCTGTCCTACTTACTCTAGTCTTTCCCTACTCTGTCCTCTTTTCCCATGTCATCTCCTTTTCTATCTTCTCCTTCCCTTTTTCATTGTTTTTTTCTTTTCCTTTTTTTTCCTGTTTTCATACTTCCTCATGTCCTACCTTCCTTTTTCTTTTTTCCATACCTGCCCCTTTTCCTCTTTTCCTTTTTGACTCCTTTCCAATGTCTCCTTCCCTTCTCTACTTTTTCCATTTCCCGTGTTTCCTATTTTCTGTCCTGTCCCCTCTTGTTCTTTCCTCTTTTCCTTTTCCATTCCTTTCCTACCCCCACCTCCCATTTCCTACGTTTTCCTTTTCCTATTATTTCCTGTTTTCTTTCCTACTTCCTCCTGTCTCTCCTACTTGCTTCTTTTCTTCCTCACCTTACCCTTTTCTTCTTTTCCACCTTCTTCCCTTTTCTATGTTGCCTCTTTTTCTTTCCTACTAATTCTACCTTTAACTTGAATAGTTTTTTAAATTATATCAATATGACGTGAGCTTCAGTTAGCTTTGACCACAAATGTCCTTCAGAGGGAGACTTTTTACTGTGATACTCTGAGTACATTTCAGAGCCTGTACTCTATTACTCTGAATCAATAATCAGCTTCTCCTCCTGTACTCCTGCTGCACTACTACTCCTACTACACTGTTAGTCCTTGTGTTGTACTCTGTGTTGTTAGCTGTGTGTTTTCTGCAGCTCTCCTCCTCTCTGTGTGTGTTTGTGAAATTGCCTTTGATTACAGAGCTTCATTACATTTCATTACAGCAGCCGTGGCTCTCTACAGTACATTAAAAACTCAAGCAGCCTCAACTTTTAAGGATGTGGGATATTAGCACTGACTGCCGTCTCCACATCTCCATTCACAAGTTGTTTTTATTGTTTTTATTGTCAATTACAGAGGCACTCTCTGTGTGTTAGTTACAGCTTTATGGCTCTTTTAAAGCTCGGTGTTGGTGCAGTCGTACCGGCTCCGCCGTGAATTATGGGTCTAATATTGAAGGAATTTTCAGAGTTTCCTTTGGAGAGCAGTTTCAATCATTCCTCAGCCGTTGAGTGTCATCAGATTGAACAGTAAAATTACAGTTACACACCATCAGTGTAATGTACGAGTGTTTGCTCCGCGTCTACACTCGCTGTGACCTGAGGAGAGTCGGTCTGTTTAATCAAAACTGAGAGCGGAAAAAACTCTCTGATGCATCGCTGTGGATCAGTCAGAGGTTGTTCTGGTGTTACCTCAGGAAACTTTGTGACAACCAGCATGCTGGTGTTGATTTGATTTGGAGCCCAGTCATAGTAGAAATTGGTGCTGGAAGCTCGGTGACGTAGTGAATACATGTGAGACTGTGATGACCAGCTGACAAACTGCTGCAAGGACACCATCACTGGAAGTTAAATCTATGTACGGTCCATTAATAAAACTTGTACGACTGAGTCAACTTATTTCAATTTAATTTTGTTGGCTTCACTTTTAAAATAGTAAACACACAGATGAGATACAGAGCACAAAGATGGCGCTGAACCAGTTCAATGAGAATTACTCATGTAGTCCCTACAGTCAAAACTAAACATGGAGAAGCAGCATTCAGTTATTATTCATATCTGGAACAAACTCCCAGAAAACTGCAGGTCTGCTCCAACTTTCACCTCTTTTAAATCTAGGCTGAAGACCTGTTTGTTTGCTGCTGCCTTTCATTGAAGCGATTTCAAGGCTTTGAACTGCACTGTGACTTTATTCTTGAGTCTTGTCTCTTTGAAACCTATTCTTTTTTAGCTTATTTCCCTAATTCCTAACTTGTTTTGTTTCTTGATGTCTTCCTACTTGTTTTTAATGTATTTTAAATGTAATTGTATGCCCCTGTAAAGCACTTTGAGCTGCCTTGTGTCTGAATTCTGCTGCACAGATAAACCTGCCTTGCCTTAATGTGTTTATTACCGTGATTGTGGTGGGGTATACTCCCTAGTACAGAGCAAGGTGTAGTGTTGGTGAATGCAGCCTTGAATCAACTCCTCCCCCAACAAGTTCCCTAATCAGGGCCAAGCTATAAGGCACTTGTGTGCCATTGTTCTGCCTCTGCTGTGGCTGGCAGTGTTTGGTGTCCCAGGTATGCTGGAAAAACCCTTTTTTAATGCATATTCCCACTTGACATGTGTATTATAGTGGACTGTCTTTGTTTGAAGCAGCTGTCCATGTGAGGAATCCCTGTTTGCCCCTTACCAGAGTGCTTCCTGTGTATGTCTGGTGCATGAGTGGTGAGTAGGTTTAGTTTTTAAAATGTATTTGAACCCTTTTGCCTTCACTGTTTGCATGTGAGTAAAAAAAGTTTAAAAAGTTGAAGTAATTGTATTCAACTTACTGATTTTTAAGAGTTTTCCATTTGCTCATTAACCCTTTCTTTTCCCCCTCAGCAGTTCCAACCCGTCTGTTTATGTTGATTATTTTGATTGTTTAAAATAAAACCTTTTTAATCAAATCAAATCAAATCAAATCAAATTTTATTTGTATAGCCCAAATTCACAAATCACAGTTTGCCTCAGAGGGCTTTACAATCTGTACAGAGACGACACCCTCTGTCCTTCGACCCTCGATTCGAGTGAGGAAAAACTTGCCCCCCAAAAAAGGCCCTTTTAACAGGGAAAAAATGCGGAAGAAACCTCAGGGAGAGCCACAGAGGAGGGATCCCTCTCCCAGGACGGACAGACGTGCAATAGATGTCGCATGTACAGAGCAGATCAACGAGATCACAATGTATTCAATTATAAGCGATGGTTGACAGGAGTGAAAGTACATAAAGATGTATTACAGCAATAATAATGAAATGCACATGGAAATGTGATTACTAGTGATAACAGTAGTAGTGATTAATGGTAAGGATGGTATGTAGTAATGCATTACAATAATAGTAGTGGAACGTATGTAACAGTAATGTACAGTAATGTTTAATGTACTTTATAACTTGCGTCTCTGCCTATTCAGTAACAAGCCTGTGTGTCCTTTTCTATTTCCCAACCAATCTCAGAGGTTCAAAGATTTCTTGGGGTTGCAAGTCCCCAGGTGGCGTTGTTTGGCTTCCCCCTGAATTTTCCCCCCTTAGTGCCCTTCGCCACATTACCATGATGAAGTTCACTTGACTTCATCCTTTTCTGCACAGAAACATATCGGCTCAAATAACTCCAGGGACGGTTTGTATGTTCACAGCAACGAACCTTTGTAACAATGCTGATATGGTTTTAATGGAGCAGCAGATGATGACATGCTAGCTGTTGCCAGCTACAATTACATACTTTGGTAGCAGTCTTACTGAGTGCCAGTTAGCAAGCTAACTGATATAGTTGCTAACCCAAAAAACAACTTAAGACTGTTTTTATTTCTAGGCTTATCACTGGCATAACCTCGTTGGTGGATCAGTTTGCTGTATATGTTAGCAGAGCAGCTGTATGGTTACACGGATAAAGTAATTACTCTATTTTGGACTCTACAAAAGACTGCACTGTAAAAAGTTCTCTCACCAGCGCTTTGTTAAACCTCATTGCTTTATAAATGCTGTGCAATGGCGGTTAAGGAGTTTAACCATAAACAGTTTAACAATATAACAGTTTAAGAAGTAACCATGATCATCAGACGTCCCCTTTAGTATTATTCAGTCAAACAGACAATACTAATGATGCTAATACTACAAACATATGGAGAAAGAGCTACACAAACGCCTAAAACTCAGCTGTGGGTCTTGACTGGTATTTATTTAAAGCAACCAACCTTTTGTTGGCTCAGGCTCACAGGTGTGATGAAGAGCGCTGCGATCACAACCTACACATCTGTCATTGTGTAGTTCAACAGTATTTCAGTAATACAGTCTGACCTTTAAATAGTTATATTCAAAAAACCATAGATGGGGAAACTATATACAGCATGTACATGTGAAGAAAAGTCCAATAAATGGAGTATTTTTGTGGTGAAAATGAGTTTGTTTCAGAAGGTGTTTCATCCAGTCTTTACTTGAGTGTGGTTTAGACCTGCTCCAACTGGAAAGTCTCATGAGATAACTCTACAAATGAAGACTGATCAATGGAATATAAATATAATATATAGTATCATTAACAGATCAAACACAACTTGTTGCTTTCTGAATTATGGCCTCGCGTTCATCAGCTGTGGACGTCATTAAACGAGGCTGCACAAACACTCGAGTGTGTTGCAGTAATAGACAGAGATTTTCATGAGTCAGAGAGAGGATTTTTTATTCACCCGCTCTTAAAGGAACTATTCTCAGAGCTTTTGTGGACTCATTCCAGTTGTAAATCGTCCGTTTTCAGCCTGGACGGCGGCACAGTGACACAGAGTGGCGACGATTACTCATCGGACGAGTTTCTACCTTCAGACTGCGAGACGGATCTGTGGGGAGGAAGACGAGGAGGAGGGAGCAGGTCTTCTTTTATCTTCACTGGGCCGAACTGAGAGGAGAAAATGACAGACGGACACCGCGGCTGGATCTAACAGCTTTTGTATGTAATTAACGCTCCATTTAGCAGAAATCAAAGGCAGTGACTTGACATTTAATTTCCTCCTGAGCACCACTGTCATTATCTGCTGGATGGAGCGGAGCGCCGCAGACGCCCCACGTTCGACCGGCCGCCGTTCAGATCTGAACTGATTCATGACATTTTAAAACTGCATCGCGGGTTCATCTCTGCAGCGATGTGACAGCTCCTCTCCAACTCTCAGTCCAGTTATTATCTGTGATGATTAGTGTGACGAGATTTTAGTTTGTGTTGTTTTTATACCGCATTAAAAGTAGGAACAGTTTCAGAGAACCAACACTGAGCAAGACTTCTGAATTATATCATCATGTCAAGAAATCCTTCAGAGAGGTGAGTCCAATACTTCTGCAGGTGTCTGTTAGAAATAAGTCAGAAGTATGAAAGGAGATGATAAAAAAGAAAAGATGAAACTTTATCGATCCTCAGAGGGGAAACGTAAGTGTTGCAGCAGCACAAGGACAGAAAAAAGTACAGATACATAAAGAAAAGTAACAAATATAAGTATATATAATAAAGACAAGAAGGACAATACAAGAGCAGTAAACTCAGAAGTGCAGAGTCATAAGCTCAATGTCCATCCAATCTATCAGGCAAAAAATGCAAATCAGGTGTTTTTATCAACTGGTTTAGAGTGAATAAGCTAGTTTTGTCAGAGGATGGCGGTATAGGCTACGTTACACATGGATGTAGTAAACAGAATAGAGGAAGAAGAGGTCGCGAACTGGATAAAAATGGTTGTTAGCCAAAGAGGAAGAACAACCCGACATTAACAGAAAAATGACCACCTAGCCTCAACGAAGGCTCGCCAACACTGAACCAAGCAACAAACCAAAAGTACACATCATAACATTGAGATCAGTGTGGTTTTTTTAACGTCTTTCCACCTTTAAATCTAAAAATGTCTCGGCAAACAGCAGCATAAGGGCAGCAAAGGAGGAAATGAGGTGAGTCGCCACTGAAATTTGGGGGAGTTTGACTTGAAAATCTTTGCACTTCACGCAGTAACAAGTGTGGTGCGTCACTCTCTAGCTTCATATAATCGATTAAAAAAAGACTAATCACAAAGCTTCTGGCAGCAGCTTCATCTGCCCACCATGGTGTGGAAACAGAGTGAAATGTTTTACAGTCTGACCTTTTAATCTCGCTGTTTTTTTGAGGTGTTGCAGCACCAGTGTTTTTTTTTATTTTATTTCATTTTTCTGATCGTTTTAAACCCTGTGCAGCTCCTTGACTTCTGTTTTTTTGTTTCACTGTGGGACAACGATCCACTTAGATCCACTTCACGTGTTGAAACCCAGAGATTTTCAGCCCACATCCTTTTATTTTCAAACTCTATTGTTTCCTAGTTTTCTTTTGAACACGCAGAGAAAGAAATCCTCCCACAAATACAACCCCCAGCAGTCTGTCTGCTTCGGTTTTGTGCTAATTGTTTACCTCACAGTGGACATACTGTAGCTGTTTATAGAGATTACTTTATGTTTTCATTATGTGAGTGTTTATTGCAGTAGATGTGTGGAGAGTTGTGATCATTATGGTGAGAGTCTATAATGGGACGCTTGTTTCACATTCGTCTTGATATCCGCTATTTACTTCACAGAGGAACGTATTGTTTTTATGGCCGAGATCGCTGATTGGCTGCAGAAAACAGCCACCGAGGAAAAATAAAACTCCTTTTTCCTGCAGTGAAAGTGGAGGAGGTAAATTCAGTGCGGCAGGTTGAATCAGAAACACTTCATCCATCTTTAATCGGAGCATCGGTTCACCTGCAGCAGAGCGGCTCTTTGTCTCTCAGCGAAGAGTCTTTTTATCAGCCGCCGCAGAGTTATTAGATCAGGGACGAGGATCCCACTGGGGGGAGGCCGGACGCCGCCGGAAAACAGCAGAACGACTAAGAGGAGGATCAGAGGAAGAGAAGCCAATGAAACGGTCCAATGGTGGAGGTTTTTATTGGAGGTCTGGAAACCAACTGCGCAAAGTAGGGAAGTGCGCCCGTCAAATCCTTCACACCAAACTGGGAAAACCATCTTTAATAAGAAGTTGGTGTCGTTAAGAATCGTCACGTCACGTCACGTCACGTCATGTCATGTCATGTCATATCACGTCTAAACAGGAACAAACTGTCACAAAGTTGTTTCTCTGAACTGGAGGAAAAAAGTCCCAAACCTGGAAAAACCAGACCGAAACATCCAGGTTTTCTTATCAAAAAGAGGCAGATTGAGTGCGAGGAAGAGGATGAGGAGAAGCCTTCGGCCCCTGGAGATGACCTCTGCCCCCCCAGAGACCCGCCTCACCCCCCACCCATCACCCCTCCTAACCCTCCTGCTCTTCAGCTGCCACCGAGGGAATCGAATGTCGTAACGCTCTGATAGGCCCTGCTAAGTCATGCAGGAGGGAGGAGACGGGCTGTCAGAAACTCCCATCATCCTCTCTGGAAATACTCCCCCCAGAGACTGCTGAAAATCCAGGGGGTGGACAGAATAATGGAAACACTTCCTAAAAGAAAAAGGACTTTAATCCCTCGGAGGCACCCTCACACCAACGTGAAGGTGACGTTTCATCACTAAATGTTCAAAAAAATGCACAAATTTCTCCACATTTAGCAAGTTTTTGGAAAATTGCTTGTTCCATGTTTTTATGGTCATTTCCCCAAATTCAGCCTGACATATTTGGTATATTTGGAGACTTTGGGACGTCCAATAAAGCTGCACCAAACATTAAACAACTTAGAGTAGCTTTCAATCATATCACATGATCTTCATCAGCAGACTGATTTTGCTCAGTTGTTGTGGAATTGTAGCTTTTTTGATTTTCGTCTTCTGAACACTTTAATCTTTAAGAAACTGAAAATATTAAAATTTCAGACTTTAAAGTTCCCATAAAACAGCTGGTGGAGCACTATTAGCTTCATCATAGTCAAAACAGGCAGCTAGGGAGGAGTTTGTCATGAATATTGATTGGCTATAGAACAACCAATAATACTTACTGTGCTTTTCACCTCCTCTCCATGGAGCCCACAACTCTGCATGGAGACTGAGGCCAGTTTGACGACAGGGAACAGTACCAGAGGTGGTTTTCTTGCCGGTTTGGGTCCTGGCACTCTGAGGCTGAGTCAGCAAATCGGACTGCTAACTCACTAACGGCAGCTACATTTAACAGCAGTTAGCGGCCACTTTAGCACCAGCACTAGCGGTATCGGTCCACCAGGAAACTCTAAACTGTCACTGTACCTGACCTCCGTTGTTCTTGGAGGCCGTGTACGGCGTCGGTTGGATGGTGTTCATCTGGAGGTTGCTGGTTAGTAGCAGCTTGCGGTTACATTTGCAACAAGTAAATCTAACAGCCCAGCGTTTGAGTCTCCATTAAATATGATCCTTTTTCTCCCAAATCTATGAATAAGGTGGTGTTCTTGTACAGTCAGTGAGTCGTGGTCAACAGATACACTCCTCTACAACAGGGTCCTTCTTTTCATACATCCACAGCATCGTTATCAAGTTAGTCAGTTAGTCAGGACTCAAAGTGTTCATGCCCCGAGAACAGGATGAATCTGTGTTTCTTGGTTGAAGGAGCTTTGTGAACATATCAAAAGACAGTGAAGTAGCCCAGAACACACATCCACATGTGTCTGAGGTTTCCACAATGCTCGTCATTTATTACGAACACATCAACCTTACAAAGCCGGGATGTACGGCTACTCTTCTGTCATACATGATCAAAACAGTGGCCACACGTCGCCCGAACGTGTCCGTCCGTGGCAGGAGCGCCACTCGACTAACTCGAGGAAATAACAAGGTGCTGTCTGGTGACGTTGCTCCCCTCCCCTTAAAGGTTCATCTCACAATTTCAACTGGTAAAAGTTGGCAACATTTTATCATTTTCCAAGAAACTACAAACTCTAAACTCGTATTAAAAAGGGCCTTATCGGGCCTAATACTGATGTATAGATGAGATATGGATGAAAACACACTTTGACTTCATGGAAACTTTAAACCCAATGTGAGCTGTTTATTTAAGCCTGTTTTTCAGTTACTTTTTGTGAGTTCATTGTTTCTGTTTTGTCCCATTCAGTCCCGTTCATTCCAACAAGAGCTTCTTTGGTTTGTACTTCATTTCATTTTATGTATTTTTGTAGTTTTTTTTTACTGCCTGCTTTTTGATTTTTCTACATTTTGGATTGTGTATTTTTTGTATCAGCTTGTTATTGATATTGCTTTTATTTCAACCTACCTGCTTTTTTGTGTCGTTGGCTGAGCTAAAAAGAGAGTGAATATTGGACCTAATGTGTTTTTCCGACTTGTTGAAGTCCTTCTGCTCCAAAGCTTGACATATGATCAGAAAGACAACATGAGTTAGTGAAGGTGGAGCCACTGGTTGATCCGACACGGTGGAATTAAAGTCATGTGATGATGTATAACACAGGCCTGCGCTGATGTCCCTGTGTGAATGTGAAGCAGAGTTCAGGCAGAACAAGCAGAAACATTAGTTTTAGGACTAAAATGGAATCCAGCATCCTTCATGCTGAAAGACAAAGTGGAGCTAATGAAAGCCAACAGGAGTGTAATGCCGTGTGACTGATACTGGGCTCGCTGTCAGCCTGATTCTACTGGGAGAAGTGGGATGATGACAGATGAATTAGCGCGCTGACAGCCGGCGTGGAGGGACGGGTAATTGTTGCTGAGAGATGGCGAGTGTTTTCTGTCTTAGCCGAGGCCAATCAATCAGAGCTTTTATCTGAACGCTGCCGGCCGACCGACGGCGGCGCGTGTGTGTGTGACACAAAGCGGCTCGGTGTAAACGGGCGTCGCACCGAGTCACACCTGTTTCTGTGTTGTTCCGCTGTTGAGGTTGTCACGGGTGATGCCGCGGTGGATGATGCTGACGGGAGGGGCTGTCATCTCCGGACTGGATGCGAGCTGATGGAACGTGTTCAGGCAGCGTTTCTTTCTCTGAGGTTCAGGGGACACAAACAGCTCTGACCCCATCAGACACAGCTACGCCTCAGACCACCACACATCGTTTCAGTACAGAGAGACTAAAAGGACATTTCATTTTGAATTTCTCACAATCTAAAAGACAGAATAGATCTGGATCTTAAACCTCAGCCAGCGTGTGTTCAGCCTCTCTTAGTATCTGTTATTCCCTCTCCTGCTGTGTCAATGATATCATTCAGTTTCCCTCTTGTCTCTGCAGTCTGTTCTCTTTACAGGTCTTTGTGATACAGGGGAAGTGTTGCGGTCCAGGTCCTGACCGTGCGTCCATGCACCACCATCATCTGCCTGAAACCATTTAAAACTTCGGTTTTGTGAGCTTTTGTTATATTTGTAGAAAACCTCTCTACATCCTGACAGCAATCAATAAATCAAATGCTCCGACAAATAAAATAAAAAAGTAGTCTTCACAGGAGTCTGACAAATGGCCAAACATTTCCCAATGCTAACATTCTAACCTGACAACAGTGAGTTAAAATAGCCGTGGTTCTTGATCACATTCATTGTGATAATGTTAGGTAGTTAGCACAAAGCTAACACCTGCAGTAAGGAGTAACTGTCCGACTGCCTTTTTAGACTGGGATACGTTCATGTTGGCCTTGTTGCTTGTTTTCACATGATTATGACATTTAACAGAGTTGTATATTTTTTGTATTTATTAGACTAAAAAAGTGAAGAGAGCTTGTTGAACATAGCGAACTCGCCGCTAACATCATCATAATCATAATTTTTATTCACAATTATAAATAGTACATTTAATCTCTGCCGAAAGATAAACCCTACACAACGGATCATTAACCCAATGAAAACGGCCCCCTTACTGGCGATTGTTGTTGATTGTTGATCCTCTTTATATCATTTTAAATTAAAAACTACAACAGCTAAAACATTGGTTCCTTTTGCAGCAGGATGCCAAAGACTTTCAACACATCAACAACGTCATCACGTTACCTGATGGACGTTGCAAAACGCGCCGTAGCTGGAGGGTTGTGAGCAAGAATTATCATCATAAGTGAAAAAAGGAAGAAAAACAAGACTTAAAAAAGTTAACATTGAAAAATCACATTATTTTTCTCATAATGTCCATCGCTGCAGCTTCTCTATCCAACCCGTGTCTCAACGCTCCTGTCTCTTTAAGGCACCCTTCCAAAAAAGCCCAGTCTGCTCTGATTGGTCAGCCCTCACAGGCCTGAGCAGACACTGCAATAGCTGCACAGTTGTGACATCACAATGTTGCGGAAGTCCAGACGGCTCATTTGAAGGAACAGTTTTCTAAATCTTTGGATTTACACAGAACCTGGAGCTGCTTTATAATCATTAAAGACAGGAAATCTCACTTTCTATAAAATGAGACCTTTAATTACTTAATTATCTTGATCTGTTTCTCCATATTGTTATTCCACTGCTGCAGCTTTGATTTATTGCAGATCCGTTCATCCTCGAGAACTCCACAAATGAATAATTGATGATGAAGAATATCAGTCCAGACAGTAACTGGACTGTATGTGTCATGAATTATGACAGACTGTTGGAAACAAGATGCAAACAAGGCGTCTTGTTCTATAATTTTATCTCCTCTTCATTCTGCTGATTGATCAGAGAAAACGAACACACTCTTCAGCCTCGTTACAGAATCTTGCCTGATGTTGCGTACTTATGTAGATTGCTGATAATTATTGTTTTCTTGACAGTTTCCACAATCGGCAGATGGGTTTAATATTGGTTTCGTTTTAAAATCATATGCAGTAACTTCTAATATCGAGTCATGTGGTTTGTCTGCTTTGCTTACACACAACAAACGGTGTCAGTGTTGGATCAGAACTAACAATGCTTTAAATGAAGGGTTGATGTTTTGCTTTGATTGACAGTTTTCACACCAGTGCGGATGTAATGAACCAAACAGGTAACGTGTGAAAGAACCTGAAATGGTTCAGTTGTTACAATTACACCTAATAATAAGTTATTCTGATCCTCCAACATATTATATATATATGTTTTCATCAGGCTGCATATACTCACATACACTCTTAACTCTGATCTCATTCAGGAATACATGTTTATCTACAGCTGGAGTGAGATTCTATGTTCTAGAGGATTATAAAGATTTACCCTGCAGCTCCTTCACCTTCTGAAGGAAATCAATCTGTTGTGCAAAGATAAATAAATACTCTACATACATTTGAAATAAGAAGGTAGCAGACGGACACAACATTTTTTACATAAAGAAATAAAAACTTCATGTAGAATATCTGCCGAATTTACAAGAAGGCCCAAAAAACTAATAATCTGTCAGAGACAGTGTTTCACAAAGTTTATAAAGTGTCTCCTAACTCAACAACTCACTAAATTGAGACATTTTTTAAGGGAGTCTGGGGACTTTCTCCACAGGGACAAAGAAGTAGCCTATACTGGTTACTGTTTAGTGTATTTGTAAAATTTGACATGTTTAGCGTCAATAAAATGTTTCTTCCTTCATAAATTGAGTGTAAATGGTGAAATCAGTGTAAACAGTGTGTTCAAACAGCTGCTAAATGTTGGCAGGTAAGACTTTAGCACTTTAGACACAGTTTGCTGGATTTTGCTGTTTGCTGGATTTAAATGCTGAAATGTTTGTTTTATTGTTAGTTAATGCGTCTGAATAAGTCCATGAGGTCATGTAAAGTACATTAAAGTACAGTAAAGTGAAGTACATTCACAGTCTACTTAAATCTTTGACTTTGGACACCTGTGAAGACAGTCGGAGCTCATTTTGTGTCGTGGACACAGCATCTGTTCTGAGTGGAATTTAAAAAACTAAAATCACTTTGCAGCCGTGTGTGTCGGTAGCATCCCGACTCCTCTCGGGAGGCCCGTGGAGCATCTCTGATCTGCAGCCTGATTCTGGTTCCTCCATCTTCATCCGTCCGACACGTCTCACTCCCAGTTCACCATAATCTCTCTGAGGCTCCCATTATGCTTATTCCTCATTAAAATTTTATCAGCCATGGCAAATTGCAAAGATTAAGGGAGGGAGGGAGCTTTTGGGCTCTTCAGCCTGTTCACAGATTTATTTATTGTTGCGGATCATCCGGGCTTATCTGCTCCCCAAAGCAAAGACAAGTTTCCATTGGATGGCAAAGGTCATGAAATCTGATCTCCCAGCATGCATAATGGCGAGGAAGAGGAGCGAGGAGGAGCGTTTAGTTTGTCTAAAGTGTTTCGCCCACACATTAATATTGTAATACTTTAATATCATAAAGTTTTGTTCTGCCCTATTGATTTCTCAGAGATGCATATGAATATTTATACTGTTGAGTGCAGCTTGTAAACTTTGAGTTGGTGATGCTTCGGCTAATTATAGGCTGAAGGCAGCGCGGCGGCGGCGGCTGCAGCTAATGAATTACACTCCTCCTGTTTGTCTCCACCTGCCTCTCAGGGTCACTGCAGGAGGAAGATGACTTAAGATGGCGGCTGACAGGAGACATCGGAGGCTGGGCGATGTCGGCAGGTCGACGGCAACAAACTCACAGACGCATTAAAGCTTGAACGAGAAGCGTGCGAGCAAAACAGAGAGACGGAGGCCGGAGGTGTGTTTGAGATGATCCGCTCTGAATCGGATTTCTGCTTTCAGATGTCGTGAACCCGAAGCTCTGCTGCTGCTCAGACGGCCTGCAGGTGAACATCGAAGGACGAAAAACTGATTTTAGTTTGGATCAGAGCCACGTGTACAGTGACTGGACTGATGAGGGCCAAACAAGGCCGCAAATATAACAAGACAAAAGGTTAAAAATGAAGGCCAGAAACTCTGCATTGATCCAGCTGTTGAATATTAATGTCTTATATAATCTTGTTTTAGAGAATACATAACATAGAACAGCTCATACGTCAACCAGAACAAACACAACAGATGTCAAGTCTTTTCACCCACATTTAGTACCAAACTATAATCCTGCACAGTTTCCACCAACAACTGTGAAAAGTCACCTTTCTATACTTCTTACTTATTAGCAGTGTTGGGGTAACGGTAATACATTTCTTTAAGCTGTAACAGTAATACAACACGTTACTAATAATATTTCAGTCATATCTGACAGTAGTATTTGGTAGAAAGTGTAAAATAGCGTCTAATTAGTATATTTTGGATCAGATATGGCTTTGCATTTGATTTCTTATTGCATGTTCTTGTATAACTGTAGTTTATAGTGTATGAGGATCTCCTATTCGGCTCCTAATGATGGTATAATTCTGTATAGTAGGTCAAATAATCAGTAACACTGATTATTCACAGATTAGTGTTACTGGAAACAGTGAAGACTTGCAGGTCGTGTTACAGTTATATATTTCTTTTAGCAGTAACGGAGTATTAAAACATGTTACTAATAATATTCAGTCGTATATCACTACAGCACACTTTAACTTACATTCTTGAATCACACCATGCAGTCCTTGTTCTGTAGACTATAAAAAGAGAAAGAGGTGTTTATCTTGTCATGTCATTATAGGCTACACTATAGAAGCTATAGGTCTGTTGTGTTTCATATGACTGAGCCTGCAATTAAAAATATTAATTCCTATTTCATAATATATCCGACTGTGATCCTCTGTCTGCCTGCTCATCACTGTGTTCAAGACCAGTCCTTTATTTAAACAGATCCAGGCTGTTTAATTGTTAGTAGTGTAATAGGTAATGTATTACTCTACGCAGACAGTAATATTGTACAGTAATATATAACTTTAAAATGAAGGTAACTAGTAATATATTGTATTCTGAAAGTAACTTGCCGACGCTGATTTTTACTCTTGGATCAGATTCTTCACTTTCACTAAAACTTCAACCAAAGACTTGTTTTTTCAACAATAGTGGATTATTTTCCAAATCAAAACGACACGACGACACTTCATCTTTTGTCCTCTTCCACCTTTTACCTCTCTGTCATCACAGTGTGTTGATGCACCTGTTTGTTGTGGGTGTTTTGTGAAGTGGAGGTTCCTGCCCGCAGAACTAAAGTTCTTGAAAATGACTCACAGTGTCAACACAAGTTTACGAGTTGGACACAGTTCCTGATAGATTATCAGCGTGTTTTCTTGCAGCACGCAGAGAAATAAATGCAACAATACAGTCAGCCCACAGTTCCAAACGTACCTTGGCTTTTGGATCCGTTCCGCTCAGTTTCGAGTTTTTGTGCGGAGAAAAATAAAAAAAAGTTACAATATTACTTTTCAAAATTCTCTCTTTATTTTGCTTATTAGTAACAAGAAAAGGCGTTTTACATTTCTGGCGTTTTGTATAATGTCAAATAAAAGACATTTATAGAAAAATAAAAACACCTGAAAAGTGCCTCTGAGCCGTGACTGCTGGTATAACAAAAAGAAAAATGATTATCAACAGTCCGTGGTGAGCGCGTGGGTTCTATGATTTAAATAATTGGTCTTCTATGGCTTTACATGTCTTTTCATAGAGGTCAGGAATAAGTTGGCTGTTGAGAAATGTAAGCGAGGACACAATGTAACGTGGATCAGTTATTTTTATTAGGTGACGAAAACCCGACGCAGTCGCAACGCAAGTCACAGAACTAAAGGACCGGCACCAACGAGAATTTCTAATTACCTTTAGTCAGATAGAAGAAGACAAACATGGCAAAAAGATTATAGGTTTATAATCTTTAATTCCTTTAAGACAAAATGATCCATGCTTTCTGATAAAACAGCAGTGTCTCTTTTACATTAGCCACATCCTTGTAATTAGCTCGTCGTTTTCTTTTGTAAACCTTCTGGTTGCGTCTGTATTCTTTGGGAACTTGATATCTCTTATTTGTATCTGGACACAGTGCGGGGTCTTCACGAAGGAGCAGTGTCACTCACTGATTTGCTGCTGTCACTGTCGCTGTCACTGCTCAGGTGATCGCTCTGTGATGCCGGTTGTGTGGTAATTGTGGCTGCTGGATGCTGAGCTCGAGCTGTCTGAGCGTCGGGTGTCTGGTCTGCGGTGGTGGGTGGCTCACTGGGCTGCTGCTGTCTCTCGGTGTCCTCCCACGCTGTAGTAGCTGGTTCAGCGCAACGCCAGAAGTTGTACAGGCTGAGGCAGCAGATGTGTCGGTCCTCTGTGGTTGTGAAGTCTGTGTCTGTTTTATAAAAGGATTTCGTCAGTTTAGGAAAACTTTCCTTAAACCGGACATCTCCGGTCTCTTCCTGTTTCTTTCAAAACATCTTATTGCTGCCTGTTCAAATGCAGCATCCCACCATGCAAAGGTGGAATAGTCCATTAAATTTGAAATGTGGGTGATTTCCATGTAGACAGAGTTATTTTATTTATTACAGGAGCTGCATGTTATATTCATTTGAAATGACGAGAGAGGAAAATATTGTTTATATTAAAAAAAATAATAGAAAAAAGATCCACAAGGCCCCCTAGCAGAGGAGGCCACAAGCAGTTGCCTGATGGTAAAACCTCCTATTCCTCTCCACTGCGGTCGCCATCCTGTCAGCCATGTTCACTATGATTCTTCCCTTCTGAATGAGGGTCTGAGGACAGAGGGTGTTGTTCACTGTACAGATTGTAAAGCCCATTGAGGCAAAGTGATTGTGATTTTGGGCTATATGAATAAAATTGATTTGATTTGATTTGAAATCCGTGGACCATAAGCGTGTATTGAACCGTGGATGGCGTATCGTGCGGTTCAATATTTTATCGACCCGCCCAAAGAAATCGCACTAACCAAACAAAATGCACAAGGGTCCATTTTAACCGAACCAAATGGGTTGACTGTGAAAGCACTCAGACTATCACCTCCCTGCCTCTGTAATCTTTTTAGTAGCATAAGAATGGAGAAAAAACAAAAAGTAGAGCAGTGTGAATGGGTCGGATACGATCATCCTCAGTGTTGCGTCATGAGTAGTTCAGTAATAAATCCATATATCTGCTGTCTGGTGTAGATATGTGCTAACAGGAGCATTATCTCTGCCAACAGTATATATAATCTGACCTGCTGTGAGGCTGAGAGTGGAAGCAGAAACAGGAATCTCTCCTGCTGTTTGCTGAGCTGACACCGAGCTGCTGCTGTAAACACAAACTGCTGACCCGAGCTGACGGAGACGAACCTCCGCGCTGAAATACGAGCTTATTATCTCAGACAGGCTGGGTCTGTGTCGGCGTGTCGTGTGTGTGTTTCTGGACCTCTCTGGCCTCGTTCTGGCTGCCTGCTAAATGGCTGCCGGGGTCAGGGTGGACGCTCCGGTAATGAAGCATTATGGGATGAGATCAGCGGCGGCTGGAGGAGAAGCTCATCTGGGATCCTCCGTCAGTCAGGAGGCCAAAGTGAAAACATGGCTGTTTACAGTTGGTAACGCTCGACCTCCACGACCCCGTCAGGAGGAGGAAATCTGTGAGCGCTGGCCGGGTGGAGGCAACAGGCTGCTCCAACTGCAGACATGGTTCAAGGCTGCATAATCTGAATTTATTCTCAAGTTACTGCCTCAACTTTTCACTTAATATTTAAGAACTTTAATAAATTTTTTATTCAGCCAAATGAAATTCATGTGTTTTATTTACTGCTTTGTCCTTTTTTCTGTGTTTTCTTTCCTATTTTTTAAACAAGCTTCCCTGAGAATAAACTGGAATTATATAAAGCAAAACGTAGTATCCGCTCAATTTTATCTTTGGTAGGAATTTAAAGAAATGTAATGTGTTTTATTTTTTAAAGATTTTGGTAACGTCCTGATCTGTAATCGTAAAACACCATCAGGACTGAATCCCACCTGCACACAGAAATATCAAAATCTTGATAGTTTGCCTTTTAATTTACATCTGTGTTCCCCAGAGGATAGACCCTTTGATTTTCACACTGCATCTGCTGTTCTGGAGCCACTTTTAACATAATAAACTGGATCTCATAGTCCCATATGCAGACTACCATTACAGGCGTGGGAATGTCTTCGTTTTAAGATGCATCATGATTCTGATGGATGCAGAGACAGAAGATAAATCCGGAGTTTGCAGCTTGTGATGATTGTTGATTTTCTGGCTTCAGCCGGACAAAAAAGTTGGAAAATTACATTGCAACGTCGCTTTATTGCATTATTGTGGGCAGACATTAGGCGAACGGCTAACTGGTAGTAGAGGGAGGCAGAGATCAGCACGGCAATTACGAACCATGTTAGCAGTTAGCTGCCTTTTAGCCACATTTAGGAAGCGCACTTTCTGAGAGCTGCTATTGGAAAATAATATTTTTGTGGATTACAGCAGACTTGTGATGCTCTGCAGATGGATTTATTTTTAGTTCTTCTAATTTTTATGTGCTGAGCTGGGTGACACAAGTGCTGGATGACCCAAACTGGATATGGAGGCAGGTTGAACAGCAAAAAGCAAGATTTAATGAGAGCTGAAAACAAAAAGTCCAACAATCCAAAATCCAAAATGTGATGAATAAAACGGCGGGCAACAAAATGTTTAATGTTGTGGCTGATTGGTTTATAAGACACTTTAATCACCTCACCTGACACGTAGTCAGCGGTGGAAAGAAACTACTGTATTTAGGTGCATTTTTTAAGTCTGCCCACCACTTTTTATACCAACAAACTGTTAGAGTAACAGAACTTAATAGATAATCAACCACCTAACCACCTGACAACCTGAACACAGGTGAGCAGCGAAAACAGACATAGATGAAAACACATGGAATAAATACACTAGAGGCACATCAGAGACAGGTGACACCAATCAGGATACAAAGGAGGAAGACAAGACAGGAAGTAACACAACATGACACATGAGGATGAACCTTACAAAATAAAACAGGAAATAACACCAAAAACCCAAACCACGACAGGTCGTAATAAAACTTTATTGATCTTCAAAGGAAATTCACGAGTTATCCAGCAGATAAAGTCATAAAAATAAGCTCTCTGAGAATAATGAGTGATTATATTTTTGGTACTGTAAATATATTTTAATGCTTATATTTCTAAACTTTTACGGAGGTATACATTTGGACTGCAGTGCAGTTTTTCAGTGTTTTCTGTCATCTGAGAGCAAATGTGTGATGAGCCCACAATGATTGTCTTTTGTAACACACACACACACACACACACACACACACACCTTGTTGTGAGAGTGAAGATCTGAGCTGGAGGTGACGACGGCTCATCTGTGATTCAGAGGTGAAGCTCCTCGCCGCCCTGAGTCATTGTTTACAGATGGATATCCCTCTGGATCGCTCTCCGTAGATCCGTATCACCGATCGATATTTCCCCTGAAGTTGCTTCGGTGTGATCCGAGCGCCTCGCCCTCCCTCCGCCTCGCTCGTCCACCATGATGCCTCCCAGGCTACGAATCCAATTAAGCACCGAAAACAAAAACAATATTTTCAAGTGGGGGAGCTGCAGCGGCTGCATAATTTATGTTTGTCCTTTTTTTTTTTCATCTCTTTGAACGGGTCGAATAAAACCAACATCCATTCAATAATGCATGACCTGCGGTTTTGTTAATAGGCTTTGTAGTGGCAGTAATGTACTTTCCTACATGGCTGATGGAGATTATGGCCGGCTCCCTCCGCCTGCCAGATATCGATCCGCCTTAATGCCCCCGGTGTAGCCTCAGCCCTGAGCCTCGACCCTCTAACCACACACACACACACACACACACACACACACAAGAGAGCGAGAAATCTAAATCTATTGTCCTGTCAAAGTGATTGAACACTGTCAGTAACTCGGCTTGTTTTGAAGAGTCAGTCTTTATTCACCGTCATTCAGTTCGAGTCGCTTCATATAAAACACTGTGTCCATGTACACGATACATCACCATCTGTCTGTTCTTGTAACAGGACTGAGTTTGTGAATGAAGGTTTCAGGGTTTCAATAGGTGTTGATCTGGAACAGGGTCATAGTCAGGATTTTAGAAATCCTTAAAAACCCTTAAAAGTAATATCTTTTATCTTTTCCGATAATTTAAAATGTAGATTTTCTTTTCACATTTTCTGTGTTCATTTAACTGTCCACTAATGTTTTCTGGACATGTATAGTCTGTTTCAAAACACACTGCAAGGATTGAAAACTTAAAGTGCGTGTAAAGCAGCAAAAAAATTGTGTTATGAGTTTGTCACACCACAGTAACATGTATCATTGACCACTGAGCCAAATTTGAAAGATTAAAAAAATTGCTAAGTATATAAAATTAGGTCTCAAAATCATGGAAAAACAAGCACTTCTCTCTGCTGTGAAACGCTGGGGGCGTGTCAGTTAGAGGCGCTGGAACCACGCCCACCGCGGGAGGGGAGCCCTCTGTGTACTGCACAAGGACGTAGCCTAGCAACAATGGAAGCTAGTGCTAGCAGCATCGTCTGAAGGACCCAGCACTACCTGTTTGAGCCATCAGAGCCAGAAACTGACTCTGAGTCAGACACTGATAGTGCTCAGCCTCGTTCCTCACAGTCTCCATCAGAATGGTAATTTATTTCCCAGTAATTTAAACCCCAGTCTACATATAATCCCTTGTCATAGCTATATTGGTGCACATAAAATATAACCTGTGGATTATCATTGTGCTGTCAGATGGACTCAGGGAATCAGGCCAAATCATGTCATGATTAAATGCAATAACATTTGCTAACATTACATGGGCACGATGTAAAATCACTTCCAGGATTTGCACCTTCAGCAAAATGCATTTAATTAAACGAATACAATATTTATAACATAAGCACACACTTACACTGGCGGGCACGTAATGCCGGTGGCGGAGATGAGAGCACCTGCTGTCGGCGGGACAGAGAGGATCGGGACATCGATCTTCTCCGTCCCCGGCTTGCATCCTCCCGTCCTGCCGACAGCAGCTGCTACCATCATGGCCACCGGCATTACGTGCCCGCCACCGGAGATGAGAGCACCTGCCGTCGGTGGCGGGCAGTAGTGCCGGTGGCCGTGATGGTAGCAGCCGCTGTCGGCGGGACTGAGGGAATCGGTGGCGGGCACGTAATGCTGGTGGCCGTGCTGTTACTATCGGGGGTAAAGTGGACACTGCAGAGATGGGTGTTGGTGGTGATTTTGAACTCTCCACAGTAGCTCCTCTTGACAACATCGATCCACCATTTCCTTACGTTGTCTCGGTAGGAGACTTAAATAGGCTAACTGAGCCATTACCCTGGCCTGCACACTGTGGCATCCAGGAAAGATGCATGAGCTACGTGGAGGAGACATGACTGGTTAGCTAGCTGCAAACTATCATAAGCGATGCTATCCGAGACTCGAGAGCTAGCAGAAAACCACCGAAGCGAATGCACTGAACGTATTTATACTGCTTCCGCAGCAGGGCGGGGTTTATGCTAATCATAGCCGCGTTACGTAACGCGGCTATGATTTCTGACCCGCCCATTAAATCCTGAACACAGAAATGTTGAAATACAGTTTGGCAGCCTAGCTCCATAACTAAATTATAAATGGCTAAGTGGCTTTTTACATGTTTTAAGGAAATACATTTATAACCTATTTAATGTGTTTAGAAGAAAATGGCTGAATTTGCTTTACACGGACTTTAACATACGAACTTCCTGCATCTACCTTTACCTGCTGGACCTTCTGTAGATGTGTGCACAATCATTTGTGTATGATGACCTCCAAATAATATAATAAGTAAGGGATAAAGTCCAACGAGGTGTCCATTATCAGGAATTAATAGACGATGTGGAGGGAGGCCAGAACCAACTGATGCGCTGCACTTCTTCACATTGTCCTTTAATTCCTATTATACCACTGGTCCGGTTGAATACTTGCCATGACTGGCTGCAGGGTCAATTATGTTTTGTTATACTAACACTGTAAAATCTGACTTTACTTAAAAAAAATGGAGGAAAGCGATGACCTCAAAATTACCAAGACAAATAGACTATTGAATTTAAGCTGGACAAGCTAAAACGTTTTGATAACTTAAAATGATCTATTTTATTTGGTAACTTTAAGGTGATCGGTTTCCTCACACAGGCGATCATCTCAAATCCTATTCTCTATTGAAACTTGATCGCAAAATGCATGAAAATAAGAAAATTATTCGTCTGAATTTTTTATATTTGGCATTATTATTTTATGGAATAATATTAATTCACAAATAATGAGAGAAGTGAGCTGAACTGAGGAGGAGAGGCAGACAGAGACATCAGACTTCTTTCCTGGTTTAGTTTTTGTTTAATCCAATCATTGCCACTGTTAATATAGATATTTAAATTATTGATAATTATTTATATTGCACTTCCTTGCGCAGGAGATATTGTTTGAAAACTTCTGTGCCAATAAAGCTGATTGAATCGAAGTGAATTGAATAGAGGGAGGCAGATAGAGAAGAGGAGATGGTTTGTGTTAGAGGATCGTCTCAGCTAATCCAATAAGCGAAGCCTCTCCTTTCCTTCAATCTGATTATTCCAATAATTAAGAGAAATTGCTGGAGCGTAGCTTCAATAAGGCTTTACATATTCAGCAGCCGCAGACCAGCGCTGATATGTTCTGCTCCTGGACTCTGATTACAATCCTGCTGAGGAAGACATCTGACTCCAGATCAGCCATGGAAAGTGACCACGGTGGATCTACACCACAGACACGGACTAATAAACTCTATCCATGAAGAAGACATCTGATCTCAAACCAGCTTCTTCTGAACAAACGGATGAACGCTGCCTTCACACAGGACCTGTCGAGGTCTTTATTCAACATTGGAAGTTTAGAACCAAAACCCAAAACGACCATAAAATTGTTTTTACTGCTTTTTCATTCATATATTTTTCACTTATTATGACTGTTTTGATTGATGCTCTCTATTTTTGCTATCACCTTTGCTGCTGAAATAATGCAAATTTCCCCGTTGTGGGACTAATAAAGGATTATCTTATCTCTTATCTTATGGTAAACTAACTTACTGTTGATTTTCGCGTTCACATTGGACACAAACAGCCGTCTTGTGGGTGAAAGTCCTGTCCTTGTTTGACCCAACTGTTCCTTCCCGTCCTCCTCCCTTTGTTGACTTGTTGCTGTTTGTTCTACTTCACCTGACTTCCTCCTTTGCTGCGGTAATAACTGCTATGGCAACTAGAGGTCGCCACAGCAGTAGACTTGGCGTGTATTCCCTGCAGAGGCTGTTGAAACTTGTCCCGTTTCCCCCAGAATGAGGAGGAAAGTGGTAACTGTGATCGCTCCACATTATGCACAAGGTATTTTAAAGTTGACTACATGGAGCATATGATGGGCTTTGTCTCTTTCTCCCTGACGGATGCTGCTATCCCGTCGTGTGCACCGACACTACACGCCCCATTTTCACCTTTCAAATCAAATTTCCCCCATTAGCCTTTTCTGTTCTACTGGAAATATGTCACGATAGCTATACAGTTACAAAGTAACTGTATAGATGCATTGAAACCAAATTATTCTTCACAGATATTTATTTTTGTGACAAAGACAAACAGTTTCTCTGAAAAGGGATCAAGAGCAGACTTCACAATTAATACTATGGGACCAGAATTACCTGATAATATAATTATTTGACTGGACACATGATTTACTGACTCAGAAAAGTTGACCTCAAGTAAAGAGACTCAATAAACTAACTTTTTAATTTCTCTTGTTGAAAATGAGCAAAACTTTTTGTACTGTTTTTACCAAACAGCAAAACTAAACTTCTTCACATTAAGTTTGTTGACTTCAGGTACTTGAGTGCATTAACAAGTAAAAGTGCTGAACGGAGTACTTTTTCATTACCACTTCTTACAGGCCAGTTTAAAGTTTCGGCCTGACGGAGGGATGAAGTGAGAGGAAGACAAGAAGAAGAAGAGAGGGAAGGAGAAGTGATGTCAGTGATGCAGGTAGTGCGGCGAGGCCAGATGGCAGCAGCAGCAGCAGCGCTCTGCCTCGCTGATTAGCGGCGAGCAGACAAAGAGCGGCCATGTTTCACTTGTTCATCACTTAAGTGCAGAGCCCAAGGTGGAGGCAGGGAGATTTCCCTCGGGGAAATGTGCCTCCCAAAGATAAGGCCGAGGCCCGTATTGCTCTCCGGGGGTGGCGAGGTACGACGAGGCAGCCAGGGGATCCAAACCTCTGAAGAAAAACAAAATGAAAGGCGAAAGAAAAGGCTCTGTGGTGTGGAACGCAGACAGCGGCGAACAGCTCCAAGTTAAACTGTTAAACTTCAGGGAAAAGTTCAGTTTCCCTTTCCCATTAACTCCAACTCTGGGGAGACAAAAAGTCCATGCGCAAGTTTCTGGCTGGAAGTTGTTCACTTAGTTTGGAGATCCTCAGGAGGCCGGCGGGATCATTGAGAGAACAATGACTGTAATATGCTGCACTCGGCCTCTGACCTCGGCTGCAGCCAGACGCTCTCTGCTCTGTAATTAGGATCGTCTGCTGCGGAGGATTATTATTACTGTGTTCAGCTGAATTCAGGGCGGTGGCCAACAGATTTCAGATGGACTCGCTGTGAAGAGGAACTCGGCTACTACAACGTGTTTACTTCCAAAAGATGAAAGCCGTCAGATGAAGATGAACGATTGTGGAGGAAATGAGCAGCCAAAGCGTCTGATTGCTGTCTGACATGTTTCCTCACAGGTGATTGTTCCATTGTCAAGACTACGATTTACCTGAGAGCCATGAATAAAAAAGAGATTTCAGCTTCTGGTCAGAGGTGAAAGGAGGTGATTGTACCAACAAAACAACACTCAGAAACACGACCACCGTCTGTAAGGTCCCTCATTGATATAATGAATCCCTGAACCCCCTGACAATAGATGCCTGACCCCGACTCTGACCCTCATCTAAATCTTATACAGTACTTTGACGTAACAAGGACCAGCCAGGATGTCCTCACAGTGCAGACGTGTCCTCACTTCAAGGGTAAGAAACTAACATGAGTCCTCATGTGTTTGATTTGTTGTTCATGTAATTCCTGTTAGAAAAATAAGTCTGCTGAGGTTAAAGCTGATCTGAACCTGACAAAAAAAATCTTTCCTCAAGGACTTCTTAACTTACAAACCACAGATATGTTGAGACTTCAATTTTTATGTTGACAACTGTAAGGGTCTGGTTAGGTTTTGGCTCAAAAACCATTTGGTTAAGGCAGTTTTTCATGCAATTAATCCAGGTCAATATTTGTTTCTGTTGTTTTTGTTATGAGTACTTTTACAATGAAAGTTAATATTATGCAGCAGAAAAGCGAAATCAGGTCGTTTATAATCCTGACTCATGACATTGGCTGACCTGTTGTTTGTCATCATTGTTTTAATGCGATGTATTTGCAGCTGAATACTTCACACTTTTCCTGATTTTTGTCACATCCGCGGTGTATAAAGGCCTTTAGATAAAAAGCTAAAAATACCTGTTTTTTGTCGCCACAAAGCCGGCTGTAAAATGACCTGTTCTTTTGGTTGAAACAGGAAACAAACGTTGGCCTCGAGCAGTTGTTCCCCCTCTTTGCCTCCTGATAAGAAAAGTCAGCACTTATAGAAATAAAGTGAACATAATGTGATCTGTATTGTAGAAATGTTGTGAAAATATGTATGAAACTTAGACATTTCTTGTGTCTGGTTTGTAGAGACATCAAATTCCAGCATTTTATTCTAGCAACAACTATTATTCATATTCCTTTTAATTTATACAGCTAATTTGTTTTGGGGATAAAGAAATATTGTGTTCTGGTGCTGTCCTCTTTCTCTGTCTCTTCCTTTCCCTTATGTTCTGTGTTTTCTACAGCAGATGTCTGCTGGACCTCTCTCTCTCATTCCACATGTTTTGGATCAGAATCTTCCTCCTTCAGGCGACTCACTTACGTCACTCCTCCCTCAGTTTATCTCTTCACTGTTTGTGTCTTCTGTCTTTTTCCTGGATCTTTGTGGTGGTAAGGACCTCCTCTGGTTCAGCTGCTGTTTCGGCTACTTGATGTCCTCCCAGAAACAATTTCCACTTGTTCTGCTATTGTGGTGTTAATACTGTTTCTTTTTCTGTCTCTGCACATTTTTTATTTTATTTGTGTTTGTGTTCATCATGTTTTTACTGAAGGTGTTTTTTTGGGACTGTTTCCTCTCCTTAGTTGAGGATCTAAGGTTAAAGAGTTTGTCTTATTGTGGATATGACATAAAGTCGTTTTAGGCAAATGCGTGGTTGGTGACCTGGGCTTTAGATATTAATCACTTTGATTGAGATGTGTGAATTATTGTAGTTTCGATTAAATCTAATAAAAACAAACACTGTGTGTCCTGCTTTCAGTCACTTTATTGACTTTATAAATAATGAACGATAATCTTTCCACATAGGCAGGTGTTGTGAGTGAATAAACAACAGAAATATTGTATTTTTCATACATTAGTTCACAGGAGAAAAAATGCTTAGTTTTTGGTGTCAACATGTCATTAAATATAATCGTAAAAATACATAATCTCATCACATTTCCCTGTAACCATATTTACATTTGCAAATTGGTCATGTAAGAATACAATTTTAAGGAGAATAGATTGAAGTCATATGTTGTAAGATGAAAAAAAACTCAGTTCTGATTAAAATGATTAATAAAATGTGTTAACTTTACCGTCACCCTCATCTTTCTCTTATCACTCTCCACACTCATTTCTGATAAAAAGTAAAAACTTGTCTTATCTTGGTGGGATACATAAGAATCACCAGAAGAAACATTTTGTGCTGAACATCACTTCAGTCTCAGAGAACAGGCTGCTGGAGAATCACAATGTGCTAATTTAGTTTAATTTTAGCTGCTTTATCAGGTAATTATTCCAAACATTATCATTTCACAGTGATTATTCAGAATATCTGAGCCCGTCGGTGATGTTAAGCAGTTTTTAGCAGCCGTTAAAAGCCGCTAATGGTCGTCTGTAGCAAAGGTTGAAGCTAAAAGGACGAACATTAAAGTTAGTAAGGCAGAGCGAGCAGCTCCTGCTTTTACATCCCGACTCTGCTGACACGCTGCTCTGCTGGAGGCTCAACAGCTCCTGAATAGTAATGCTTTTTTTAACACACATACACACACTTAAAAAAAACACTCATAGATTGCATGTAAGACCTCTATTACTCAAACTCGGCCAACCACAAAATGAACAAAGTCAGCCGTTGTGCAGCAGCAGGCGGAGATGTGAGGCGAGATCGCAGCCGAAATTGAAATTAATGGCTTTTCTAATTGGAGCACATGTTTGTCAGAGTGACGGAGTGCCGCCGACACCGACTACATCCGCTCACCTGCCTCTTCTGATTGGCCATCGGCTACGCTCAGGATGGATGATGTCGTACATGATTACAGGAGCTGGGGGGCGTTTGATACGTTGCACTGAGCAGCCGGTCTGGGCTGATCAGCTGGGCGGGTGGGGCAAGGAAACAGCTTAGCTCCTCTTTGATAACTGTATTTATATAAATCAAATGCGTTTGTTTTTATAGTTATTATAAGATTTAAACACTATTGAATAGTACTAATTTTCTTTTGTATCTTATTTGTAACAACATGTCTTGCGCACACGCTATAACTTACAGTAAGATGTAGACACTAACACAGATGAGTAATACATAAAATAAGAATTAAGTAAAATGAAATGAAATGAAATGAAATATGCCAAGGAGTTTAATGGAATATAGGAACTTTACTGTGATTTTATACCAGTTGAGCAGCAAAAACAAAAGGCTGTAAATATAAATTAGGACACGTCAAAAGTCATTTTAGTTTCTATAATTTTATAATTTATTCTTTATGATGAATATCTGATGTCACTCGTGTAAGTGAGTTATGACTGAACGTCGTTGAAGTGGTTTTGGTGCCAAAACCAAACCAGACTGTGAAGTTTTCTCAACATTAATAACCAAAAGTCATAATATGTGAACTGTCTGTCAGCAAGCTTTATTTTGAAAGTGTAACCGGACATTGCTTATGTATTATTTCTAGCAGCCAAGACAATCTTCACACCACTGCTGCACCAATTCTCATTCAGGGATAGTTGAAAAAAATGCTCTGGCTTGTTTGCAGGACTTTAAACCAATCACAATCATCTTGGGCAGTGACTGTGCGACTGCAAAATAATGTTTAAGTTAGGAGACGACGTCACTAATGACACCGTTGGCTGTGTCGTCTTTATAATGACGTATTGTCTGATATTTTATTAGTTTGATGACAAACTGGCAAACATCATCTGTGTGACTCATGACACAATTCAAACAGGATCAATACATTATCTGTCTCTCTTCATTCACTAAAATAAGGTCCCATGAGGGGAACAGGAAGGGGTGTGACTTCAGTTCAGTTTGCACTTGTGGAACTGAGCCCTGCTAATAAAATGTCTTAAATCCCCACAGAAGAAAAGGTAACAGCTTCTTGCTCGTTTACGGTCAGAGTAACTATCTGTTTTATTTTGTAGTTAAATCCTCTTGTATCATGTTGGTTCCTGTTGCCACTGTTTCTCTACCTGCACCTCATCCCCTCGTTAGGTTGGTTTGTAATTAAGTCCAATCATTAGTTCAGTCTTTGTCGAGTCATCTGTTCTGTTTCCTTGATCCTGCTAAGGAACCTAAAAAAGAAGGAAGGGTCATTACGTCACTGAATCTTGCTTTGGGGGGCAGACTGTGGTGACAGTTGTATTGAAGTCTATGGAAAACACAATAAAACCCCACATATCGACATCATTTGACTTCTGATGAAGAAATGCCTCTAGAAATATTTTTATTGACATGTTGTTCATTCCTAAGATTTGTGTAGGAAAGGCTCGAGTTCACAGTGTAAGTGAGGTCCCCTCAGTGGAAATCAGTCGGACCTGAACTGTTTGATCACAATATAATCAGCCCTGACAATCATTTTGGAACAATAAGTCAGTGGTTACCCTCTTCTCTGAAGTGTGTCGTTGCAATTTCTGGAGGCATTTCTTCATCAGAAGTTATACATTGTAGATATGTTGGGTTTTAGTGTGTTTCTCTGTGCATCTCCCATAGACTTAAATATAGCTGGCACCACAATCAGACCCCCAAAGCGCGATTCAGTGATGTAATGACCTTCCTTCTTTTTAAGTTCCTTGGATCCGGTCTAGTTTCTCTGGTCTTGCTGTTGTCCGTTGATCTTCCTGCATGCTGTCGAACGGCCTTTGGGTCCTGCTTCTATCTGATATCTGTATCTGCAGACGCTTTTCTGCTTGCTCTTGCTTCTGCTTGCCTTTTTTCCACTATTATTCTGTTTTTTCTTCACTGAGAGATTGCAGGCAGCGACTCCTGGATATTTAGAAACCCCTGGGAGCACAATTAATTGGAGATAAAGTATATTACCGCCTCATTTCAACATTTTTTCCGAACTCATTAGCACTTTCTGAGCGAGGCCTAAGAAGTAGCACAAGCCTGTTAGCAGCTAAGGCTAACTAGCATCAAAATGCCTCCCTTTACTGCGGACGACTTTCAGAAGATCCTTCAGAAAATTGCTGTGCTGGAAACCAAGGTCGACAAAATAGAAGTAAATGTGGAAGTGAATGGACTATGTGGGAACGAAACTACTCCTCCATGGAATCAGAACAGCAGACAAGAGCCTGCTAACACACGGCTAATTAGCCCCAACAATGCTACAACGGAAGAGGAGTACTGTGGACTGGATAACAAATCCAGGAATATTCCTCCTTGCTGGAACACTCTTGGCGCAAAGCCTAAAGATAAATCCTTCACCTCGGATATGGGAAAACGAGTAACAGGCAGAACCCAGCGCCCTGAGATTTGTAATGCGACTGGTTGGCCTGCACTATCATCTGAAAGGAATGCATCCTCAACCCCCGTACCAAGAAGGAAACAGCCGTGGACAGCAGCGAAAACAAAAAGTAAGAGCAAGCCTACCCAAATAACAAAAATACATCTGAAGAACAGATTTGCTCCACTCTCACAAGAACTCTCACAAAACCTTGCAAGCTCTCCGTCACATGACCTGAAAAACACCAGGAAAAAACACGAAAAATATGGGACCAAATCTAGAAGTGAAGGGCAACAGAGAGAGCTAATGACTGGGCCTCAAACACTAATTGTGGGTGATGCTGCTGTGAAGGAAGTAAACAGCTTTTGCAGCAAGAAGAACACCAAATTAATCTGTTTTACAAATGATATGGCCTCTGACATCTCAGGAAAAATTCTGGACATCGTTGATGAACATCTGACAGCGAAATCTCTCATCTTACACACAGGGGCCTGTGATGTTGTGAAGCAACAATCTGAGGTATTGAAACAAGACTTTATTGATCTGTTGAGCAAAGTCAAATCTCTCGATACTGTGGTGTTTGTCAGCGGTCCTCTACCAACTGTCCGAAGAGGTGATGAGAGATTCAGCAGGCTGTTGATGTTGAACAGATGGCTCAAAGCAACTTGTGCCGCTCAATCAGTGAACTTTATTGACAATTTTACCATTTTCTGGGAACGCAGACACCTCTTTAAGGCCGATGGATTTTACCTCAACAAGTCAGGAGTAAGGCTGTTAACCTCCAACATATTTTACTCTGTGCACCACACATCAGTTCTTCCTGCCAAGGACAACAAGCGAGACAAACCAAAACAACTGATAAGTCAGCACTCGGGAGGAGAACTACTACTGCCTGAAATAAGCTTCGAACAGAGAGGACAGCTATGCCAGGAGGAGGAGTCTTCACCACCACCATCTTTGCCCCCCAATGAGGAGTGCCCTCTGGTCTCAACAAGAGGGAACACATTAAATCAAGCCCTCCAAACTTCTCTTTTATAAGTGAGACTAGAAAGCATAAAAAAGGAGGAGGTGTTAGTATTCTGTTTAATGAATTACTCAAATGCAAGCAAATGTTTTATGGAAATTTTACTTCTTTTGAATATGTGGCTCTTCAGTTAAACTCATTTTCTCAGGCTATATTTCTAAACATCTACAGGCCACCTAAATACTGTACAGATTCTTTTGATGACCTTGTTGAGTTACTGTGTCTTATCTGCACCGACTTTGATTGTGTGTTAATGTTGGTGACTTTAACATCCATGCCGACAAACCTGAGGACAGATGGACTAAAGAACTGTGTTGTGTCCTTGATAACTTTGGACTCACTCAGCATGTGATGCAGCCCACACACAACAGGGGCCACATCCTAGACTTGGTTATCTCCAAGGGTCTGAACATTTTTAAGGTTCTAGTATCTGATGTTGCTCTCTCTCTGTTTTCTTTGAGAGTGATATATCTGTGTACACAAATGTTCAAACTGAAGTCGTCTCAAAGCGTTACATCACTGAAAACACCAGTGACATATTCATTGAGGCTTTCTCCTCCACACCTCCCCTCTCCAGGTTCTCTGTCAATGACCTTGTAGATCACTTCAGTTCTAAAGTTACAAATGTTATTGATGCCATTGCACCCACTAAAGTGAAGGTAGTCTCTGGTAAGAAAAAATCTCCTTGGAGAAATGCCGCACTGGTCAAAATGGAAAAAAAGGAATGCCGAAAAGCAGAGCACAGGTGGCGAAAAACTAAGCTCCAGGTTCATTTTGACATTTATAGAGAGACTTTACATTTTTAATTTAGAACTGAAAAAGTCAAGGCAGTCCTTTTCAGACATTATCACCAAAAACAATAATAATGCACGTGCCCTGTTTGCTACTGTCGACAGGCTAACAAACCCTACTGTGCCAGTAGCCTCTGAACATCTATCTACCAGGGCCTGTAATGAATTTGCATCCTTCTTCACTGACAAAATTCAGAAAATTAGACAAGCGGTCAGTGCCACAGTACCTGGTACAGGAGGCGTGTTATCCATGTGTCCACTGAAAACTAACTCTAACACCATGACACAATTTGACCAAATCAATGACCAAAACCTGCAAGAGATAATACAACATTTGAAATCTTCCTCGTGGTGCCTTGATATTTTAAAAGCAGGGTTCTTCAAAAAAGTTTCAGACTGCATGGCTCCAGATCTGCTACAGATTGTCAACATGTCTCTACTTTCAGGCGTCTTCCCCCAAGCCATGAAAACTGCAGTTATTAAACCACTCCTGAAGAAGAACAATCTAGACACATCAGTAATGAATAATTATAGGCCCATATCGAACCTGTTTTTCAACAGCTGAACAATTACTTAATAGTAAATGGCTGTTTTGATGTCTTCCAATCAGGATTTCGACCACATCATAGCACTGAGACTGCTCTAGTCAAGGTCCTCAATGACATTCATTTAAACACAGACAATGGCAAAATTTCAGTCTTAGCACTACTCGATCTCAGTGCTGCTTTTGACACAGTCGACCACAACATAGTACTGGACCGACTGGAAAACTGGGTGGGACTCTCTGGTACAGCACTAAACTGGTTTAAATCCTATCTAAATGATAGAGACTACTTTGTATTGGTAATTACACATCTGAACGGATAAAATTGACAAACGGAGTACCCCAGGGCTCCATTCTGGGGCCTCTACTATTCAACATTTACATGCTTCCTCTAGCTCAGAAAATGGAAAACAACAACATATGTTACCATAGTTATGCAGATGACACACAAATTTACATAACCATCTCACCAGGGGACTATAATCCCATACAAACGCTAAGTAGATGCATTGAACAAATCAATGATTGGATGTGTCAGAGTTTTCTTCAGTTAAACAAAGATAAGACTGAAATAATTGTTTTTGGAGCCAAAGAAGAACGACTAACAGTCTCTGCTCAGCTTCAATCTGTAATGTTGAAAACTGCAAACCAAGCCAGAAACCTCGGTGTAATCATGGACTAAGACCTGAACTTCAGCAACCACATTAAGTGAATTACAAAGTCGGCCTACTATCATCTAAAAATATATCCAGGATAAAAGGACTTATGTCTCAGCAGGATTTGGAAAAACTTATCCATGCATTTATCTTCAGCAGACTGGACTACTGTAACGGTGTCTTTACAGGACTCTCTAAAAAATCCATCAGACAGCTACAGCTGATTCAGAACGCTGCTGCTCGAGTCCTAACAAGAACCAAAAAAGTAGATCACATCACTCCAGTTCTCAGATCTTTACACTGGCTTCCTGTCAGTCAAAGAATAGATTTCAAAATCCTGTTGTTGGTTTATAAAGCACTGAATGGTTTCGGGCCAAAATACATTTCTGATCTGCTGCCACGTTACGAAGCATCCAGACCTCTGAGGTCATCAGGCTCAGGTCTGCTTTCAGTCCCTAGAGTCAAAACTAGACATGGAGAAGCAGCGTTCAGTTATTATGCGCCACACATATGGAACAAACTCCCAGAAAACTGCAGGTCTGCTCCGACTCACCTCTTTTAAATCAAGGCTGAAGACCTTTCTGTTTGCCACTGCCTTTCACTGAAGCAATTTTAAGGCTTTTAACTGCACTGTGACTTTTATTTTCTCTGTGACTTTTATTCTCTGTTCTTGTCTCTAAGCTGGCGTAGGCTATTTTAGCCTACTTTCCTATTTCTTGTTTTAATGTTTTGTTTTAATGTATTTTTCCATTGTAGCCTACTTTCCTATTCTTAACCTATTTTAAAATTCTTTTAATGTAATTTTTATGCGCCTGTAAAGCACTTTGAGTTGCCTTGTGTCTGAATTGTGCTATACAAATAAACTTGCCTTGCCTTGCCTTGCCTTCTCTTCTCACATCATGAGCTTGGAGAATGTTCTTGTTTCATGTAGCGATGGAGATTTGGAAAACAGGACACACAGATAGCTGAAGGAGGTTGCATTTGATGAATTAGGAGTGACATCGTGTTGAAATATACCAGTAGCAAGAGCTTTTTACTTCTACTCAAACTTCACCGTCTGACACATCTTCCACATTCAGGTGTAACCATATCAACATCAGACTATATCACAATGTTAAACTCACATCCTCCATTTTATTTGACAAACTCTACGTATCTCTGGGGACGGCTCTTCTGCAGAATACAAACACGACACGTTGGGTTTGAATGTTTCCTTTCACACAGGCATGATATAGCTTCAATAACGTGTTCCTGCAACATGTTCTGATGCGCGGATATTTGATATATTTGTTATAGTTTGACCTGATATGTAACACTGAGCTCTTTGAGAGCGATGGTAGTTTTGGTGCTTTACTTGGATGTTTTTTTTGGAGATTGTCTTCTTTTTTCCTCAAACTTTCTAAGGGAAATATTGTACTTTTTGCTTCACTACATTTATTTAAAAGCGGGAGATTTCGAGTGTTTTTCTTTTGTCCTTAAATGTATCATGATATTTGTACAATCTCAATAAAACCCTTCATTAGAAATCTGAAACTAAAAGGGGAAGCTAATCAAAGGTGAAGGTGGTAAAAACGAGGGTCAAACCATTAAATTAGAATTAAACCTCACTATGGTCAACCTAAATAGATCCAGTTTCTATCTGACATCGACTAAATTTCATTAAAACACATAAAGCAAATATCACAATATTTCTCCTCAGCAGGAGGAATCAGATACTCAGTGTGGGTTTCCATTTATTCGGCCCGTGTCTGCTTTTATCCGATTACAAACAGGAAGTGGCCGGCTGAGTGCTCGCTGCAGGGCTGCATGAAGAGAGCATCAGTCACTGGCCACCATTAGCCACAGAACTGCTCGTCACATTTCCTCCTTTAGTGCAATTAGACACACTTTGGCTCAATGTCCGAGCTGCTCTGATGTGTCGTTACAGAGGTCAGAATGTTGCCTTCGGGCGCTTCTGATTTCCTGCCAGTTGGAGGCCGAGACACAATCGCTAAGGCGGCCGTCTCATGGGAGGATCAGTGCAGTTCTGTCCGGACAGAACACCAGGGACTTCTGTTAGTGACTTCCTCCCAAAGCTCAGCTGGACTCTGCATTCACAATGATTTATCTGCTTTACAGTAAAATCTGTACAGCAGCAGAGTAATGTGATAACATCTGTTATCGCCCTCTGGTGGCTGCAATGTCCATGAACCCCCATATAAACTAAACCCTACTATAACAGTTCATCCTCTGGGAAGCGGGAATGTAAAATCAAATTAGATGGAACTCTTCCCTTTAGATTGTGATAAAAATTGTGCAAAATATGGTGAAGTTTTGACCTGATAGTGATGCTACAAAAATAGGTCGGGTCAGTAATAACATTAAGGTTCATCCTCTGGACACCATAAATATTCATGACAAATGTCATAGAAATCTTGAACAAAATTTTGGACAAACTGGGACAAAAATCTCATCAGCTCAGGAACAACAAAAAATAATCTGATCTCAACCCAGTCGCCAGAATAAACTATTGGCATTTTCTACAAACCATTGATATGTTAAAACGTGCAAGTCGTAATACATTATTAACATTTCTACAATATGGCAGGAACAACGTGTACGTGAGCTGACTTTCATGTTGGGAGTTGGAGGGGATGGTGGTGTCCCGTCAGCTGACAGCTCTCCCGGCATTTTAACATTTGTAAGCTTGAAACCACATGATATGGATGGATGGATGGATGGATGGATGGATGGAGTTTATTAATCCCCAAGGGGAAATTAGGTTACCATAGCAGCTGGTACATTCAAGTACAAATACAGTCAAAAAACAAGTAGTAGTTATAATTAAAAATAAAGTTATGAAAGTAGTAGTAGTTATAAAATAAAATAAAATACTGAGGTAGATAAAATAAAATGCGTAAAGGTAAGTGGAACATAAGGTGCAAGAGGATAAGGTGCTGTATTTACGGAAATAATAATTTAAAGAGCATTATTTGTGTATTGTGGAGTGAGTGTTCTAAAGTCTGATGGCACCAGGTAGGAATGATTTGCTGTGCCGTTCCTTTAAGCAGCGGGGTTGAAGGAGTCTGTTACTGAAGCTGCTCTTAAGCTTGTCCAGAGTTTTGTGGAGGGGGTGAGAGACATTGTCCATGATTGCCAGCAGTTTTGCCAGCATCCTGTCCTCCACCACCTCCTCGACGTGAGTTATTTTAACTTACTAACTTTACTAAGTTAGTAAGTTGAAATAACTCACTTATGTTCAGGGGTATAGAGATATTGTTTTGAGCACCAGAGCCCATCTAAGACACAGTTATGTTTTGGGCATGTGTAAGTTTCTTATTGTTATTTTGAACAACAACATTGTGAACTTTTACCTTCTTAGTGGCTCAAAACAATGAAAGGATGTTTTGCTGCCTTTTCATCATTACTAAAAAAATGACGACTTGCATCTTTTAAGTGAAACATTTCCTTTACATCGACGTGATTCAAGACGTTGTGAAGGTTTTCTTGGCCGTCATACACTTTATTGATAATTGGTTCTTCAAGTGCTTAAAATGTATATGATTTTCAACCAGGTAATGCAAACTGTGAACATATTATTTCCTCACTTGGAGAAAGAAAATGGCGGAGTGGCACTCTGGCACACTCCAGCCCCACAACACTGATTGCGTATGTTATATAACTGACGCAAAAAACCACAATGTTTTCCTAAACCTAACCAAGCATGTTCTTGCCTAAGCAAACTCAGAGCATACAAAGAAGATCCGGTACACATGATGTGTTAATTTTAAGCCAAAACAAGATCTTTTTCTAACCCTAACCAAGCGGTTTTTGAGCCGAAGCCTAACAAGACAATAAGCATGATGTATTGACAACATAAAGCTGAACCCTGAAACCTAAGGTAGCAACAAAAAGATATGTTAAGTTAGAAGAAGTGTGAACTGCTAAGTCTGTCAATTTGGTTTCTGATATAGTGTCATAGGCTTATGACACTGAGGGAATATCAATCAATCAATCAATCTTTATTTCAATAGTGCAAATTCACAACAAAAGTCATCTCATGACACTTTCCAAATTGAGCATTTACAATATTACATCTCTTCGTCTTGTTTAACTGTTCTTTGATTCGACACATATTAGCCGTGTCGCACCATCCAGCGTTATATAATCATGCTCTGCTGGAGTACAAACTGCTCCACACAAATGGTGCAGCATGATCCATTAGTCATCAGACAGGAGAGACTGTGCAAATATTTCCCTTTAAAATCAGTGTTAGCTTCCTGCTAATTGGCAGTTAGCAAGCTAATTTGGTGGGCTGTAGCATTTAACCGCCACATTTTTGTGTTAATCAGGCAATTTCTGCTGAGGAAAATAATTGTAATAATCTCCTTGTTGCTGAAAAAAAAAAAAGATCATTATTAAATTCAAAATTCGGTTCCATCTTCGGTTCCGAGTTGGTTCAATCGTCTCCAATCCAATTTCTTTTTTCTCTCAATTAATCGTAAATTGAATCTTTTTGTGTCTGTGGACTTGTTTTAAAATCCCTTTGAGGGGAACTCACATGAGAATTCTCTATTTATTTGACCTAAATACCAAACAATTATCTAAATTATTAACAGAAATCGGCAATAATTGCTTCCACTAATATGTGCCAGATTGGTTCCACTGGTGTGTTGGCAGTGGATTATTTTAAATCCCAGCTCTTGTTAAAAGCAATAATAGAAAAGATGTGAATCCAATAAACAGAGAAAATAAAACTGTGTGTGTCCAACTCTACACCTCTTCAACCCAGCGCCTCTCTTTCTCTCCCTCCCACTCTCGCTGCCTCTCTCTCGTCCATGTTCACTTAGCCTCCCCATGTAACTGACAGGCTGCAGTCATGGAGGTGAACAGCAAGGCAGCCATTTTAATACCATCAACTCCCACGTTCTGCCAATTAGAGCTGCTGGCAGCGTCTGATGATGGTGCTATTAAAAGAGACGTTCAGGGTCTATCTGACAGATGGATCTGTGCCTCCTCTACCTTAATAAAACCCTCCCACAGCTCCACCCACAGATGACACGTCTCACCTCCGCCATCGAAACACAGCAGCGCCGAGGCGGGAGGGAAATAACACCTGAGTACCTGCACATGTAGAGAGGGACACCTGCTGATGTGTGGATGTAAATCTGTGGCTAGACAAGGACTGTTGTTAAAATCAGTTCATTAATAACGGAACTATTTACAGATAACAAAACAGACTCGAGGAGATGGAGGACAGATGGAGGTGGGAGGAGTTAACAGAAGGTGAGATGAGATGATTGGATGTGGGAGGGTGGAGGGGGGTAGGAGTAGATGGGAAAAGGTTGGATGAGGTAAAAGTGACAAAGGGGAGAACGTTAATGGAGGTGATTTGAGGAGATGGAAGTGGGAGGAGTTTGGAGAGGGTCATGATTGGACAGACAACTCGTTAAATACAGCAGAGGCCCCCTAACGGTGTCCACAGGGCGTTTTTGGACCCGAGTACACAGGATACTTCACAGATTTGCACTCACGGGCTGCACTTGATTGGACGAACACCACACGTTCATCTGTCGGCTCTTGGCTTTCAAACTGGACCAACATGGCGGCTCATTTGGAAACGTTCTCTCAAATTTTTTTTTAGCATTTTTCAAGAACCTCCACAGGCGACGTGTCACACCGGATGCTGATGATTTCTATAAAGTATCTATATTCCAACTTTATGTAAATTATGAGCAGGCAGTGACATCCCTTCTTTTAAAATGCGATGCTACGCTACCAGAATGCATTGCAGGGCTGCTTGCACAGACTGAGAATGGTAAGTGTGGAAATGACAGATCCTGTGGCATGTACCATAAGTTTGATGCCATAGTTATCCTTCTAGTGTCACTTTTTGAAGCGCCCCTTCAGTGCAGGAGGAAGTGGAGATGTGGCCAAGTTGGGAGGTAGTTGAGGTGGTTGGATGGATTACACACTGGACTTTATCCCTGGAAACTGGGGTTTGCATGTGTGTAAGAGTCAAGTTTGATTTGTTTTGAAGTGATGTTGTGTTGATGTACATAAATGTTACACAACGTAGATTATAAGTACATTTTTATTAGTCCCCACATTTTTTTGCAAAAACAGAAAGATTGCATGCCAATTTTACCTTTATCACTTCAGTCTTTGTAAAAATACTATGAGTCAAAATCAGACAAGAGCTGCTCTCCACAACCAATAATTTTGTGTCCCTGGAACAAATTAAGGTCTCATCATTTTAGGTGCAACTATGAGATCATACTGACCATTAAACAAATGGCTTTAGAGAGGCAGAAACTTGAAACTCAGGTGATTGGAGGGTTGATAGGAATTCAAATTGTGGCTGTAAAGCCTCATGAACACCTTAAGTTTATTGTAGACGAATGTGTTGAAAGAAATGTTCATGGACACAAAAGAAGAGCGCGCCTGCACACTGTAGTTTTAGCTGCAATTTAAAGGCAAAAACAACCTCTTCTCTAACGTCGATTTGAGAATTTTTTCTGAGAGCCGTCTAACAGGATGTTCATCAGACAAACGACTGAGAGCAGCTTATTACGATCCAAATTGTATGTGTCTTGCTAGGCAACGACTCCTAGTGGTCATAGTAATTATCACAGCAGCAAAGGAGGAAGTCAGGTGAAGTGGAATAAAGAGCGAGAGTGTTGACCACTGTTTGTGTCCAGTGTGAAAGTTAAAGTCAACAAGAAGTTATTTTAACTCGCTAACATAGCGAAGTTACAGAAGTAACATACTTATTTAAAGGTGTTTTTTGTAAGAAAAAATAATTTTGAATCTCATTCTCAACTGACACTGAGATTGTAGGACGGGTCCATCCCAAAGCGTCAGTTCTTGACTAGTTGCATCATTATTTTACGACCAGGGAATGAGACTCAAATCAACTTTTCTTACAAATAGCACCTTTAAACCCAAACCACAATGTTTTCTAAACCTAACCAAGACGTTTTCTTGCCTAAACCAAACTGCGAGCATAATAGCGAATATCCGGTTAGATTTGAGGACGTGTCGGTTAGAGACCCAGAATCCACAGAACTTGATCTGATATCACTGCAGATAATTACTTTAATAGAAAATCAATCCAAAGCTGCAGTTTTCAGCAAAGTTGAGGAAACTTTCAGTGAGGCATTTTGTGAAGTTGTTTCATCTCGGTGTTGATGATGTGCAGTGAAAAAGCAGGAATATACCACGTACTCAGGTGTTAAAGATAGAACGTGTCGACACTGTCAACCAGAGCAGTCGAGTCTATCCAGCTACACTCCATGTTTCCTCGTACAGATGGACAGAAATAGGCAGTAATTCATGAAAAACATGACAGAATTCAGCTTTACCGTATGTTCCCCATGACTGACAGCTCACCACTGACGATCTGAATTCTCCTGCAGTAACCTCCGCCCATCTGGCTCCCCGTGCAGCACAAAACAAACACTTCGAAATTCCTGCAAATCTGACCCACCTACACCAGCAGGTGTGGTTTGTATATCAGCAGCAGATGGCTGGAATCAACTATTTTTGACTCATCCGCTCAAACTGCAGCCTATCAGTCGGCAGCAGATCCCCGAGGACAATACAGACTGTACACCTCAGAAGTGTTCCTCCTCTGCTCACGATGCAAATAAAATATCATCTTGTTTACATAAAGAAGGTTCTGTTGTTGCCGTATATACAAATCACATTATGTTTAAAACATCTACAGTTATGTTTCACATCTGATTTCTCATCTGCTGCTCTCACACCACAATTTTATTTGCAATTAGTTTAGTTTGTTTAGAGGTTGCAATATTCAGTTCAATCCACAATATGAACGTTTTCACTGAGTACTGAAGGTAAAGAAATGTGGTCTTTCAAATCAAAGGGGGCTCATCATCTGGGGAACCCGAATGTGAACATAACATTTTGTGGAAAGAAACCCAATTGAAAAAGAGATTTATTGACTGAAAGAACGACACTGAATGCTTTTCTTCATTGAAAAGGCTTCAGGGAGTTTTAGCAACTGACTGTGCTATCCTACTGCTGATCTGATTGGTTGAAGCTAGCTTTAATGATGGTTGACAGATGATTCGTCCAGTCACCTGCCAAGAATTTTTTTTTAATGCTTGCCCAAGGAGACTTCCCAGATTGTTCTTTGTAAGATAAAAAAAAAAAAAAACAGTTGGAAAAGGTGTTTAAAAAGTCCAAAATCAAAATGGTTTACCCTCTGGGTTCTGCAAATGTTAGCCAAGTATGTTTCAGTAAAACCACAAACAAGTTAAAACTGAACATTTCTTTATGGTGAATATTCTCTGTTTAGGTTTAAGAACAAAAACCACTTGGTTAGGTTTATGAAAACATCATGGTTTTGCCATGATCACAGATGGAGATAGTCCAACTTCCTGTAAAAAAAATGATTGATTGACTGCTGCTCTGCTTCAAAAAAAGCATCAGGTCTTGACTCGAACTCCCTTGTTTGGCAGCCATGTTGGCTTGTAATAACAGCACCACCATCCCCTCCACCTTCTGATGTGAGGCCTGGCAAATATCATGATATGTCATGTTTGGTATATATAGGAACCTTGGATGTTACTGTGATTTGCAGAAATGTTAACTGCTAATATTAAATCCTGCTGACTGGACTGAAATGTTCCGAGTTAATAACAAAAGGAGAATCTGCACATTTGACCTCAGCATTATCTTTAATATTTCTTATGAGAAGGTGAAATTTTAACCTTGATGGTGTTGCAGAAGGAAAAGTCTGCTGTACAACAAGAAAACATTAATATATATCCTCTGGGGACCATGAACATGATACAGCAAATTTAATGAATATTAAACTGTAAATACACACACAAAATTGATAATTTAAAGGTGGGAGAACGGTGGGAAAGCTAATGGGTTCTCTGCAGTCAAGAAGCAAGAAGCAAATAATGGGCTTAATAAATTTCCGACATATCTTCAAGACTTTGATATTTCCTGCCGAGTCCAGGGTGCTGGAGATGATCAAACATCGCCGCACTCGCTGCTAATGTGTCAAAATAATCTAGTGCTGTGATGCTGTTATCTTCCTCTTTCCAAAAAGCAGCAGCTCTCTTTACATTTGATGATACACTAACCGCTAGCCTGCCGTGTTGTTACCAAGGTAGCCATTAGATATTTCACTTTTCTTTTCAATCACACCACTTTCATCCATCCCGTTCTAACCTTCAGCAGCCGACAGTTCTGCTGGGAGACAATACGCTCTCTGTTCTTTTGATTCTTGGCTCTGTCTGAGGAGACGAAGCCTTTAATCAGCCCGGGCCAATGCTGAGACTACACATGTCCTCCAATTTCACCACTTTTCATCTCCTGCCTTTGAAATGCAGAACTTCACTAATGGCTTCCGCTTGTCACAGGATCAATACCTTACCTGTACATCCTGAGAGAATAACATACCATTAATTTGTTGGACCAGATAGCTGGTGACAGCTCTGTGTCTTACCTTTTTTTAAAAGCATTACAGCACGTCATGTGTGGCTATGATGTACTGTGAGCCTGAGTGACAGAGCGCTCGGGGGAAACGATGGCGGAGCTTGAACTTTAACCCCTCCATCGCAGTCCTAGAAAGGTCCCCCTCCCCTCCACATGTAATCCATAAGCTCACAGTGTTGAGTGCAGCAGGATTATTAGCACAGAGGCGGCGTGGGGAGGCAGATAAAGCCTGGACCATATGGGTGTTCAGCATCAGCCCTCAGTGCTGGATGAAGCTTTCTAGGCCAGAAAGCTGTGAGGGCGGCAGATGTTGTCTTTTTGTCCGTCCTATCCGTCCCATTCATCCGTGATGTGTGCATGTTTTAAACTGACATGGCTGCCAGAAGGCCTTTGATCTGACTTGTATCATTGTGGGGAGGAAAAAAAAGGAAAACAGGTGGAAAGTTTACAGCTCTAAATGATTTATTGTTTCAGTAAAACTTTTTAACGATGCCCCGCTCTTACGAGTCAATAACAAAACTTGGAGCTTTCATTCTTAATCTTTTCATCTCTTCATTTCCCTTCTTGGCTAAATGGTGACAATTTCCATCTGTCACAAAATTTTGGCCAGAGTCTGTGATAATTTCTGTTCTTTGAAACAACAAGAGCGAAGTGAAGATGAAGTAGATGCATCTTCAGAATTTAATATGAAATTACTATTTCTAGGAACGAAGTACTCTGTTAAATTAGAAAACATGCTGCTTTGAAAAGTCAAACCTTTTACAGCGTCTGGAGATGCTCTGCTCTGCCCTGCCAATTACTCTTTTGTCAGGTTATCACATTGAAAGAGCACCTGCATCTGATCACCTGCGACAGCTTCCTATCCATGAGCTTCATGGAAGGTCACTAGTGAAATGATTATTTTTATACTTTTACACTTACACTGTGACAATATTTTGCTTCATAGCACTCTCATAGCATTGTTTTCAGAGAGAAAGCTGGGTAGAGACTAGCTGCTGAACATAGTGGAGCATTTAGAAGACATATATTTCCCTCAAGAGGTGGTGGAGACCAAAATCAGAGCAAAAGAGAGTGAATATATACAGTATATTATACTCTGTAACTGCCGTAAATAAGCTAACAAGTTCGACAGATAAACGTAAGTGATATACGTATATCACTAAAAACGTGAATAAATATTGCAAAAATAAATTGATATATGGGTCTTATTACGACCCATATTGAAACAGCTTATTAGGTGGCGACCTCTAGTGGCCATAGTAATTATTACAGCAGCAAAAGAGGAGGTCAAGTGAAGGGGCATAAAGAGCGACAAAGTACGCCTAGAGAAGAGGTCAGGGTGGATGTTTGGGTCCAACCACTGTAACGATATAACATTTTCACTACACGATTATTGGGAACATTTAAGATGAAAATACAACTGTAGATTGTCTCTATCAGTCCACTTCAGTACTATAATGTAAAAAGACTGCACACAAAGACACTGTACAGGCCGGTCTGTGTGTTCAGCAGTGTCTAAAAACAGCTAAAAACCTTTTTGATCATCACTCTGAGGCCACATACATATTTGTATCGCTGTGTTTGACCTCTGACTCGTGTACATTAGACGTAAACCGTTTGCAGGTAAAGCCCATTTAACATCGAGTGCAGTCTCTCCAGATTTCTATCTACTGTTTCCGACTGTTTGGCTGGCTCACCCCATTGACTCACTGTTCGTCACCCCAGCCCCTCTCAGCACAGTTATGAATATTTCCGCATTAGTCGTGGGTGGCTGATAAAGTTGCATTGTTTAATGAGAAGTTTTTGTCGGTGGCGTCAGGTTGGTTCTGTTTACCAGATCTCAGCTTGTGGGAGGCTGGCATCTGTTTCTCTCTGACTGGAAAGCTCTGAGTGTCAGCTTGTTAAAAGAAAAAAAAAAGAACTGAACAATGGGATGGAAAATATTTAATATCTATAGATGAAATAAGCGAGTGCGTGGAGGAAACGAATATAACAAAGCTGTAATTGAAGAGCTAGATGCAGAAGAAAAGGAGAGAAAAGTTTGAGCTAAAAATGAAATCAGTCTTTCTCTGCCAATCCTTTCAGATCTGCAGAAAGTGTCACCGAGCAGTCAGAGAGCAGATTAACAGCTGGTCCTGAATCACAATGAACTGCAGGTCAGAGGTTGTGATGGTCACACAGCTGTCCGTGGACATCGATTTTGATTATTAAGCTCCAATTCTGTCACGTTTTGCCTTATTTCCTGTTTTATTTTGTAGTTCTGCCCTCACGTGCCTTGTTTTGCTTTTCATTTACTGCTTTTGTGTGTTTTTCCGCCCTTTTTCTGTGTTCACCTGTGTTTTGTTTGTCAATCAGCCTGTGAGCTCCCTGCTGCCTTTGTCAGTCTGTTTTGTTCCCCTGGGCCTGTTCCCATTTCGTTTTTTTGTTTCTGCCGTTATTCTTCATGTGTTTCCTGATTTGAACTTTGCTTTTGTGTTGCTACTTTGTATTTTTGGAATTTGCACTTCTAGGTCTTTTTTTGGAAAACACAGATAAGTTAAAGTTATCCATTTAGGTTGGGTTTTCCATTTCTCTCTTGTCACAATGCTGTGTTGATGCTCTGGTTAGGTTTAGGAAAACCTCATGATGTGGTTTAAAATACGTGTTTTGGTTGCCATCACAGATGGAGACGGTCCAGCATCTTGTGTCGCCACAAAATCTGCTCTAAATGTCTGCAGCTCTCCAAAATGCCCACTGATGTGACTCAGCTCTGTTGGCTTGTTATAAAAGCGGAAATGGGATTGAGCCTTTGTGTTTCCTGCTCAGTTTCTCAGCAGTAATAGAAACCTTCCTCTCTGCTCTCAGTCTTTGGTTAACATTGATTTCTACTGGTTTCTACCTAAACCTCCTGTCTTGCTAGTGAAGCCAATTTGTCCATAAGTAAAGAAACAGACTGGGGACGTCCCTGAGCAATCCACAGGATCAGGACTGAGGTCTTTTTACAGATCTGTATCGACTGTGCGAAGATGGATCTGTTTCTGATCCTGTGTTTATTGTAACCTGATCCACTGTGGCTGAAGACAAGTCGGACTGCGGTTCCAACACAAAGACACTGAACCACAGATCAAACAGCAGGTTCAGTAACATCAAGACTGAAGAAGAAGAGCTGCTCTGGGTTAAGAGATGATGGAGGTGAAGCTCACCTTTAAAATGCTTCTGTTCAACACAGGAAACTGTTAAAGGTCAGCAGTGCTGCAGGTTATATGAAGTGTTTTCAACCATCCATTGGATCTAAACTGGACTAAATTTAGCGTGGGCCTATTTTAGGCTGCTGTAGTCTGAGTCTGAGAAAATATGTGTCAAATCAGAGTATAGCCATTTAATTTACACTTCATCATGACGGCTGACATTATGTTTATTTGTCTGATGTATTTGTCTCCCTAGCAGCACTGCTTGATCCAAGATATGCCTATAAAACAGTTATTTCTGTAAATTGGCTTAGACTTAAACACGTTTCACTCATCCCCATTTTTATGTCCATTTTTTAGTCTCTGGCACTGATGTGATGTTTCTTTATCTCACCTATAAAGCTCTGATTGGTTTGTTGTTTTTCCAACCAGAAAACACCACCAATGCTACACTGCGTGGTGGTTATTCAGTCTCCAAAGTGTCCGCTGACCCTCCACGTCATACTACCAAACCCAGAGGCTTCCTACAGACGTTGCTCCCCGCTGCATTTTTAAAATATGCTGAGTTTAAGCGGAAATTTGAGCTTGTAATTAGCATTTAAACTGCAAATTAAGTGATAATAACAGAAGTACCAAACTGGAATTTTAAAGTGGCTGACACTGAAGAGATCCTTCAAACTCTGATTAAGCAGAGGTTCTGTTTGCATGAGTATTTATGAAGTGAATAATATTTGGAGGGAGGTTGTCTTGGTACAATTTAGTTGATTACACTGATTACATTAGAATCACAGCAGGTTGATTAACAAGCTTTGCCTTTTGTTAAAGAGTTTCTCTGTCAGTGGTTGTTGTGTTAAACACTTTGTCACTGATTATCTTCTCCTGCACCACAACGATCTGACAAGGTAGCTTTAAGTCCTTTATAAAATGCTTATTAGCATCGATGAGACTGTATGAGTGTTAAAGTGGGATCATAAACACATTTTTTGTACTTTTTAAGGACTTTAGTTTGGGGGTTGTTGGACGCTCAAGAATGTTAATTAAAGATGGTGAACTTCACTGAGCATTCATGGAGATAAAACCAGTTGTTTCCACAGGAAGTCAAACCACCTCCATCCGTGAATCGTAGCGACCAAAACATGTATTTTAAGCCAAACCGTAATGTTTCCTAACCATTAACAGCGTTATAAGCACAGCGTTGTGGTTTGGCAGAAACCGACCTAGCTAACATTTATTTTGGAGATTGGGTTTGGAAACGATTTGAAAGGTATTTGTGCCTCTGACTGATGACATGGAGTCATACTGACAGCGGTAAGTGGAAAATATGCTTCTTAATATTGTTATTTATTGCTCTATTCATCTATTTGACCTTTATCTAATCAGGAAATGTCTTTACGGAGGGAGTCCTGGCTGAAATGGCAGCACAATTTATGCTCTACAAACCAACACAGATCTGGCAAACACAGAGAGAGAGGAGGGATAAAGGAAATAGAGGGGAAAGGAAGGTTTTCTAATGGGCACAGCTTTACCTGGAAAATGGAATATTACCAACAATTGAACATCCCTATTTCAGGCTCTAAAACACTCCTGGCATTAGGTTTTAAAATCATTCAGAGTGACTAATGTCTGTAATTTGAGGGGTTTTTGTGGATCATTGTGAGCAGATGGAGCAGCCCACATGAAGGTTTCTTTTAGCGAGCTCCGTATGAACCGCAGCACACGCAGTCCTGAGAGCAACAGGCTGCAGTTTGACTCTGACGATGTGAGAAACGACGGAGACGTTCTCACATGAGACGCGGTGATGGTTGTTATTGCAGTTCGTGATAAAACCTTTAGGCTCCGTGGTGAACGAGAAGCAACACAGTCGAGCGGGATCCATACGCACAAACATATTCATCATTTCTGTGGTTGAGCAGGAGGAAGGTAGCAGTCTGGAACATTTTCCTTCTCATCTCTGAAGATGAGTGTTGCATCCAGCACTAAATCCACTTATGTTCTGCATTTAATATTTCCAAATAAGCTGCACATACCTTGGTTTAAATTGTGACACATGTATAAACTATGGAGACCCTGAACAGTCATGGGTCAGACATATTATTTATGTCATCGCCACTGAATAACAAGTTTTGTTTTCCAAAGATAACAGGATCATTTCCCCATGATCTCGATAATAATAACAATCAATCTCGATAAATTCAAAGATCACTTCCTCCTGTTACGTATAGTTTAATGTTCATTAGACGAGCAGTGCTGTGCCAGCATGCACAGATGGTGTCGTGTTCAGTGAGTAGCCATTATTGATCAATGCACCAGACTGCACTTCAATCTTATTTATTAACATACCTACTTCATACGCCTGCACCATTCAAACACGCACCAACATGGGTAGTTTCTTTTTTCCTCGTGCCAACGAGAGGTCGTAGCCTCGAGCCTCGAGTCGATGACTGTATGTAAGACTGTTGTTGACTCAACACAGACTGGACGATGAAAGCACTTTAAGCTCAAAGGTTTAGCTGTCGAAAGTTCATACAACATCATGGTTTGCTCTGAAACTCCCAAAACTCAGCCCACAGAGCAGTGTGTGTATGTAATGATCCACTCATATGAATCTTTTTTAGCGGCAAAAACAGATGGTAAGAAAACTGCTGGAAAGGTCTGCATATCTCTTTAACAAACACCTGGTTATCACGCCACTTAAACCAATGTGTGACCAAGCTTCCTTTAAAAAAACACCCCATTTTGACGCCACAAAAACGGATGATAATGTGTCCACACCTCCTTAAAACACACCCGATTTTGTTGCTACTATAATTGCTGGAAATGACCACAAGTCTCTTCACCATTTAAACAGATGTAAATATCTCCAGGTGTCCTAAAAATCTCCAGTTGTGTGACTCGAACTCCTTGTTAGCTTGTGCCATGTTTGGTACACATGGCAACCTTGGACATATCTGTGATTTGCAGAAACGTTAACTGCTAGCATAATATCTTGACGACTGGGGGGCTTTTCACCTCCAGATTCACCCGTTTGCTTTTCAGGGTTCATGACAATGTTAAGTTTAACTGAACATTATTGAGAGCTCAACGTGTGTGTGTGTGTGTGTGTGTGTGTGTGTGTGTGTGTGTGTGTGTGTCGGATGTTCTTAAAAATCAAGCATAGCTACGGCTTCCTCATTACAGAGCAGAACGTTTCCAACTCCGATGTACAATCACACACACAAACACACTCAGCAGCCCGCTGTGATGTGCAGGGGCTCAAAAATAGTCCCTTCGGCAGGAAAAACAACTGCTATTTATCATAGAGACTCACCGTAAGTGAGAATAAGCAATTAAAATATCTGGGTCAGAGCCTTCTGAGATAGTGCTTACACTAAGACACAGCAGAACCATTCATCACAGCAGCAGCAGAAGAAGAAGAAGAAAGGGAGGAAGCAGCCGACAGACTGGCAGCGTCTCTCTGCACTTTTATACATCTGAATCCACAAACAATCAGCTGGAGGAGGAGTGTGTGGATATGTTTGTGTGTGTGTTGTGAGCTCTCTCTCGTAGAGTAGTGAGTTCGTTTTTACTGCAGGTAAAGTGATACAATTGGTCGGATCGGGCTTTGGGCGGGGCTTCTATGTTACGGCTGGCAGGTCAACTTCCAGTGTGACTAAATGTTTGTTGAGGCTATTGTAATGTTGAAGGCCGTCATTAAGATCCATCGAGCGCTGATGTGATGACAGGGATTGAGTCGGTTGCCTCAGGTGCCATGGAGACGCCATCGTCGATCAAACTACATGTCAAACAGGTTAGCTTTTTTTTTTTAAACATCGTAAGTGATCTGATCCCAAGTGAACAGCCGTCCGTCACGTCACACCTGGCACGCCTCTCGAGTGATCCCTTGTGATCGGGTCTAACTTCCCTTCTCTTTATGCAAATAAAAAAAGGTGAAACATTTGCCGAATTTACAAGAACGCCCAAATAATTAAGAATTTGTCAAAGACAGCGTTTCACAAAGTTTATAAAGTTTATCCTAACTCGACAACTCACTAAATTAAGCAATTTTTAAATGGAGTCTGGGGACTTTCTCAAGAAGTAGCCTATATAGGTTACTGTTTAGTGTATTTGTAAAATTTGACATGTTTAGCATCAATAAAATGTTTCTTCTTTCATAAATGGAGTGTAAATGGTGAAATCAGTGTAAACAGTGTGTTCAAACAGCTGCTAAATGTTGGCAGGTTTAGCTTTAGCACTTTAGACACAGAAGCAGACAGGCTGGTACAGCCATGCTGCCACAAGCTGACGATGATATAGAATTTGTCGTAGCCACTTCACAAAGTTTGATAAGTTTATCCTCAGGTTAAGAGAGCCAAAAGATGCTATTTACATTACAGTTTACCACATGGAAATCAAACAGTGTGTGATCCATTCTGCCTGTTGTGGCTTCTTCTTCTTCTTCTTGTTTAACAGAGGACGTCAGTTGATGAGGGAGTCCCCAGGACACGTGTTTACGCAGACCACGTCTGAATGTGGCCTATACAAATAATGAAGAGGGCACAACTCACTCCCATTGTGTTAAAATGACAACAAATATCACTTTCAGTAATCAGCTCCAAGTGAAATTTATCCAATGCAACATTTCCTCAAAATAAAACATAAAATGACATATTTAAATCCCCAGTCAGTGTGTGAGATGATCAGTATTGGCAGTAAATATGCAAACAGCTAACTGATCTGTCAGCTTGTGCATTAGTGTGAGGATGGAGGACTCCGTCAGTAGGAATAAAGACCACCGCAGAGAGAGGCAATTACAGAATGCAAATACAATGAATGCCAGTTAGAGAGACAATGCAGACCATAAACAATCCGATTTGAAATTTAATGATCATCGCTTTTAAAACTACACTTCAGAGATTCTGATGAACTGAGCTGCTGCGGAGGCTCATTTTGTGTTCTGGCTAAATTTCTTATGAAATTAATGTTAATTAGCTCCAGCTGATCAAAATCTGCCAGTGACAGCTGTTGTTTTAACTGGAGAAAAACGACACTGGGCTCCAGCTGAGAAGCTCACTACCTGAACTTTTCTAATTAAAACGAGTCAGAAAAATGACGAAATTCCCTCAAACTTGGACTTTTTGGTACTTTACCAGTTTGGATCCGAATTCAATCCTGCTTTCCAGAACTCTACATCAGTTCTCCGCTCTGTGTCTTCTGTGCATTTTTAAGGTGTAATTTGAAAAGTAATGGACAGAATTTGAAGGTCGCTCCAAAACTGTAGGCAGCAGCATAACTTCTAACTACTGCTCACTGTACTCTTTGCTGTAGCTTTCAGTTTAATAGTTTATTAAGGAGCTCCTTTAACTAACGCCATGACAACAGCTAGTCTTCCCGGGGTATCTCTGACTGTAGCTTATAGTTAGTTAATCATTCTCTGTGTTTTCTCCTCATTCGTTGTCAGTTCGTCTACATGTCTCACCTATCCCCTGGTCCCGTGTTCTTCACGTCTACCTGTTTTGCTTCCCATGTTCCTCGTGTCTCCTTGTTTTTTTTTTAGTTTACCACTTGTTGGCTGTGTTGACTGTCTCTTCTCTGCCCACCTTTGTTTCTTGCCTTTGTATTTTGTATTTTTTAAAAAGCTTCATTAAAGCTCACTGTTGTTTTTAATCCGCCTGCCTCCATGTCTGCATTTGGGTACCTTTCTTAAGTAAATAAATAAAAATAAACTTCCTGAGGTTCTGTTTGAAATTTTCACTGCGTTTTTTTTTTTAATGTTGGAAAATGCATCCATTCTCAGAAAAAGCAAATGTAAGATTTGGACTTTAAATGAGCCAGACTGAAACTTCAGGCTCTTCTGAATCAAATGATGTTCCTAACTTGATGTTGATTGCTAGAATGGGACAAACAAGACAAAACAAATACAAATTGTTTTTGGAGGTTGTACGAAGCCTAAACACTTGATGTCCAAAACTTTCCACTGATCGAATAATAGTTAATTTATAAAGCATTTATCAAAACCTGCGACTGCAAAGTGCTTTTAAAGTAACTTGGAAGTAGGATTAATAAAATACCAGCATTAAAACTACAGTGTTTCCTCCGTATTAATCAGCACCCCAGCACCCTAAAGCGAGGCACGTAAGCTTGAGTGATTCCTATGGACACATTAACAGGCAGGATAGAATACAGAGTAAACAATAACATGCTCAAAGTGCACATTAAAAGCTACAGATGCAAGGCCGCGTAACTCTGATGCATGGTGTGACTGAGGAGGACAAATGGCAACTGATTCCATTTACTCAAATCTGACCAATGAGCAGGCTGCATTTCGTCTTTGTGGGGCTCGTCTGTTAAACTGCTCTCATATGCATTCCTGCTTAAAACTCTCCTTCCCTTCCTCTTCAGATTGGAGGAGCACTTAGACCCTCCATCAAAGGATCTGCATTTGACAGATAACTGTAATTCCCTCCACTCTAGACTGTGTTTACTGACCTCACATGAAAGTAGCTTTGCCCTGTGCATTGTGGGAGATTTGCATCCTCTCTACTTTCGGGTACTTAGGAACATAGAACTGCAGAGTCATGTGTTTCTCAATACAAGAGCTGGATGTGTTTGTGCAGGCAGCAGTTTGTGTCTGTGAGAGTGCTTGTGACAAAGTATTAACCTTGTGCATGATAAATGAAAACGTTTTTATTTTAGTTTAGTTTGTACTGAGGGTGGCGCTACAAGAACAGAAAGCTCAGAGACCAAAAATACAATGAGTTCATCCTCTGGGGAGAATTACTTTCCTTGGAAAGTCTTTTGGAAATCAGTGACTAGATTATGATATTTCCTGACTATAAGAGGAACATTTTGCCTGATGTTGGCACAAGAGGAACGATCGAGGTAATCAAAATCCTTAGGGTTCATCCTCCTGGGACAACAAATGTATAAAACAAATTTCATGGAAAACTGGAAAGTTGTTGTACAATAATGTTTTCATGAGCCAAATCATCACGGTACATTTATATGATGACAGTTAAGGAAAGGTCAAGTGGTCATCAAAAATCTCTGGGGAGCATGAATGTGATCAGTAAATGTCATTGCCTGTTAGAAAATAAAATGTTGTGTGTATCATGATGACAGTTTGCCCTGAGGTTCATACTCTTTAAACTACAAATAAATATTTTTTTGGTCAATAACTTAGTACTTGTATCGATAAACACAGTGAACCAAAGAGTTGGAAAACTGGCAATAGGAGCCAGGGAGTTATTAAAATCAAGAAGGCTCATCCTCTTGGGTATATTGCATTGCAATTTGGCCATTAGATTTTGGATATTGTATGCAATTGCAAATTTTGCGTAACATTGGCACAAGAGGATACATCCAAAGGTCATTCAAAACATTAGGCTTCATCCTCGTGGGACCACAAATATATACAACAAAGTTCATGGAAAACTGGGATGTAGTGGCACAAATATGTTGTCATGAAATTGTCAAAATAGTGCAGCTTAAGAAAATGCCAGAAGTCCATTCAAATACTCTGGGGAGCATGACTTTGATCAGAAAATGTTATGACCTGTGAGCTAATAAACATCGTGTGTGCCATGTCAATAGCTTCTCCTGTAGTTGGTATAAATGGAAACATCAAGTAGTGTCCAAAATGGAGAGGGTTCATCCTCTTGGGAGCATGAACATTTTAGGCTGATAGTGGAGGGAAGATTTATGATCTAAGGACTATGAAGATCTGAAGCAAGTTTTATTGAAGACTGGTCAGTAGTTGTACAGATTTCTTGTTATGAACCAAAAAGTTGTCCGGGGGAAAGTTTCACTAATGGACAGGTCAAAGAATCATTCAGAAATCAAATGGTTGATCCTCTGCGAAGCATGACTGCTCACTACATTTCTTAGAAATTTAATCATGAGATTTTGGCATGTTATGGATCAAACTGTGATATTTTTGTTTGAGGTTTCGGACGTATGGAGGTGGCATGAGGACAGGACCATTCATTTAAAAAAATCAGGGTTTATCCTCTGGGAGTAAAAGGTATCAGTAGAAAATCCCAAAATTAAAAGGATTTATCCTTTGAAAATGTGATCATTAAATGTATGACTCTTGTGTACAAGTGGAATATTTTGGACAAAAAGCCAGAGGAAATGTCAGAGATCAACAAAACCATTATGACTCATCCTGTGGGGACCATGAACATATAGTATACAACAATTTTAATGTAAATTTGCTCTGTACATTGTACACTGTAATTCTCTCATGTTGGATTGTGTGATATTATGCAATAAGCAAGATGACGCATGTAGTTACCTCTCGGAGGTTTTATCCTCTGAGGAGCATCAATAACTCCGTACAGTTAGACAATTTGAACCTTATATTTCTTGTTACCTGAACCTTACTAACTTATATACGTGTGGAATATATCATTAGGTCTGTGGGGACCATGAATATGTACACCGATTTTATTGGAAATTTAACCTGTGCCATGGTTCATCCTCTGACGAGCATAGTGTGCTGACTGTGTACTGTCCTCAGTGCATTTCATAGTACTCACGTCACTTGTTAGATTATATGCCCTGTTGACATTTTGTCCTGAGGTTGATGCACATAGGTAGCTCATAGAGTGGATGACTTATCCTCTGAGGAGCAAGAATAAGCTCAATGAAGCTTGACAATCTCACCAGTATATTTCTTGTGTACTATCTTATGTACAAGTAGGATATTTTGGACTGATGCTGGCAGAAGAATGAAGGTGATAAGGTCACCAAAATTATTAGGATTCATCCTCTGTGGACTATCAACACTGGGAGCAGTTTAAATGAAAATGTGGATAATAATTTTACGAATATTATCTGCGAAACAAGGGAAATTCTGACTTGATCATTGCACCAGAGGAAAGGTCAGGGGGTCACCAAAATCATTAAAAAAACAACCTCAGGGGACAGTGTATATCAGTGCCAATTTTCATGGAAATCCAGCTGGCAGACGTTGAATAATTTTTCTGTTAAAGCAGAACCTTTTTAAGATCTTTCCATGTTATTTTGTCACGGGTCACGGTTAAAAAACAGAGCACAGATCAGAGGGCGTCATCAAAGGGACACTTCAGATTCCCTGAGTGGTGATCAGCTCATCGCAGCCTCTAAAGAGTTTAAAGACATCTTTTTCTTTTTTTTCTTTTTTAAGGAGTCCTCTTCTCTGGCAGACGCACCGGCCTCAGCACTGAAAACAAACACACAGGAGAAACGCTGCCAAGAACCTCTGAGCTGGAGGCAACGTGCAACGAGCAAAAGAAAAGCAGCTACTGTAGGAAAGGAAGATGGAAATAATTAATCTGTCTGCAGAGCCAAAGATGTAACATCAAGTGAACCGATGCTCCAGTTTAACCCTTAAGATAAGAACTGTGTTGAGTAGCAGATAGGATTTATTTGACCATGCTCTTTCTTTTCTGTGTTTGAATTATCATCTTACAGAGATCCACTCATTGATAGAGAGCGAGAGCATTTTGAAGCTGTGTGAAAGATAAGCCGGAGCCGTGATGATCCTTGTGTGCAAAATAGGTTAATGCAGTACCAAACATCAGGACCGGGATTAAAAAAAACACAACAAATGTGGAAGATTAAAGCAGCAGCATCTCCGTCATGCTGATGCAGAAATCCTACCGGCTTCAAAGCATCCTCACATTGTCGGCTATAAAAAGATTTACAGTCGTTTGCAATTTTTGGACAAATTTACATTCAGGGCACCAACTTTATTCCAACAGTCCGTGGCTGATAATCACCTTGCTATCAAGTGATTATAATGTGTCACTGAAAGTCTGCTGAAATGCTTTATAGATTTTTACTGTCTGGGTCAATCAGGGTTAATCCTTTTATTCCTCCTTTTCCTCAGGAGAGTTTGCCCTTTCATCGAGGGAAATGTCCAGACTCTAAAAGAGGAAGAATTTCACAAGAAGGGTTCAGGCTTTTGAAGTGTCTTAGCTTTAGAGATATCGAAGAGATTTCAAGTTTAAAATCTTTCAAAAATGGACTGGAGAAGATTGAAGGTCAAGTACAGACTTGGTACCAATTTAATGCCATTCAATACTATGCCGTTTGTTTTTATTTTTTTACAAAAAGGCTTAAAAATCCCTTAAAGCAACACTAGGTAGCTTTTCGACCTTAAAATAATATTTCTAAACTCAGTTAAGTGGTAGAATAACGGTTAATAGCATGAATGGTGAAGCCTCTGCAGCCTGACGGGGGTCGCGCCGGCAGAAACCGCACTGTGTAACTTCCCAGAGCGGGTAGCGACATACCTGACGTAAAGAAGTCTAGTGCGACCTGCTTTACGGCGCGTTTATTTGTCGGTGGATTTAGCCAGCAGCTACTTGGATTTTTTGTAAACCAACGCCATGGCCAAGCCAGCTAAAAAAGCCAAGAAGGTATTGTCTGAGGAGGTGAAGAAAAGAAAAAGAGAAAGTGATATAACATGAGCCGGACATGGATAAATATTGGACCAGCTACACTCGGTGGTGCGAGCTGAAAGAACTGATGGCGACCTAGCCTTGATGCTACTGGATTTTTAAGTCATATATTACATATATACATATTTATTATCTTACCGACTTTTACTTTGAGTTGATTTGTTGTTATGTGGTGTTCATTGGGGCTCTATTTGTCCACAGTTTATAACCATAATAAAGCCGGGAGATAAGCTAATGCTGTCCGTTTCGATAGCTTGCTCGTTTTCATGTAGTGACTGTAAACGATGACTAACTTACTAAAACACTATGAATGTCTTGTCTTGTAAAGTTGCAGATTTCTTAGTTCATGCAGATATTCAACATAATTGTTGAACAGTGTGGTCGGGAGGTAACGCCAGGCTATTGTTGTTATCGGTAACGTTAGCATGCTACTTAGCTACTGTTGTCGTCCCGAGTTGGTTGTAGTTATTGCACCAAACACAACGTCAGCTTGCACGTTTTCATGTAGTGACTGTAAACGATGACTAACTTACTAAAACACTATGAACGTCTTGTCTTGAAAAGTTGCGGATTCCTTAGTTCATGCAGATAATCAACATAATTGTTGAACAGTGTGATCGGGATCGGGAGGTAACGTTAGCATGCTACTTACAGTTGTCATACCGAGTTGGTTGTAGTTATTACGCCGAACACAACGTCAACTTGCGATTGTACTTAGTAACTCCCGAAAACGTAGTTATATTTTCAGACGTTACTAAACACATTCACGCCCAAGCGTTGTGTTTTGGAAGTAACTTAGTCGGTGCAATCACTACAACCAACTCGGTATGAGAATAATTCTAGCATGCTAATGTGCTGTGCAGCCTATATGCTAACAAACTACCAACTGCTATCTCTGAATCTAGCTTGTTGTTGGCATTCAGTTGAGGTTTTTTCAGACGATTTCGTGATTCGCCGGCTCTGTCAACAAATTCACGTGTATTCATTTTCCCCAGGGATGCTCATACAGCGACAGTATTGCAGTCAAGACCAGCGGGTAGAAAATGTGAAACATGCAACAAATATTCGTTTTAAATTCATCTGAAAGAACCACATTCACATAAAAACAGCCAGAGAAAACAGATGAATGAAGATTGCTTTTCATATCCATGTTTTACCATCCACCTAACACAACACAGTCTCGTGCAAGCATCAGGTTTTCTTGGGTGACTCTTGTCTCTACAATAGAAACCATCATTGAGTACTGAATGTATCAAAGAATGTATCAAAGAAAATATTCAATACAGTGATATCGCTGCTGTTGTGTTCCTGACTGGTCCTGAAATAAAAGTCCTTCAAGAGTCCTTTTTGTCTGAGGCCAAGACAAGACCGAGTAAAACTGCGGTCAATTCAAAGACGGGACCGAGGACCTTTACAAAGTGGTCTCGATGAAGACTGATATCTGGTACTACAACACTAGTGTGAATTCGTGTTTTGGGTTGTGAACCTGTTCTAACACTTCTCTGATCTTGATTGTGAAAGCTGCGTATTATATATGTTAAGCAGTCGCCTCTAGTGGTAGAAGTAATTGTTATGGCGGCAAGGGAGGATGTCAGATGAAGTAGTACAAAAAGAACAAAAATCTGCGTCTGTGTTTGTGTATTGTTATCCAACGGTGAGTTATTTGAACTTGCTAACATTGTGAAGTTACATCACAATTACAAGTATTTTGTAACTGTTACATAAGTAACGTACTTCCAAACCACAACTGGTGTTTTTCCACTTTTTGCCATGCAGTCATTATCCATTCACATTAAGTGTTAAGTTACTGCTGGTGAAAACACAACATTTCCTGACTTTGCTGCTTCGCAATAAAAGCTTTACAATACTAAATAACCGAGGAGTTTTATTGTGAAGAATTCAAAGGAAATAAGATGTGTTTGTCACCAAATGAATTTAGCTTTGTCGGCAGCTTTTTTCCCACAGTGCAGCGGGGAGGACGAGTGTTTACAGTTGTGCATTCGACCACCAAACAAGCCAAACACGTCATCGGTTTAAGACACACAATCAAGCAGTTAGTCCTGTTGTAGTGGAAATGCAAATCCCTGCCGCACCGAGTCAAACCAAGCAGAGCCAGGCTGGCAGATATGATAGAAAAAAGGCAAATACTGTATTTGTCCAAACCTAACTAAACTTTGAGCATACAATGAAGCACTGGTACACCTGATGCTGGTACGCTGCAATGGTCATGTTGTTTTCAGTTGTTTAGGTATGAGGAACAAGAAGACAAGCAGGAGAATTTGGAAACAGATGATGGAGAACAATGTGATGGACTTGCATTTAAAATAGCCTTTAACAATCAGAGGAATAGCTTCACACCTAAGATGATGCCTTGAGAAGGAGTTATGAGCATTAAGTGTTGATGATGTTGTGTGGTTGGTGTTTACAGCAGTACCAACATAGTGCTGACACAGTATACATAGTTGTGTCAGTGCTGGAGAAACTTCTGACTGTGCACATTATCACTCTGCTATAGGGAAAAAAAACCCACTCTGGCTTCTTTGTGTTTCTTTAAGCCATGATGAGGATGCAGTGATGTTGCCCCTGCAAAGTACTTGAAGGGGTGGATTTGTTAAGGTTGCATTAAAAAGGCAAAATTCCTGCAAAAGAAAAGGTAGGAGCAGCTAGCCTGTTTGCATCATTACTGTTAGCAACCAAGGAGTCGGGGTAACTTAACCATTTCCAGCACGCAGGTTGCTATCTCAGAGAAGAGGAAATACCTACTGACATTCATCCTGTGAGTGACACGAGCCTTTTCTCCATCAGGTGGTACAAAATCACAAAAACTTTGTGGATGAGGGCATCGATGAACAAAAGTTGCATTGCGTGTTATTTTCCATGATGACAGTGAATCACATAGCTAATCACTAAGTGTGATGTGAAAATGTTGCTTAAAGTGCCGATCCAACTGTGAATCAACAGTAACTCTGTAGCTAGTTTTGGTTTTACAGCTGTAGACAGACTGTACAGTCGGGCCTGAAGGCTCACAACCAACCTGTATGAAACATATGAAGAGCATTGATTGATAAATTGTATTTTTATTGTCATTACGATATGAACTATTTATTTATTTTATTTACGCTTGCCATGCATTCACACCATTTGACCAATCAAAAGCCTCAGCTAGCCGACACTTTCTCTCAGATTGCTGAGAAAGGAGCGCAGAACTAGTACGAGCACTTACAAGTTCTGTATACACAGTGAAGTTATGTATTCATCATGGTATTGATCAATGTTATCACACATCACAGATTTTCCTCATGTCGTGCAGGCTTAAGGGTCACATAAAGTCCTTTGTAGTGTGCCAGAGTTGGAAGTTAGCAGCTGTTTGCTAATGGAACAACTTTATAATGTGAAAGGTCAAAGCTGTGTTTGTTTTGGAGCAGCCAATATGCAGTAAATATGCAGCGTGAAGTCTCAGCAAAGGAAACTTTCAATGCAATAAAACAAATGATTCTTTTTCAATTGAGCAGCACCTGTTAATGTGTTAACGTTGACAGCCAGTATAATCATTTATCAGACTGAGCCAGACAGGGCAGATGTACTAATCCATCATAATTCACCAACTCCTTGATTTTACGTCAGGGTCTGAAAATGAATATAAACCATGTCCTGTCTGTCAGCACCTGAGACAAGATGATCATCAGTCCAATAAATCAGGAGGTAAACAAACTTTCAGCAGGGGGCGCTATGGACTAGTTACATGTTGGAGCCGTTAACCTGACTCAGTGAAGAAACCCGTCTGACTGTAATTATGTTTTTGGGATGAGCCGAAATGATGAAACCACCGAGGAAATCAATGTGAGTTCCAACCACAAAATATTAAATTGTTTGGCAGCGTTCACCCTGAACACCTAGCTTCAAAACAACACAGTAATAATCATCTGTCTGGAGCATATGTATAACTGATCCATTACACTGAGCGCTGTCTGTGGGCCATCTACCTCGCACCGCACATATCACTCTTTTCACTGTGTTTAATCAAACCGCGAGCCCAACACAAACAACAAAACCAAGGGTAATTGTGTGGCTGCCATTTGGACGGCTCTCAGAGTCTTTTCATTTTCATCTGTCCTCCATCCCTCCATCTGCAGCTTTCAATTACGCAAAGAGGAACACCAATCTAAAGCAAACATCTGGAGGTAACACCGCGTCATGTCTGAGTCCAACTCATAGTTGCATCAGTGCTGAGGGCCAAACAGAGCTGGTTTACTGTGGGAATACAGGTTAGATACATCAACGGAGGTGGCAAAATACTGGATTACAAGACAAGATTCAACGTTTTTTTCCACTTAATGAATGTACACAGGTAGTAAAAGAGACATGGGGTGTTATGAGGGTACAGAGTTAAAGGTCCCATATTATGAAAAACTCACTTTTTCTGGGATTTGGGGTGTTATTTTGGGTCTGTGGTGCTGCCACACGCATACAAACTTCGAAAAAAGACCATCCGTGCTTTTTTGAGTGAGATACAGATTTCTGACAGTGTCTTGCCTGCAGTTTCCAGATGAGTGAGTCAAATTTCGACCGGTCGACGTCGACGACCGGTCATTTGAATAATCCCACCCACAGTGTCCACCCACCAGGTACAGCACTACCGTCTCGGAGATCCGCCATTACACTATCGAAAGCACCATGTCGAAGCGCAACGAGAAGTGCTCTGTTTTTGTTTGTAAAAATCAACATAAGTGCCTATACTCTGTCCCAGCTACAGAAGAGACAGAAGTTGCGTTTCATTTTTAACGACAACGTGCCGGCTACAGTTCTTGTGAGTCTGTTTGTGTGTGCTAACCACTTCACATCGGACTGCTTCAGTAACGAGGGTCAGTACAAAGCTGGCTTTGCCTCGACACTGACCCTTGTAAAAGGATCAGTCTCAACCATACGTGACCCAGCAGCTGCACCCGAGCCACAGGTAAGTGTCGCCACGTTTTGATAGTATTTACAGTTGCCTACGAGTATGGTGAAGTCAGCTTGAAACTGGCTAACTAGTTAGCTCCGCTTCGGTCCGCTATGCAACGGCGTTTGAAGCGAGTTTAATGTTAATAATATAACGGGGAGCTTGGTTGTCACAGTAAGAAGTCTGGAAACATGCAGACTGGAGACAGAGACTATGCGAACAGTGTCCAAGAGTTTGGAGACTGTGTTGGAGACAAACACAGCTTTCGCTAGCTGTTTTTAGATGTTACCTGTTGCAGGTCAGTGGGGGATGGGAGCCGGGTGGTTGTGTTGGGGAGTCCTGCTGCAGCCGCAGAGTCTGTATTTTTCTGAGCTTCTCCTTCTGGGTCTGGTTCTGGGTCAAACTGGTGTGGTTGAACGACAGCATCTCGGCGAGCCATAGTGATACATCCACGTAAACATTAGCACATGCTACCACTAGCGTAAGCAGCATCCTCTCCCTGAGAGGGGCGTGTAGCAGGACGGAGCTCATTAGAATTAAAGGTGCAGGCACAGAAACAGCTGCTCTCAGCAGAGCTCAGTAGAGCAACTTTTAGACAGCTGATATTCAGGACCACTGATGGGTTTGGGGCAATACATTTCGAATACAGTGTTGTTGGACCTCTGATAGTTGTGTGAAATTGATGAAAAACAGTATAATATGGGACCCTTAAGTTTACCTGTCCGATTTTGGGAATTTCGATTCTTAATCTTCCAAAATTATTGGCCTCCAAGGAGTATCAGATCTAATGCAAAGCACATTATTACCTCGCTTGATTTGCACAAATTTATCTACGAGACTTTGATGAATTTGTGTTTCTTCCAAAACAGCCAACTGTCAAAAAACACTTTCTGCAATCTGCAACAATGTCTACTTTTTATATCTTATACCTTTTTGTTTACAGATACAGATATTAGAAATGAGAAACACGTCACTGATTTGAATCGCGTCTTTCAGTTCAGTTCTGACTTGTTTCGGTTTAAACAGGACGAGCCAATAAAAGAACGGCACAGTGGCTCGTAATCCTTTGGGGCAACTCTGACCATAAAAGTGAGGTCGCTACTCTAAGTTTCTGACAACATTACAGAAACAATTCTAACAGAGAGCGACCTTTTTGTTAAAGATCGGGTTTTATCCAGAAAAACAAGTCTCGCCCTGAAATCTCAAAGTCTTTCTGGCAGTTCCTCGAAGTAACCTAAACTTTGTCTACCTGCAACGACTCCCTCCCCATGGGACTTAAGAGTGAGTCTCTGCCTCTTTCTCCCTATAGGATTTATTTCTATAATGTTGTCAGGCAACAGGCACTTTTGCTGGATGCAACTTTGACGGTTGGAGTTCCCCCGAGGGATTACACTGCAGCCAGCTGAGGTAATCTACTGGAATGATTACCATAATTCTCCTTTAACACTATTAAAATTATTGAAAAACATTGGTTTTATCTGATAACAGGTTAAAATATTCTCACAACTTTTTCAGTGTTTTCACTAAAGTAAGGTTTTAACGCACAGTTAAGATGGAGGTATGACCTATAAACTCACCAGAAAATCTAGTTCCTTCTACATCTTTCTTTCCATTTCTCTACCTTTTCCTCTTCCTCTGGGTCTTTTCATTGACTCTGCATGTAATCAAAGCTAACATCATCAGATATCACTACAGGAGCGTGTGACAATGGCTGCTGACCCCTCCCATCCCGGACACAAACTTTTTGAGACTCTCCCCATCTGGCAGGAGGCTCCGGTCCATCAGGACCAAAACCTCTCACCATAAGAACGGTTTCTTCCCATCTGCAAAGGCCCGTGACCCCCACTGACACTGTCCCCCCCCCCCCACTCCCCCTTCACTTACATTAATGTAAGTTTTACATTACTGTAACCTTGCACAATCTAGGTCCAACTTTTTGCACTACTGGACAAATCTGGACGGTCTTCACCTACTTTAAAATCGGTCCCACTCTATTTATGTTTGTATAGTTTTATTATGTCTTTTAAGTATTTTTAGTATTGTTTTGCACCGACAGACCACAGCAAATTCCTCGTATCTGTAAACTTACTTGGCAATATAAGCGATTCTGATTCTGATTACGATTCTGATTCTAGTGACACCAACACAGTGTCGAAGCCCACGCACCTCCACCTCCACCTCCACCTCCACCTCCACATGTTCCAGCTAAAATCAAGATGCACATCCGCCCCCCCCAGAGCTGATGTACATTTTTGTCCCATTCACTCCTCGAGGACCTTGACTGTGTCAAAAGGTGCTTCATGACGCAGGTGTTGTGTGTGAGGTGACCATAAAAAAACATGTTTCCGAGTGAGGGCTGAAGTCTGTATGAGTGATCACCTTGAAAAATATTGATCAACAGCCTGTGAGGACAAAGGTTGCTCTGCTGGACAAATGAAATCCTGCCACAGTGTGCAGCAGGATGCGCCGTACAGTATATTTCTGTTTATACATTAATATCTCACACACTGTTGGCTCTGCCGGCCCCTGAGGACTGATGGCAGAGTTGCATCATCTGTATTGATTATTACTGTTTGTGAATTAGCGAGGGGCAAACCGAGCAGACACCCGGTGAACCGAGGGATGCAGTTGTCATGGGAACGTCGTCGTGCTGCAGGGGCAACAGAGAGAAAGCTGAACTTCTCAGTCAGCAGGTCCGCCCATGTGATGCCAGTCAAAGCCTCGGCCAGGTTTGCTCTTCCAAGGAGAAACTTTATTTTTTTCCCCTCTCTCTCTCTCTCTCTCTCTATTGCTCTCTCTCTCTTTCTGTTCTCGCTGCTTTCCCATGTGTACCCAGTCGGACACTGTTGCCATGGAAACGTAGCCGTGAGACTGTACAGGATGTGGCTGGAGCTCAGACGAGGAGAACGCTGTTTGTTCGTTGAGAAAAAGAAGTTGGAATGGATGAAATCCTTCTCTGGCTGGATGCAGACAAAAATCACACAGAGCGTCGACAAAAGGACGAGTCCGTGTGGGATTAGAGCTCCTCTGAGCTGCCTGCTCTCAACTGAAGTATAAAAAAAAAAAATGTATTCTTGATTTACTGAAGCTGGCCTCTTTATATTTAATTTGTAACTTGAAAGGAAACAGGAGAAAAAAAACCCATGGCTGAACAGAAACGTTGCTGCTTTGTGTTCTTTAAAGATTAAAAGCTGCGTCCCTGAAATCATTTGGTTCAAAGTTTCACGTCTGACCGAGTCTCGACGTTTGAATCCACAACTCCGCCGAGTCGACTGATTCTGGGAACAGTCGAACAAGTTGACAGTTCTGTCTGATCGCAGACAACAGAGAGGTCAGAGTGAGCACTTTCTGTAAACTTCTTTATAAACTGCTCTTAAAGTATCTCTGACATGCTCCAACCACAGCATCGAAATGAAAACCCTTCTGTGCCTTTTGATTAATTCTATTCTGTAGCCTACTGGACTCATATTTCCTCTGTTTAAATACATTCAGGCACAGACGGACTCTCTGGTCTCTCTGGTCTTTTGTTACAGTTGGATTTTATTTTATGTTTATTGTGTTTTGCTGAGAACATTTAAAAGTTTGTGTAATATGGGTGAGTGAACATCTACAGTGTATAAGTCACATTGTGTAGTAGTTCCTATCTTTTTATTTTAACTGAATGTCAAAATCCCTCTGGACTGACTGCAGTGGATTCAGATCACCTGTGTGCAGGTGTGGAGACCTTCAAAAGTCACCATTCAGCCTGACTACCTGCATCAGAGCTGTGCTTGTTTGTGCAAGAGTGTCGCTTTCCTTTCAGTAACGAGGCGCCTGCAGGTTTCTTTCAGTTTCTTTGTCTTAACTGAACCTTTTGATACCCGAGCCCCTCTAGACACCTTCAGTTTGTCCCGTTTCATTTCAATGAGGAGTTTAGAGCTGGTAAAATAAGTATATTTGACTTTCATCCTCTGAAAGGACATTATTTCATTGATGTTAAAGTTTTTCTGAACTTTGGCATTCCCCATAAATGTGTGGATTTTTTTTTTCTTTATATTTTTATGTGACTTGGAGCTGGTTTTCAGGCACTTTCCTGCCTTATAGTAAGCCATATAAAGTTACGAAGAAACCACCAATTGAATGCCGGCAGGGTGATCAAGACCCCAAGTGGAAGCCAGCTAAAGCCATTTCCTGAATACAGGAAGTTGAATTATCAAACTATTGACACTATATGACCCATGTCTGTATGAAGGAGCTGTGTACACCTTGTGTAGACGCTTCTCAGGCCCGGTGTAGCCAGTTTCATTGTCTACAGTCTGTTAGAGTCTACAGTCATCTTTGACTCTGTAGATTCTTCTACACAGCGATGCTTCCAGCTCAATATTGACAAATTAATTTAGTGAGAATGTCAGGAAGCTAATATTTGTATATTCACTCTGAAAATAATGGACAAATCAGTAGTTTATCAGGTAAAGTGCTTCAAAAACGTCTGCGTTTGTTTCCAGAAACGTGTCTCCATGTCCCGACGTCTCACCAAAAACATCTGGTTGTCACCTAGTCTTTCACATGTTTCCTGGTTGCCACAAATTCAGCTGGAAATGTACCAACTTTTGGCAAAAATATCCAGTTTTGTCGCCACAAACATGGCTGCAAATGCGTCTTGTAAAAATATCCGTGTTCAGCTATATTTCAGGTTGCTGTGGTTTGAATTGCATCACACCCAATGTCTCCTTATTTTGTTTCGGGTCTAACTGTGATTAGTTCTGTTCAAGTCGTCGTTAAGTTGTCGGTTGATTGCTTCTTGCATGTATTGCGTTGATCTCTAGTGTGTTGTGTATAGTTTCTATAGAGACATCGACGCAGCCATCAGCAAGCTGTGCACGTCTGAGTTTACGTTGAGGACCTAGTGTGCATGTACTGATGGGTACATGAATGTTTGAACAGTCGGTCCACTGGTTGTTGAGATGTTTCACTCTGGACCAAAGTTGTGGACCGACCGACCGACCGACCGCCACGTTGGTCCCTGGAGCTGCACACCCGGCTAAAAATCTGCAAATCTAGTCACAGTCTCTGAGTTGGACTATCAGGAAGCAGAACAGTTGGTTTGCACATAGAAACGTTCTCTAACTTTATCTGATCTACCTTGATTTATTTGTTATTCGTATATTTCTCTTCTGCTTCACCTCTGCGGTCAGTTTCTTCTAATGCAGAACTTCCCCCTCGGACTCAATAAAGTTTTTCCTGTCTTATTCCATAATTAGGCATCTTTCTTTAATGTGATTCATGCGGAGATAATTAGCTGTGTCTATGTTTGCCTGATGTGAATTTCATCCTTTAATATAATACTGATGGTACCTCAGGAAGTCATTTGTAATTCAGTGCTAATCTCTCTCTCCGACTCTCTGTCCTGCCTGAACATGTGCAGGAGGCTGTTGTTGCTGTTTAAAGATTATTACAGGTATATTTTTAGTTTTCTTGTCTCTCCACGCTGCCCATGCAGAGTGTAAACCCACTGATGAATTCTCACAAGCTCCTGCTGCCTTTTTTTCTTCTTTCCTGCTGCAGCTTTGAACTCAAACACTCCCAGAAATCCACTAAACAAAAGCAGCTCGGAGACAAACTGCTGCACTGAGTCTCCACTGTTTGGGATTAGCACTTAACTATATTTCTCACCTAATATGACTTCATCACGCAGATAGTGATCCATGTTCTGCATAAAAATCTGCCTGTAGAGTCGCTAATACCACCCACAGATTTTTGAAGAGATATTTTAAAGCCTTGAAAATGGGCTTGCTGCTTGTCATCATCTCTGTGAAACACTAATTAGGGGAAAGCGTGCAAATGTGTCTTCTAACAGTATCACAAAATTTAACTTCTGTGAAACAACGCCAAAAACAGCAGCATATTTAGACATTTCTTCATTTAATTTCTTTGTTTAATTTTCAATTTAATGTTGAGACAGCGCTGTGCTTCTGGCCTGGTTAGGTGCAGGCACAAAAACCTCTTGGTTAGTGTTAAAGATCATGTTTAGGCTTAAAATACTTGGTTTTGTCGCCACAAACAGATCGAAATTGCCCCAATGTCTTGTCAGAAATGTCAAGTTTTGTTGCCACGAATGTGATTGGTAATGTCTTGACGTCTTGTTAAAAACACTTTTAACAACAAACATGTCAGGAAATGTCCCAATGTCTCGTCAAAAACACCTACTTTTGTTGCTACAAACACAGCTGGTGATGTCCCGATGTCTTGTAAAAAATATGCAGTTTTGTTGCCAAAAAAAAATGACCGGGTTTTGTCACCAGAAACATGGCTGGAAGTGCCTCATAATGTCTCATCAGAAATATTGAGTTTTGATGCCCAGTAAATGGCTGGAAATGTCCCGACGTCAAGTTAAAAACAAGGTTGGAAGCGTCCCAGTGTCCTCTTTAAAATATCCAGTTTTTTTGCCCCTCTCAAATAAAGAAATGGCTGGAAATGTCCCAATGGTTCATTAAAAACACAAACGGTGCTAGAAATGTCCCTGTGTCTTGTAAAAATACAGCTTTTTGTCCCTATGTATAAATAAAAACAACAAAATGTCCCAAGATCTTGTTAAAAATATCCACTTTCGTTGCCAAAAAAATGGCCAGCAATGTCCCACTGTCTGATTAAAAACGCCTGCTTTTGTTTCCACAAACATGTCTGGATATGTCATACGTAAAAGATATGGAAATGTCACAAAGTCTCCTCAAGAACACCTAATTTTGTTGCTGCGTCTCGTCAAAAATATTCGCTTTTGTTGCCACAAACCTGTCTGGACATTTCCCAATGTCTCGTTAAAAACACCGGGTTTTATTGCCACAACATGGCTGGAAATTGTAGCAAAACCAGATGTTTTTGGCAAGATATTGGGACAAACACAGTCACCACTAGTCCCTCGTATACATGTGATGTGACACATATTGTAGAAATGTCCATATGGTACGTATTGACCTGTACAAGTAACTGCATGTATTCCAAAAGGTAGTAAAAAATGGATGTACTGATTGAAAACATGCCGTTTTATTCTGTAAAAGTGAGAAAGGTTAGGGCAAGAAATGTTCTTGTACGACTGAAATGAATGTTGTCATGTTTGGAAAAATTGGAAAAGTCTGAAAAAAGCAACTTTGCAATATGAGGAAACGGTTCCTCTCTCAGTGATCACCTTTGCTTGCTGAATCAGAAATGTGGTGTTGTTGTCTCTGACGTCTGGGGCTGAACAGGCACGAAGAAACCAGAGATGTTTTGCCAGAGTGATTTAGAAAGACACCCATCATTTTCCTGCATGCAGGTAAAACTGCCACACTGAACTTAAAATGCACAAAACACTGCAAAAACCACTGTTAGTGCCTTCTCTCCTCACTTTCCTCTGCACTCACAGAGGCTATTATTTCTAAATTCTTCTTTTTTTGCAAGACAAGCTGGAGGAAACAGGGGAATTGTTCACTCTCTTCTTGGGACGGGCTAAAAAGGGTGTTTTCTGAGAAGAAAGAAAAGGAAGAATGTGAAAGCAGGGTGGAGATTTATAAATCTCTGCTTGGAGCGAGGATATGTTTAGGTTGAGAGTTTTGTGCGAGGATGCTCCGGGGGATTTCGATGATAAATGGCGCTACAGGGATGCTGTGTGTAGTTTTGAGTGAGGCAGAAGTACTGTTTGCTGAATCGCTAAGATGTTTTGTTAATAGCTGTGTGTTGCGTGTTTCCCTGAGGGGGGCAGAATCTCGGGTTGAATGCACTTTATGTACATGGAGGAGGGAGCGCTGATTGGTCACTGCAGTTCTGCTCTGCAGTCCAAAGACGTACAGCTTCCTGTCATTCTGAGGACGATAGAAATGTCTTAAAACATTTACCAGACAAGATACACATTTCTCCTTTGAGGCAGGGACTATTAAACATGTCTTTGTCTGCAGTTGGATTGCATTTTAGTTATTATGATACAGCTCTGAGTGGGTTTAATGAGCTTGAAAGCATGAAAAATGAAAGTCATTTAACCAAATGATGCTTTCTGGAGCTGTTTTCTTTTTCTGTTGGCTCCTGTTCAGGTAGACCACGAACAAAAAAAAGATGTAAGAGGTGCCAGAGAAAGGGACTTGCCCCTCAAGACAGAGTTACAAGGGTTGCTGGTTGAAATCTCCTCGTTTGAAATGGGAAAACCCTTCAAGACCCTCATACGTTGTCAGTAGTCGTCGATGCCGTTTATGTTCACAGACATGACCGGACATGTTCAATATGCCGCCTTCAGCTGTGGTGATTTCTCTCGTGTCACTGTGGCGTCCTGATATGATCAAAATGCCATTTGTCATTTATCTGATGGAGACAGTGAAGCATGGATGCTTTTTTCAGCCTCTCTCTGTGAATCGTGCAGGAATTGTTCCCATAAAAAAAAACATCTTTCCCTTTGATCAGTTTAGAGCAAAGGTCAACCAAGACGGACTGTCATTCGGTGACAGAGGCATTGTTTTGGTCTTCATCTTCAGGGTTGTTGTTTGGAGCAAACACAGAAAGTTTGAGCAAGAGGGCACGGCACGACTCAGAGGTACTTTAAACTGACTTAAGGGGAGTCTGACCACGACGCTCAACCTCAGGAAGAGCTCACACACACACACCCAATGACAACGTGCAGCCACGATTCTCGATCATCTTTTTTCCAGAAAATCGAGCGAGGTTTGCAGCATTCATGACCGACACAGAAGGTCAAAAGGAAGTTGTGGGTGATGTGGTGATGTGGAGCTTCAGGTGTTTCATTTTCTTCTTTGAAGAAGTCTTACAGGCCATTTGGATCAACTAAGAAGGTGAGAAGTAGGGCCGCCCCCTTAATAGTCGACTAAATCATGGAGATGATGAGTGGAGCCTTTTCATTAATGTGTTACTTGCAGGAAAAAAAGCCCCTCACACTTCATTTGGCAGCTGACCAGAGACCAGGGACCTGGGCCAGGGCAGGGGGGAAAGTTTATTATGGGATTGCTAGAGGACGACTAACAACTATGCCGGCTACAACATTATTTGTTTTCAACACTGCCGTTCAGTTCTGCAGCTCTGAAAATCTCACTGGAGCCTTGGTTTGCTGTGGCAGCATGATGGGTAGACACTGATCGGACATGTGCACGAGGCATGTAGCACCAACCACGGACACGAATGCGTCCAAACCAACCTGTGAGAACTGCGTGAAGGAGAGAGGAATAATTAATACAATAAATGAAATGCACGTATGAATGTCTTGTGAACACACGTGCCCCACTTAGCAATACAACAGTTAGTATATCACACAGTGAGCTACGCTATGCTATGAGCTAGCATACATATTTCGTAACTTGCCTTTAAGTTTATTAATTGTCTCAGAAAACTACAACAACCAAACATACCTGGTAAGCTGCATGTCTCGTCAGAGGGGATAAATCTTACTTTGTTCTTCTCCTCGTCTTGTTTCTTCTCGGTGTTATCTGTTGCGTGTTTATAATTTAGCTTAGCTGGAGCTCTTCTTCTCCTTTCCCGCTGTCCTTTTGGTGCTTTCGCTCGTCAGGTGTGTTTAATGAACTCCGGGCGGAGCACCAGCGCAGTGGTAATTAGCTCCACCTCCCAGATGACTATTATAACACGTAGGAACCAAAAATGCCTGAATGAACAGCTAAAACTAAACTGACCGAGTTTGAGTCGTGCGGAGTTCAGAGTAATTTATTCCTGCTTTCGGACAGTGAGGCTGGATGATGCTATAGCATTAGTGTACTGGCTGTTCGGACACATTCAGAGTCATTAATGTGGCGTCTCGCTCTGTGTCTGCCTGCCAAAAATATATAGTAAGATAATTAAAATTAACATCATAAACATGTGAAAACGACTCAAATTATAGCTTGAAATAACGACGACTAGCTGACAAGGAAACTGTTTATGTTAGTTATGTATGTTACTCTTTATATTAGTTTGGGGCGGCACAAGTGTATCGTACCCCTAATGGAAAAAATGATGATCGAAGCATTAACTGTGATATTCAGCACATTTAAGTAGCAGGTGCAGATTTTTAATGCATGCTACAGGCCCGTTAGTCCAAATTTATTCAAAACTAAGTTTAATTTGAGAGTTTAATTTGGTTCTTTATGATGCAAATATTTCACTTTCACCACAGTTATTGGACACCTTTAATTACTCGGCCAATTTTAAAGTGTATTATCAAAACACAAACTGATACAATAAGTCTAAAATGCTTTTTAAATCTCTCTATACAGACTATTTGTCAGACTAACACTTTAATTGTCATACTGCAGTGTATTTTACTGCTCAGCAGACCACCTCTACTCAGATAAATGTTCCTTCCAAGGCTGGAGAGTCTTTGTTGGGCTTTTTCTCAAATAAAAAAAAAAGAAAAAGAAAACTTGCATACTTTTATTACATCCACTGCGTCATTATCCAGCCCTGGACGCCTGTAGTTCACTTCATGTTTCCTGAACAGAGAAAAGCGAACAGTGAGTGAATGAATTATGGCATGTCAGAATGACAAAAAAAAAAATGAAAAAGAGGAGCTGGACAAATGGAATCGGCCTGCTGTTTCATCTGAGACCAATTCAGTGAAGGAAGCAGAGTCTGAGCAGAAAATCAGAGAATGAACAGCCGGAGCTCTTTTGTGGGAAAAAAATAAAAAATAAAAATGAGCAGGGAAAAAAAAATTAACTTCAGAAGTGTCAAACAGGGAGAGGACTGAAAAAGGGTTTCTGGATAGTTGCTAAGCAGCATTAATGGCAGTGAAAGGTAGCAGCCCTCTTTAGCTGATTAGTGTATTAATTGTTTGATAGGTGTGTTTGTCTGCAGCTAATCCCCTGTGTTTACACCAAAGCATGGATCCCATTTAGAGGTGGCTAATCGCGCCACAACACACACTTCGTCCAATCAATCAAAGACTACAGGAGAGATGACGGGTGGACGGGGAGAAAGACAAACCTGAGACACATCAGAGACGCCTCAGTTCAGTTCAAATCTTCCTCAGTAAACAGCGATACCTATGTCCCTTTTTTTAGATGTATGGATTTTGATAGGAGAAGAATCAATACCAGATGTAATCAACGCAGTCTGTATACAGTACATACATTTATCTTTTGCCGCATGCACATTATCCATCCCTCAAAGAACAGACCTGCAGCCCTGAGTGCATTTCATATCGATGGGTGACAAATAAAAGGGAAAAAAAACAAGATAATACAGTGTCTGAAAAGATGTTTTCTTGCATTCAGAGCAGCTTCTTCCAGGCTCCTCATCAAAGTCATTAACAGCATTCTGCAAAAAGATATTTCTCAGATGCCTCAAACTCAGTTAGCACCTTCATGGATGTTCACCTAAGCTCATTCCCGTCACTGATCTTCACCTGTTGATGCCTTTTAGTAGAATTTTGAACACAAATGTGGGACAAATATGCCTTTCTGTGCGGTTAATTGTACCAACAGACCGGACTGGAGGGGCAGACAGCGGCGTTTTGGATTAACAAGCAAATCTGTTAGTGTTAACCAGCAGACAGCTGCTGGATCTGGTGGATCTGAGATGGCTACGGGCAGAGCTCAGAGCCTCTGGAGGAATAAACAGCACACAGTTAATTTATCTACTCAGTTCTCAACTTGAATTAACTAAAAACGATCCTGCGCTCAAACTTGTGTGATTAAAGCAAGGCGAAGGCGAAATCCGCTGATCTTGTACGTGTGATTGCCACTAGTTTGTTAGCCGTAGCTAGGTTAGTTACTTCCAGCTAGTTGGGCTTGTTTGATTAACTAAGCTCGCTTCAGCTCCATCCACACTCCACCGCTTTGCCAATTTTTTGATTAGCTTGGTGTTAGGTGTGAGTCAGGTACTGCCAAGATGGCAGTTGGCTGGTACAACCCAAGCTTTGTTCTGGCTCCTCAGAAACCTATCAGGTCCACATCTGTTTGCTGTTTCTGTACACTTCACGTCACCACTAGTTGAACAGTGTTTTAAGCAGCAATTCACACTTGGACTGAAAATAAACACATTTCTGTCACCGTTTAAGTGTCAACAAACTTCATGATTCAAGCTCAGTTGGTGCAGGTGTGTGACGTGGCCGTCTGTAGCCACGAGGAACTATTTTCAACGGAAAGGGCAGCAAGAAATCATGTTCGACTGGGAAAACGTGATTCAAATGTTTCATACAAAAATCTACACATCTCTTTCTTTACAAAACTCCTTTAAAAAATGTAGCATTTTAATCTTTGCTCAACAAGCAGGAACTTTATTTAAATTGTGTAACATTTTCAACTAACCATCCTTCATTGTCAGTGTCTTCTGTCAAATTCAGTATCATTACACATCAAGTGTTGGGTTTTTCTTTTGCCGACAGCTCCTCTGTTCACTCACCTCTCATTACGCCATCATTTCTCTGTGTTTTCCATAATGTTGCCTCCTCTTTTATTGAACACTGCAGTCGGAAATCTGTGGTTAGGTGAGTCAATAAGCAGTAACTGAAAAACAGCCGGATTACAGCCAGGTTTGACATTGATTCACAAGTCCTAATTCATCTTCATCCTCTCCTTATATCCTCCTCCTCCTCGTCTCTGTGGCCTCCCAGTCCCTCCAGTGTTTCCAGTCGAGCTGCTGGATCGTTCACTCAGACGACTGTGAGCTCCGTTTTGACACTGATGGAAAAAGCTTTTAATGGAATCATGTTACATGTTTTGTGTTTTTTTTTTGTTTTTTTGTCACCTTTGTGTTGGGGTTTCTTTTTTGACAGAAATGTCACCGAGTCCTCCGTTGCCATGACAACAGATGTAAAGTCAAGCGATGCCGGGTCTGCTCCCGGGCTCGTCTCATCTTTTTTGTCTCTCATGCACACGCCTTTTAACTCTGACAGCCGAGAGAAGTGTTTGAAGCAAATCAAAAGGATAATCATCCACGCTGGATCTCTCTCTGTGTGTGTGTGTGTGTGTGTGTGTGTGTGTGTGTGTGTGTGTGTGTGTGTGTGTGTGCGTGCGTGCGTGTGCGTGTGCGTGTGGTGATGTAATTTTTTGGAAAAGTCTTGACTCTTATTTTCTCATCAGAATTACGCAGATAATAGACTTTGTGTTCAGTGTGATGCTTTACAAGTAAGTTTTTTAAAGAGTCCATTAACTCTTTCAGACAAGTGCTTTGAAAATGACATCCTGTCCTCCTCTGAATGGAAACTCAGTCACTCCATAAATGTTCATTATTGATCAATGGAAGTATCATTAGAGAGTGTTTAGCTTGTTGAATGAATAGCGTGACATTTTGGGAAATAATTAGCTGAGAAGATTTATACCAACAGTGTCAGTTACATATAAAGCTGGAGCTAATAGCTGGTTAGCTTCTTACACAGATACAGAAAGAATTATAGCTGCTGCGCAGCAATGGGTCGCGTCCGGGCTATTTTTGGCAAATTTAGGCAATTCTGAGCAACAAACAGGAGAATAGGAAGACAAGACAGTTGACAACAATGTTCAATTTGGACCACTTGAGTATTGAACCCACAACTTCTGGAACCAAAGACTGTCATCTATCACTCTGAGCTAATTGGCAAGTGGCAATACAACAGTGGCTTCACAAATTGATTAAGCCATTCACTGTTGTGCAGGCAGATTTAAAACCACTGTAAAAAATTCAGTTATCAAGACAAAAATCTGAAAATACACATATTGCAGCATGGAGATGTTCGTAATTTTAAAAATGATTGATTTGCTCCATAAGTGAATAACTGGTGTTTAGCTATGTCATCAATGCATTGACTCCAGTTGTTCCCATGAAAGAAAAATTTAAAATGCTGTGAAAAATTCAGTTTTTGAGGCTCAATTTTTGATAGATCAAAGGAGGAGAGAGGAAATAGGTTTAAGAAGTTTTACAGTTTTTGAAAAAAAACTGAGTGATGTACTTCATAATTTTTAATAGGTTTAAATGTACAAAAGTTTCTTCAATATTGAGGCTACAGTTTGATGAAAGTTCTGAAGCTGTAGCAAGTATGGTTGATTTGTTATGAATTTTCAAAGGTTTGAACTTTAGATGCTTGCTGTAGCACCACCATCAGGACTATTGGCTTGGGTTTACAGCTGAGGTAATCTGGCATGAGACTGGACCTTTGTGCAAAATTTGGTTAGCTTTCATCCATGGTCCAGTCAAAGCTATTTGTTTTTATTTAATTTAGAGGCTTGTTGTGATGCCACCGTCAGGACAATTGTCTTGTGTTTCATGTTGAGGACATCTAACATTTTGATCTGTCATCATCATCATCATCATCATCATCCTTGCTGGGTCTTGAACCCACAACCCCTGACACCAAGCACCAGGTCCTAACTCACTGAGCTAATTGGCTGGAAGTGAGACCTGCTGTGTGGCTTCATTTGTCGACTCAGGGAGTCACTGTCCGGGCAGCTGTTGTCAAGGCAGATTTCAAAAATGATCAAAATGTCAGAAATTCTGTTACCTGAACAAAAATCTGATAATACATAAATTGCATCTTGACAGCATGGAAATGTTGGTGATTTGTTTTTAACTTAAAGTGTTTTGCTTCATAAGAGAAAATTTGATGTTTAAAAATGCCACTCTTCCATTGACTCCAGTTGTTCCCATGAGAGCAGAATTCAAAATGTTCTCAAAAATTCAGTTTTTGAGATAAAATTCTGATATTTGCCAAACTCCATCAACCATGACTGCAAAATATTCTCAATTTTTTTCAGGAAGATTGAAAATGTATTTAGCAAGAATTTGATAGTATATGTTTACAGTACTGTTTACAGTCAAACATTTTGATGCACTGTAGGCTTAATTTTTGATAAATCAAAAATCAGAGAAACAAGTTTTGTGGAGGACAGTCTGAAGATGCTCTCTAGCAAGTTTGGTGACAATTGGGCAAAAATTGTGGGAGGAGATAGGTTTTATAAGTTTTACAGGTTTTGAAAAAAACTGAGTGATGGACTTCATAATTTGTAATGAGTTTAAGTGGACTAAAGTTTCAGCAGTATTGGGGCAACAGTTTGGTGAAAGTTTCAAAACTGTAGCATGTACTGTTGATTTTGTAGGTATTTTTAAAGTTTTTAAATTTAGACGCTTATTGTGCCCCCCCCCCAGGAGGAATATTGACATGTCCTTGGAATTAAGTAAATTTGGCATGGGGCCGGACATTTCTGTAAAGTTTGGTGAGTTTTCGCCCATGGGAAGTATGACTTCCTCGGAAGAAGAAGAAAGAAAGAAAGAAAGAAAGAAAGAAAGAAAGAATTCCTAGGAATACAATAGGTTCCTGGCAGCTTAGCTGCCCGGACCCTAATAAACATCTACCAGCAACTCCAAAGCTTTCTTATTAACAAGTTATTTTTTTTGTTTGTTTCAAGGAACAATTCACCCAAAAAAGCTACTCTCAATGCACAGTTGAGCTCATGCAGCTACATCAGACTGGGTGTATGCTAATGCTTTTAACTTTTTTTTAGCCTTTTTTTTTTTTTTACCATTGATGTACGTGTGTGAGCACATAAGTAATCATTCAGTAAAAGTTAAGATATGGTGATAAAATATTAATTTAGTAAAAGTGAGAGTCACCCATATGGATAGTACTTGAGTAAAAATCTAGAAGTGTCTGATATCAAACTTAATTAAGTATCAAAACTAATTTTCTGTCAAATAAATGTACTTCAGGGGGAAATGAGTAAACATTTTAGTTGAGAATAGTTTAGTTTAGCTGAGAATTAGTACAATTATCAACAGAATGTGAAGAAATAACAGTTTAGACATTATAACATCTATTTGAAGTTAGCATGCTAACCAGCTAGCCCCGGTCCATCTTGAGCCAACGCTCCTGTGCTAGCTATATGCCATCATATAAACACCCACAGTTCCTCGGTGCTCTCAGCTCTCAGTCCAGACCATTAGCTGCACGGCTAACTGAACTAATTAGCCAACGGTAGCTACAGTTAGCAGCATATATGCCGCTCCCTATTTGTTTTCAGTATGAATTCAACAAGTAAAAAATTCGACAAATGAAAAAAAAAATTCAAAAGTAAAATATAGATACTGTATATTTACATGTATGTATACAGTTTTTAATATGATTCAACTGATTAAAGATACTAAAAGAAATTGTTGATTGCTGCATGAAATCCAAAGTAGCAATTTTTTTAATCAAAGTAACTAGTTATAGATATAGTTTAAAGTAGCAGAAAATGGAAATGCTAAAGTAAAGTGTGTAAAAATTGTAATAAGTAGGCTACAGTACGTGTACAGTGTGACTATTTGGCAGTTGGTAGCTGTAACGCATGCAGAAATGTGACAATGCGCAAACTACAGCTGCAATGAACAATTACTTTCATGATTGATTCGTCTGCCAGTTATTCTGTTAATAGATTAAAAAGCTAAATATTACAATGCCCGACATCCAAATCCTCACATTTTAGAAGCCGGTTCCAGCAAATGTTTGGCATTTTTGTTCAGACAATGGCCATAATGATTTATCAATTATCCAAATAGTTGTAGATTCATTCTCTGTTGATTGACCAATCAATTAATCAACCAGTTGTTTCAGCTGTATCGTCAACAAAGGAAGGCTGAACACTGCGAGCCAACAAACATGGACGTCAATAATGCCACATTTTAAATATTCTAAAACTGTTTCTCAAAATGTTTTTTGAGACAGAAGTATGAAAGATTTTTGGCTGACATTACGTTTTCACAGTCTGTGATGACTGTGGCACACCAGCTGATTTTGATGTTTGCCTGATAAATTAAGGTATGAACGTATAATCAGTGTCTGTGCACACATTCAGCCGTGTTGTTTTCGTCTACCGGAGCATCATATTTTTCTCGCAGTTGAACCGTCAGGCAGATATTCTGAACATTAAAAAGCAGTGTTGCACAGCAGGCTGATTAGATATTTGCAGAGCAGGATGAGATGACAGAAACACAACCCCGCAAACAAATGCGAGCACCGAATCAAACTAAACCCAAAAAGAAGTGAGACGCCATGAACCCAGAAGCTTTTAATCCTGCCTCTAGTCTCAGCAGCTTGTAGACGAGACGCAACAGAAGATTCAGCATCTTTGTGTTTTTTGTTTTTTTTCCACCAACAAAAAGCTGCATGTGTACTCAACTCTTACCATCATCATGTAAGCTTCTATTCAGCAGGGTGTCTGGCAACTCAAGGCAAACTCCTCTTTCCCTCCAACGCTGTGGCTGTCAATCAGGACCCCCACCCAACCCTCTGCTGCCTGCCTGCCTGCCTGAGGGGAGAGAGCCCTCTGTCGCCTGCTGTCAGGACTGCAGGAGGAGTGATGGGTGGACGGATGGATGGATAGATGGATGGATCGATGTGTTAGAAGACTCATTCCTCTGGTATACAAATGGTCTTACTTAAAATTCTTGTTTAAAATGTGAACTTTTTATCATCTAAGGAAAATAACCTTGTTTTTTAAACATCCTGAAAATGCATTTCTGAGATGATCTAATGGCCTTTGCAAAGATATTATCAGCTTAAAAGGTACATTTTGCCAGCCCACTATTGAGCTTTGATCTTTCGATTTTACCAAAAAAACTTGACAAAAGGTAAGTGTTTTCACTCCTAATGTTTGTTCATGGCAGGGTTATAGAGTTCACGAAGTGGCAGGAGTTATTTTCTGATGTCCAAGGTAACTTTCATAACCCTGGACATCTTTTCATACACAGTTGGAGCTCTTTAAGACCTTGCATGGACATGAAACTCTGCCTCGGGAGTCAAAGGTACATGCCCTCGGACAGAAAAACCATAGAAGAGTTGTTTGTGTGTATTTCATTCAGTCACAGAGATAAATCTTGTGTTGTGAGTTCACTTAAAGATTCAGGGTCAGCTTTGGATAAATTCAATAACTATGGTGAAGTTTTGTGATCCATATTGTCACAGTCAAGTGTTCTGACTGTCTTCTCCATGGTAACAGCAGCTAAGGCTCATGGCTATTGTGGGTACAGAATTGAGAAAATTAAAACTGACGGCCATTACTGAAAAACATACACAGTAATAGTGTCTTTCTATAAGCTTTAGTTAGTCAGTTGTAGCTAGCAAGCTAGTAGTAGTTTTGAATGTTTCCAGCTTGTTTCCAGAATCTTGTTAAAGGGGCATCAAATATGAACTTGATGGCTACATTCATGACTTCATGTAAAAAACAAAAAATAACTGAGATTAAAGCTAACAGGCTCTAGACATAAAGTTAGCATTCTCACAGGAGCGTAAGTGAGGGACCTATTTCCCGAAGGTCCTATGTATGGTCTCATCGTTCAATGTTCCCAGTGTACTATTCTTAAGGTCCCATGTATTCAGGGTCCTTTATGTTCCCAAGGTCCTATGTTCCCAAACACCTATATTGCCAGGGTCCTTTGTTCCCTGGGTCCTATCTTCTCAAGGTTGTTTGCAGGGTCCCAAGTTCTGAGTGTCCGGTGCCCTCAATTTTTCCAGGGCCCTAAGTTCCCAAGGCCCTATGTTCCCTGGGTCCTATGTTTTCAAGGCCCTATGTTCCCTGGATCCTATATTCTCAAGGTTGTTTGCAGGGTCCAAAGTTTAAAAGTCGCCAGGTTCCTATGTTCTCAGGGTCATATGTTCCCAAGTTTATATGTTTCCATGGCCCTTTGTTCTCAAGGTTCTGTGTTTGCAAGGCACTATGTTCATAGGGTCTCATGTCCCCTGGGTCCTTTGTCCTCGGGATCCTATTCCCAGGGTCCTAGGTTCTCAAGATCTTATCACCCCAGGAACATCGGACCTTGAAAAGGACACTGGGAGCATATGTTCCAAAGGTCCTGTGTTCCCCACTTCTGTTCACACGCATGAAACTTTATTGTGTTTGGGTCAAATAACCCTCAAGCTGGGGAAGATGGGATGCTCCCATTAAGTGCCATATAAATCTTGGGGAACATAGGAATGACTCCATCCTCACCAGTTGATTGTTCTTGTAATGTTCTCCTGGCATAAGTCCGACTCTGTTTTCTCCTTCCTTTAACGAGTGTTAATTGTTCATCTAAACAGAGGGGTGTGGATATTGTCAGGAGGACTGATGAAGGAGGCTGAACCACTCGCCTCCATACTCTCTCTCACTGGTGTATCAGACTGTCTCAGCACTAACTAGCTTTAAAACTCTCACTGTACTTGAATGCCTGGCTAGCGGAAAACAGCTGAGCTGGCACATGCGCTCATAAATGCAGATAAAAAAAACAAAAGAAAAGACTTAATGAGAATAAAGATAATTATCATAATAACAATATTGAGATTTATTAGAATCCAATTCAGAAGGCCTGCGTTTGTTTGAGCAGCTGTACATGAATTAGTGACTGAGGGGCTGCTGGTTGTTGGAGACGAGTGCAGCAGCTGTGATGTGTATTTTTTTTTATTTTTCTGTGTCAGACTCCTCTGGGAGAAGGATCTAACATCCTGTACTGTATGTGCTCGTCTCACCACAACCACAGCACTCCGGCAGCTTTTTTTAACATCTCAACATTAAAAACAAACAGAGTGACAACAACTTCTTCATGTCGCCTTTTCCTTTTTTTCCCTCTCCTTCTCCCTCCCTGTTTCATTGATGTCGGCTTTTCAAGAGCATAGGAGTAGCACTCAAAAGCAGCGTCGTCGCTGTTTTCTCTCCCCTCCCTTCCCTCAGCATCGACACAAAGAGCGCTTTCAATTTTTAATGCACCGACCTCAGAGAAAAGACGCCCCAAACAAGAGGGAGAGGAGTAGTAATGATGAGCAGCTTTAAACACATGAGAGGTTGTACTTTGCTCAAAATATCTCCTCTGCTTTCAGCTTAAAAGAAAATGCAGGATGCAGCGAGATGTTTCCCTATACAATACATTAGGAAAAGAGCTCATAATGTGTCTTGTGAGAATATGTATGACAGGTTACATAAAAATGAGTCTGATTTCATGATTTGTTTTCACGAAATACTTGACTTCTGGTCTGTTTTGAGTTTAAATGTTTCTGATTATATAAAGCTTCAGCTTTAAAGACGTCTAAAAATGACTAGAGTCTACTGAGTTGTGTACCTACATTATCCCAGAATGTGTGAACCTGATGTCGGCCGGGTCACGTAGAAATTCATCTGTAATCGTTGGTTTGGGAGCGATATACTAAATATAGCATCAAAAAAAAAAAGTCAGAGAATCTGACAGTTGTTGAGATATTCATAGAGGGACAAAACAAATATTCAGCTGAAAGACGGCTACATACACATCATCCTGTCGTCTTGTGCTGGTTTACAAATGTTAAGAGCTAATGGCTTGAGCTAAAAGACATTGTGTGGACTGTCGAAGTGGAGATTTTATCCACGGGTCCAATAGATCCAGTGTTTTGCTCGCAGACAGTCGTCCAGTTTCACAATGATGAAACGTGATCTATCCAACTAGTCAAAAATGGCACCATAACTAGTGACAAGCATGGAAAATAAAATATACTGTGCAGATTGTTGTTGAAAATATTGGGTTTCTGCTCCGACGGCAGCCACTTCCAGAGCTTCTGTGTGGATGGAGAAGGACGGCTGTTGGCAGGACGGACGCATCACTCTCTACTGATTGTAGAAAACAAACAGACACAAAAAAACCCAAACACCCAAACTGAAATTGATTTAAAATGCTAATTCAGTCTGATTAACAGGTTTGTATTTAGCCATGTTTTTGAAATGTTTGTCATTAAATCCTGCTCCCATGTGCACAGTCAGTGGTTGTGAGGTTATTGGACTCCTCTCACCGTGGTCCCCAGCAGACATGACCACTATGACGTGGCCTTCAGACGGACGTCTCTGAAAGGTCTGTATGATCCTGTTGTTAAAAAGGAGTTGCTGCGGTCCGGTCAGGTCGACCCCGGCGATTTGTCCAACCCCAGACAGAGGCTCGTCTGTCCGTCCATCAGATAAAGTGGAGGGAACCTGCTGGCTTTTCTCCAGCAACAAAGAGCTGCTGATAGCAGCCGCCGCCGCCGCCGCCGCCGCCGTCTTTCAGTGTAAAAGCCTCTTTCTTCCCCACATCTTCTTTCTTTCTGTGAATCTCCCCAAATCTGCTTGTCCCTGCTCGCTTTGTGAGCATGTCACAGTATGTGGCAGGTACCAGCCCCAGATCGCCACTTCCTGTCAGCGGACAAGACAAGGACAAAAGGCCGCAGTGCAGCCAGACAAGGAGATGTAGTGGAGTAGAAGTGTTAACCCCCCCCAACACCCTGCTTCGGTTCACCTCGTCCGCTACGACTACGAGTAGCAGGTCGCAGGCTCGACCTCAGCGGGAAAATTACAAAATAAAGCCGACAGAAGCTGCTTGGGATGAGACTTAGGATGAAGATGTGGAGAACAGGGGAGACCAAAGATCCAGTGTGGGAGTCCGGATCAGGAGAGGATCAAGATAAAGCAGCTGGTTTTTAGGAAAGCCCCGGCTGCAGAAAACTTAACGATATTAAAGAGGAGAAATATGAGGAAACGTGATTTAAGAAAATTACATTTAGGGAATTGGCAATTTGAATAAATGAACCTTTCAAAATCAGTTATTTGCAGTAAGTGTCTGTTAAAGTGGGATTATTTAACCTTTTCTAAATATAATAAAATCAATTTGTTTGAAAGTAATCTAGCTCTTTATTCTGGCTCCCTTCAAAACACTCACACTAATTTCTGTAAAATTGCTGAACGAAGTGGAATTATCTCACCACTCCTCCAGTCAGTTTTGTAAAATGAAGTGAAATGACTTGGATATGAATTGTTTGACAGTGATTTATTGAAGACAGACAGCTTCCTGTCACTTCTGTTTCATGTGTTTTCTGGGTTTCTGTGTTGTCTGTTGCTCTGTTTCCCTTCACACCTGCTCTGCACCACCTTTGTTCGCCCCGTCCTGTTCCCGGTGTTCCTCTCAGCCTATCAGCTCCTTCCCTGCTCTCTTGGTTCCGCCACTGTGTTTCTCCACCTGCACCTCATCCCCTCGTTAGCATAGCTTATATGTAAGCCCAGCGTTCAGCGCTGTCTTTGTTGAGTAGCTGTTCTGTCACTGATCTGACTGCCGTCTCCTGCATTTGGATCTTGCCGATGACGTGTTCCGACTGAAAAAGGGCCGAATATAAACGTAAAGAGCACACAGGCTATCTAACTGTTGGACTGAGTGGTGCGCTAGCAGCAATAAACTTGTGTCTGCTACTTTAAGCCGAGCTGACATCTATTTTCACACTTGCTAAGTTGCAATTAAATCCGAGGAACTCCTTATTGACTTAAATGTCCCGGCTCTGTGAGACGTCTCAAGAACCATGGGGTACATTTATTTATTTATTTATTTTTAATTCATTTTGTTTGTTTGTTTGTTAGCAGGATGTCTGAAAAACATGAAGGCTATAAATGAAATTTGGCAGGAATTTATGTCACGGGCAAGAAAACAAGTTATTAAATCCAAAGTTTAGTAAAAGAAGGAACATTAAACTGAACTTCTTTTTTTTAACTGTATTACTTTGAAGTACACCGTATCTATTTATATTAAAACATAAAAACATATCTGGTACGTGTCATCCATGATTGTGATGCAGAAAAAAATGAAAATATAATTTAAGATTGTTCTGATTTGGAGTTGTTTAAATTTTAGACTCTGAGCAAAAACTATTATTCAAATATCACAAATGAATTCTTTGTTTTCTTCTTCTGATTTGGAAGTTAGAACTTCTTGTCTCGTCTGATGTTTTATGCAGAGACACAGAGACATTAATATACAGCCTTTGTTCAGTCCACTGGGGATCAGAACATGAGCCCTCACACCTGGTTTGAATCAGGTCCCGCTCAGTAAACCAACTTCTTTAGAAGTGAATGCACACAAACCTTCATTATAATCCTCTGCTGCATCATAAAGCTGTGAGGCTTTGTGTGTTGACTGCTCAGACTGAAAGTAAACATGGTTCAACCTTTTAATGTGGATTCAATCAGAGGGTCAGTGAAGAAAAACCTGTTAATGCAACATAATAAATGTGTTAATGCTCCACTTATCAGGACAGTGGCTAAAATGTGTGCTATTGGAGACGACACTGAATAAACACCACTGACATGAAGAGTTTGCCGATAATAAACAGCTGAGCTGAACGGGAATAAAAGACATAAAAGGAAAATACATTTGAATCGTTTGTCTCGAGTGTTTTCGATGGTGATTTAACCGACAGGCGGATGTTTATCTCCCAGGAGACGACTATCTCCTGCCCATCAAATTTACTGCGAGACGATCGAGGCTCCGACTGCCGAGCTCGGCTGAAAACTGCTGAGCGTGTGTTGGATCAGCTGCAGATCCGACTGGAGTGAAATAACACAGATCTGAAGGAATTTAAAAGGTAGAACATCCCATTTAATTTAGGTCTTTGGGTGAAACGTTCATTGCAGTGAACAGAGTCAGATCAGTCTCGATATTATGAACGCGTACAGAAGGATTTGAAGATGTGTGTTATGATTTATATATGAATAGATCTCTCCACAGAAATATTTTTTAGTGCACACAAAACCAGACAAAGATCGTCTTACGATGGGATCACGCCAGCCAGGAGGCCCGTCAACATGTTTATGTTCCGACCCGTGACTACTCATTACTCATCACCACATTACTGCATCAGACTGCGGCCATCTTCAAACTCGACCTCCACACACCTGTGAAGACTCATGACTGCATGTTTCACAGTTGTGAGGGTCTCACTCAGTCCACAGAACTCAGTCCACAGAAATACACGGCAAATAAACACCCGCCAAAATACTGTAAATCACTTCTGAGTTAGTTCTTGCTACAAAAGGTGTCACATTATGACACCAACACAAAGAAAAACACATAAGTTCAAACTAAACGTTTCTTTATGTCGCGACTTTACATTTGTTTACGTTGAATTTTATATTTGTCTCTTGTCACAACACTGTTTGTGCTCTGGTTAGGATTAAGTACAAAAAACACCTGGTATGGGTCAGAAAACATCATGGTCTGGATCACAATACCTGTTGTTGTCGATCACAAACGCAGATGTAATGTAATAATTTTGATGTCTCTAATTGTGCCTCTTAAAATTAGATCATCAGTGAGCTCAGAGAAAATTTTAACTTTGAACATACGTCATTCTACCCAGTGAAACACAAACAGTAGGATCAAGAAGAAAAACATTTTTGACTGGAGATCGACTTTAAGAAAGCATTATTCAATTATGGAGGATCTATAAAGGTGTTAGGAGAGCTATCACTTATCTGTGCAGGGCAGCTGCCAGAGGCCTCGTTGAGTTTGACTTCCAGACAGATGTTTTTTGTTTGTTCTCTGAAATGATTATTATAATCAGATTGAATATAATTAATAAGAAATTTTAAGCTAATATTTATTATTACTTTCTCCATTTTTGATTATTTTTATTGGGTTTTTTTAAAATCTGAAAAGAATCTGAGAAGGCTGTGAGAACATGTCCAGAGTAGCCGTGTTTCCATGAAGCATTTTGATGAATATCGCTTAAGAAATGATGTGATGTGAGCTAAATGCTTATGCTAACATGGCAGCATACAAACATGAAGATGTTTGAATAATGTTTTACCATTTTCAGAATCTGAGTGTAGCAGGTTAGCATGCTAGCATGTTCTAATTAGCATGAAGTAAAGCTGAGGCGTGTTATGTGCCTATAGGGATACTTGTTGTGCCCGACTGGTTGTGCTCTCTCTCTCTGTTGCACTCTGGCGCCCTTTCTTCCTTTTGTTTCTTTCAGGAAGACACACCTGTCCAGGTTACATCCTCTCTGCGAGCTTTTCTATTAGAGGGTCCGTAACAAGGCGACATTGATGTTTTTCTCACCCAGCTCGTTAACAGTGAACACGAGGATTCCCCCAAAAATGTCTAATTTCTTTATAAGACCAGAAAAGTTTGAGCAGTTGCACGATATTACAGATGTTGGCTCTGTCAGACAGGAAGAAAAAAATTCTCTCAAGAGTTAAAAAGAGAGAAACAACATAGGCTCCAGCTCCAGTACGAAGAACACAGCAGAGGACTATACAGTGCAGCAGCTGAGTGCTGCTGTGGTTTATAGTTTGCATTGACTTGCATGATCAAATCCAACTGTGTCACACTGTGGCTTCACTCCTCCAGCTTCTTCTCCCTCTGGACCCAAATGGGTCACTGAAGAGAGGCTCAGAGTGAGAGCCCAACCAAAATATTTGAAAGTATTTCCTCTAAAAGGAAAGAGTCGGGGTGCATTGGGGGATAGTGGGGATAAAAAATAGAAAGATTTATTCGAGCTTTTTGTCACGGATTCAATCTTTCATATTTTAGCGAGCAGGGCCCTGTGGGAGCGTTGCCGATGGCGCTGGACAGAGCTGTCCGGACAACAAAAGAGGAGTCTTTACTTTTCATCCGTCCTGGCCTCGCTCTCTCGGGGTTAAGATGACCATCGATCGGCCGGGCTGATAAACACAAAGAGCTGCTGGTAAAGGAGCTCACAAAGCAGTCCGGCTCTGCCTGTCAATTACCCACAGTCTCCACTAAAACCCTCTCTGTCTGTGTCTACCCTCCACCACGTCTCTTGCGCTTTGAATGCACTGGGCTGCCTTGCTTTGCATCAGTCCCCCTGGCAGAAATATAGTCATATGGGGGTTTGAAAGACATTCAGAAATAATGTTGTTTATTCTTCTCTATAAAAATATCTGTAAATTTGGTGCGAATAGGCCTGAAAGAGCTGTTTCACAGCCCTGAGAACGGTTTAGAAGTTTCCCCCTCCCTCATTTCTGCCTCCCACGCCTCTCCTGGGAATCACTTCTCCCATGTCCTCTAGACCCACCAGCATACCCCGACCTCCTCCTCCCCCTCTTCCTCCTCCTCCTTCGTCTCTGGCTCTCACCGAGAGATCACATGCTTGCAAATGGGCCCCCTGGCTGGCCGGCTTGGCGGTTGGAGGGCTCCCTTGTGGATCCGCCAATTAGCCCCGGCCCCCGGCCTCGGAGAAGAAGTGGAGCGAGGCCGGCGGTGCAGAGAGCTCCATGACGTCCCCAGAGTTTCTTTTAACGGGTGACCGCCAAAGATGGGTCGAGGAGAGGCGAGAGGAGAGAGGGGGGACGCAGGGCGAGGACGTGAGGATAATGGATGACCCCTTTGTCTGTTTTGCCGCTGAGGATTTTGAATCAATTGCAGCTTGTGGTCGTCCCTGCCAGGCCCCCGCAGCTTCAGCTCAGGAGGAAGAGATGAGCAGCAGAATGTGGGAAATGTTGAAGAATCTGATCAGTCGGGTCTAAATTAGTGTGGATTCATTTGAAAATGCATCTTTTTGTCTCCATCTTGGACTCAGATGTTTTACACCAGTTAAACTGAAGCTTTCCAACAACGTTTCCACATTAAGAAACCACGTCCTCACATTAGAACATGGATGTCAGCTAAAGCTTTTCTACAGCTGACACACGACTCGGTCAACTTCACCTCTGACACTGTTATTGTTCACTCTGGTCTTCAGGACTTATTTTTATGCTTCTTATGTCATCTGCAACAGAATTAGCCACGACTGCTGCAACAAACCAGGAATTAACGTCAACTCAGTCTTTTTCTTCAAACAACGTGAGAAATTTTCGGTTCACTGCTCCGACCAACGGCCACAACAACTTCTGACTTAAATGCGCAATACGTAATTTCTATCACTGGGATCTCACAAAAGACGTGCTGAGAGTCCAGTGCAGAGCCAGAACTTTTGGAGGAATACACACCTGGAGTCACATCAGATTTCTGTTCTGATCAGGAGCTGTTAACCGACGGGAGGAGAGCTCAGAGATGACTTTTTAACTTTTGGGATTTTAAAGTGGATTTATCTTCACTCCTGTTTATCAACCTGACTGCAGCAGTGATCCGGAAGTGACCTTCATCGTCGGGTGTTTATGTTCTGCAATGTTGACTGCTGACTGGAGCTGGTGAGTGCTGAGTTCATGTACAGTGAAGTAATCTGGCTGTTTGGGGCAAATAAAGGCAAACGACTGGAGCACAAATGTTCACAGACGAGGAAATGTTTTAAAGTTTCATTTATGTTATGTTCAGTCGCGTTGGCCAACTTCCACTCTCTGACTCTCCTGGAAGTTAAAGCAACAGGCGTAATGAACCTTCTTTGTTTTCAACATTTGGGATATTTGAAGTACACAATTCAACAATACATACAACAAAGGCCGAGTCATTTTTTACATTTTAATGCAGAAATGTTACATATTATGTCTTATGTCTAGTTATTGAGCTGTACCGGGTTAAAATGACAGATAAGTCCAAACTGAACGTTTCTTTATGTTTCAACTTGATGTCGGTTTAAGTTGAATTTTTGGTTTAGGCACAAAAACCACTGGGCTAGGGTTAGAATAACATCATGGTTTGACTTAAAATACCTGGTTTGGTCGCCACGATCACAGATTGGGGATGGTCCCCCCCCGTGGCAAAAAAGCCGGATTTGGCTGCCACAAAAACAGCTGGAAATGTTGGCGGCTGTCCTTAAAGTACCAGCCGGTGTGACTCGAACTGTGGTCGGCTGGTTGGCAGCCTTTGTAATAATGCCACCACCTTCCCTTCCACCTCCTGATGTGAAAGGTGGTTAATAAGCATATAATGTGAATATGATATGTCACATTCGGTACAAATGTCAACCTCTGACGTACCGGTGGTTTGCAGAAACGTTGCTTCATTATATCCTGGTGAGTGGGCTGAAAAATGGAGCAGAATTAAAGAAAAACTTTTCTCCACCAAGTTTGACCACCTGATCATCTGTCTTCAGCCATGTGATAGAAAAAGAAAGGAGAGGCTGCGGCTGATGCCATCATAAACCCCCCAAAACTCAAAGGTTTAGAGCTATTTTTACAGTTTTGAGGCGCCAAACAAAGAATCAAACTACAGAAAACAAGTAATTTTTCTCTCTCAAATCCAAACAGCGCGGCCTGTGAACGCCCTGATGAGCTGGCCGTGTGGACGGCTGCAGCCTCTGGTGTCGACGCTGCTGTTTACACTGGACACACACAGACGAGTCAAGTAGGTACCTATTTACCCACAAACCCCCCCAGTTTGTTAAATCAACAGTTTCCTGTGAGCTCTTCCAGCAGAAGCCGAAAGGGAGTGAATTAACACACAGAGAGCACACAGAGTCACGACTCGGCCGCAGAGATAGCACACAGTGTGCAGAGGAAATTTCCAGAGGTAAAGTTTGCCCCCAACTCTTTATGAGGAGGACAATGCGGAAGCAGAATTAAAGAAAGTTGGAAAGCCGAGATTAGCCGCTGCTGTGGAGAGACAGAGAGGGGAAGCGAACAGCTGGCTGGGACAGATACTGCTGTTTCAGACCTCTCTCCAACCCCGACGGGTAAACAAACTGGCACTCTGTTTGATTTATGGAGTGCGTCACTGACCGGATGGCCATTATTGCAAGTGAAAGAAGTGGGAGAGAGGCGGCGTCGTCATCAGCCAAACGTGTCCATACTGCAGCTTTTCACCGGTACGGCGGACTTTGTCTTGTGCTCTTTGTCAGTTTGGCATCTCCAAACAGTTTTTCTGATTCAGCGGCCGACAGCCGAGCTCAACGCGAGCAGCTCGGACGCGCTGTAAATCATCGAACAGAGAGAAGCTGTTTGGCACCAGGAGACACATCTTTGTGTCTCCTCAGTGGATACTTTGTGGAGTGATTAATCATCACACTCTTCAATGTTAGGAGGTAATTTATGGCTTCAATTCATGGCCTTTATCATTATGTGCGGGCGGTGAAGAGGAGGGCTCGTCTCGGCGAAAAAAAGCAGCTCGAGAGCTCAGACTGAGAAAACAACTGATGCTCATTGTTTTGCCTGAGCTGAACTGTCACATTGTCCTTTTATTGATCGTACGTCAGCGTGTTTCACAGTTGTGCGGTCCCCCCCGAGTGCCAGCGAGGGTCCATCAGCTCCATATAGGCCTCTGAGGTCGCTAATGGCTCCTCTGTGAGCAGTACGAGGGGCCTTATGAGCGAAAGAGGGACATCTTTTAGTTAGAATGGATGTAAATGGAGGCAGCCATGTGGAAAACCTCCATCACCTGCTTTTATCTGCTTTTCCAATAAGCACTAAAAACTGTGAACCGAGAGAAATTCAGATGCATTGAAGACGGAGCGGAAGCCGACTTCTCACATACACCTTGACTTTGTGGTTTCTGTATGTTACTGTATGAAACTCATGTCCTGCAGCCAGAAAAGAGGAAGATAGACTCACTGTAATGTCTGATAAACACACCACAGGGTTCATCTGGATCAGACAAGAGACTCAGGAAAGGAACAGTTCACCCAGAAAGTCATTATCTCATCCCTCAATGTTGATGGGAAGTCAGGTGATATTGTGTAGTCCCACAGAACATTTCTGGAGCTGCACAGAGAAACAGAGTTGCAGCACTCTCCAAAACACCTGAAGTAGCTGGGGACTTGTCAGGCGTCGTGTGCGAACCCTTTTAGCTTAGCAGCTATGGTGAAGATTTCGGTGAAAATAACATCTTTTCCAATCAGTTCGCAGCAGGTGAGACATCGTTATCTGACTGCATGTCTTTATGTGGAGATGCAGCCCCCTGAAGGTCATACCTGTCGTCTGTGTCATCAGCTGCTGACTGAAAACACCTGAAACACATCTGACCTTTCAATGTAAACACTCAAAGTCATTTCCCACACTGACATGAAGTATTTTACTTATATATACATTTTCCAGTGAATTTTGTGACATAAATTCAATGTAAAGTTTTTTGTTTCTGTCATGTTGAGTCAATGTGAATAAAATAAATAACTGTGATTAAATAAAATAAATGGATTATTACATAAAATGTTGAGAGAAACTTGTCTTTTTGTGTGTATCATTCAAGTTTTATACAGAAAACTAATGCATTTCAAACAGGTTATTCTGTCTCCAGTAATAAATCACACACCTAGTTATTTAACTTATACACATTGACTTAACACATTTTGTGTGTGTGTGTGTGTGTGCAGAGGGAAATATTCCATTCTTATTTTGGCCACATTTCAGAAACTTTTACACAGAAACATCAGAAGAAACTGCTAACCTGGGTTGTTTTCATTTCTTTTCATCCAAAAAAAGTCAAGGCGTGGGATACGTCCCATTATTTATTTACGGTAACTAACTCCAAAAACAGTTGGGATGGAAGTTGGGTCGAGGTTCAACGCTTTGTGAAACATATGATAGTATCTGAGACTGTCACCTGGTTGAAGGGGCACTCTGTAGAAGAAGTTCAAATTTAGAATTTTGATATTTACAATATTAATGAGGTAATAATACAAACTCAGAAATATGTATTTTGTGAATAAACAAGCTGTTCTCGGAGGAAAATAAGGTCCCAGAACACTGAAGCTAGAAAGGTGGCAGGGTCCGCCACATATAAACAAATTAAAACAGCATAACTTGTGTTGTCCTTTTAGGTCAGTTTGTGTATTCAGTCATGAAAACAGAGTTTGATTATTTAGTGTGTTTCAGTCGATGAGGATCTTTCTCTTCTCATTAAAATGTATTCTCCAAAACTAGAGTGCCGTTTCAACACAGCTCTGACCTTTGACCTCTGCTCCCACTAATGGATTAATGGATGTGAGATGACCACCTGTGAGTCAGTGTGATATCAGAGAGACTGAAGAGATCTCCGTCTGACGTACAGAACATATTTAAGATGTTCTTTTTATCTCTCTGACCTCCCCTCTGCCCAAATCACTCCTCCACTCCGCTGAGAGAGAGATAAGATGTTCTCCATCTTTCCGCCGGGAGAAGAAAAGATGGAGTCCACTGGGCTGTCATTCGTCACTTTTAGATCGGTATTGATCAGCTGGCAGGGCAGCAGCAGTGGCGGGGAGATTTACGCTGGCCTTTTACCGCGACCATATGGGCGTTTGACCCGTCCAGCGGCTAAAAGCCTCTCAGCTTGGCGGCGGCTCTATCATCTGCAGCGCCAGACATGATGGCCGATGAGATATGCTGATGTATCAATCATCTGGAACGATCCTCTCTTCCTCCTCCTTCTCCTCCTCCTCCTGAGGGTTGTTGGAGAAGCTCCTGACTCTGCTGGTTTTCGGTGGGATTGTTGGACGTGTGGACAGATAAACATGTCAGCCTTAAGCACCTTTTACAGCTCACATATGCTCCGGTCAGATTGGACATCGGGGCGTTTTACAGCTTCCACAACAGAAACCAAATTGTCCTTTAATATAACGGAGGATTTATGGAGGCAGCCGACCTCTTTAATCAGCGGTGTGTATTCAGTCAGCTGCTTTATGGGCCTCTGTGAGTCACTGCGGACCTGATTTGGATCTGAGGGTTTGTTGGCAGTGTCACATTATATCACAGTGATGACTGTTAGCACAGCGGACCTCTGCCAGGTAATGAGATGAGATTCAAGTCAGGACCTGAGAGAGGAAATATCTTGTACTTAATAGTCTTCAAATTACTGGTGGTTTACTTTTCCTGCTCTGTGAATAAGTTCTCATGCAGACACAAATGTCAGGTCATTAAATAACCACATTGAACAAATCTATGTCCTACAGTTTCACAAATAAAAAATGATCTCAGAGATGAAATCCCTTTATATATTATCTTATATTTGAATGTTAAAAAGCTCAAATTTGGTCACTTTTCAAACTATTTTACTTCTACAGGTGTTGAAATTGGTTTCAACCAAACTATTGATTACTTTTGGAAACTTTAAACGTTTTAATGTGAGATGTTTCTGTCTGACACACTCTGGATCATTATGTTTGTTTGCACCGTTGCAGGATGAAGCTTAATATCACTGTGATTGTAAACGAGGTGATGTGAATCTGACACAGTCGGACATTTTCTCTTTGCTCATTGAAAATCAGATTTTAAAGGAACAGTTCAACCAAAAGTGTAAATTCAGTCATTAGCTACTCGCCCCCTACGTTGATGGAAGGTCAGGTGAAGTTTCGTAGTCAAACACACCTTTCTGGAGCTTCACAGCAAAACAGCATTGTCCTAAACAACTGAAGTAGCTGGAGACTTGTTTTAAAACAGAAAAAAAACAACCGAAAAGAAAAACATGAAATGGCTCCAAACAGCTCGTCTGGTGTAATCCAGTCTAAGAAAATCACTTGACCTCCAAACCAAATTTCAGCCTCCTAGAGCAGAAGCTGCTGCATCCATAGGGTGGGGAAATGTTTTATAGATGGTTATTCGTCAGTTAATGATGACATGAAAGGATGTGTCCCTTCTCCTGTGAGCTCCTCTCTTTGTACTCATGAACAACTAAAACATTATGGTGTATCCATCCACTGGGCCCTCGTGTTCGTGGATGCAGCCTTAATTAAGGAAGATATCTTGAGAATTTAAGCACACTGTACTGTTCTCTTGGTTTGGGTCGAACATGCACTCACCCACTTGACATGAATAGAGTGACTCATCCGACCATGCAAGGCTTTTATTTGTGACCCGATGACGTACCCTCTTTAAAAGCCACACAGATGTCTTCCTGTCTTTACCGTCTATTGTTGCCATGTTGACCTAATGAAAGAGTCAAGTGGGCTCCTTCTTTCCATGCCGGTCACAAAAGCATACCAGCATGTACATTTCTTGATTGTATCACCCAGTAGACCTTTAAGGAAGCATTGTTTGTTATGTAAAGGTTTCTTTAACATAACAAACTTTTATCTTTTACTTTTAAGCAAAAGATAAAAGAATATGTTCCATATTCATGTGTCTGCGACTCTTCTGGCCAGATTTCCATGAAATGCACCATCTCCCTGAGGATGAACCAAGTATAAACCAACCTTGTACCACCCCGAGGTTTGTGGACTGCTTGTGATGGCTCAAATGTGGCAATCGGGCTGTCGCCATCTTGGTTTTTGGAGCCAGAAGTGACCATATTTGGATGAGAGGATGATCTGTGGAGGATTGGATCTGACTGAGAACTTCAGGATACTGTGTCAATCACAAGGTAGCCACGCCCTTAAGCATACCCTGCTTTATCGTCTATTTTACTCTAAATGGGACCATAATTAACTAAATGAACATCATGCTATGTTGAAGAAGACTTGAAACTAGAGATTGAGACCATAAACTCATTAGGAAACTGTTAACCGAGGTAACAATCTACAATCAGATTGGTTTGTTATTTACAACCAGTGGACAACATCAGATTTAATGCAAGTTTGAATTTGAAACATTACTGGTCCCCTACAGTATTTTATTTTCTGTTATTTACTGTTGGCTAGCACTAGTAAAAATGCTAAGCTAATGTCAACAAAGCCCATTTATCTCCGACAACAACTTCTCCAACTAGCTAATTAATTACATGAAGATATTTATAAAGTTGTTGATGCCTCACTTAAGGTTTCGTCCACATGGAGGGTTCACCTTCTTCGGCGCTGGCAGCAGACATGCTAACGTCAGCCGTGGCTGGTACACTCTTCAGCTTTTAGACACAGTTTGTGTTTGCCCAGGTGTTTCCTCAGGCTAGACGTGCTGCATTTCAGCTCACCATCGCCCTGCACACAGTGAACAAGCTGCAGGGGTGAACTTGTGTCAGTCTCTCTCTTTTACGCTAAATCCAGCCACAATTATCCCCTCACCATTCTTGGAAATGTATGTAAAATTGTCCTAAAACGCCTATGCCAGTCTAGACCAAAGTAAATTGAAAGCTGTTGTTGAACCATTTGGAGTACAAGCATGGTGTTGGGCTCTTTTTTAAAAAGGTCTGAATTTTTCTCAGAACAGTCAGAAGCCCTGTAAGTGCTGATCAGTGCTTTGATCACACTGAATTATTATTATAATGGAAAAACAGCCTGCAGATGACCTGTAACTGCCCCTATTAACTGGAAAACATAATTATTCCACATTTTATAGTCTTACATGGTCCAAGTTAACATTTAATAATAAAATCACTGAAAATTAACAAAATTAAAGCCTGGCAATTTTTTTAAAAACCATTTTATAACCTTAAAATACCTGCCTGAGAGTAACAGGAGCATTGAACTCATTGTGGTTATGGTTATTATCATTATGGTTCTTTATTTCCTTATTTACACTAATTTTGTGCAAAAATTAGGTGGGAAAACAGCCTATATAAAGAGAAAATGTTATGAACTTGCATCATTTTCCAGGATAAATCCTATTTAAATTATATATTCACGGATTTGAAATCTCATTGGCTACATGATGCGTCAATCATCTGGAGGCTGGTATGTTAGTGGCTCTGGAGAGAGAGGAAAGAACAGTGGGTCTCCCTGATCACTTGTTGGCTGTTGCAGGTCACAGGGTGGGCATAGAAGCATCACCTGGTCAAATGAGGTGTTTATCAATAGTTCAGGAGTTTGCAGCCATCTTGGGTATCTTTCAGTTGCAGTTTGACAGGGTTTTACTCTGATTGCGGATACTTTTTCATGCTTTTCACAGTTTTTGGACACCCAAACGCTTTATCTGTTGCAAAAACTTTAGCTCGACAGTTAGTGGAATGATTTTATCATGAGTTTGTTGTTTGCTTTGTCTTACTCTTTTATATTGTGGCTGTAAAGAACAAAGCAGTCTGGGGATTATAGTCAGGATTCAGACTTATTTACTTTAAATATGAGAATTTCCACAAGAAAGGTTGATTTTCTCTCCGTATAGGTTACACATACGTCAAACACCTATCACGTTTGATTTTACCTCGACGTTATCTCAAGTAGGAATGGTACAACTGGTTGATGACAAACATGTGTTTCTCTCCCTCTGCCCAGGTCCGACTCTTTTCTCTCTGACTTTTCCTGCCACTGTTTTCCTTCCATTGTTTGTTTGTGCTCTGAGGTGACGCTGGAGCTTGCTCTGTTGTCTGCGGTGACTCACCTCCAACTCCCGACAACTCGGCGTGTTGCAGCGAACGCCACCGAAGTGTTTGTGTGGAGAGTCAGCCGGCTGCTTGTCGGACCTCTCAGCATCCTGGGCGAGATGAAGGTGGGCGGACTGTGTCGCAGCGTGGCTGCTACAACGCGCATTTCATCTCTTCATTCAGTTTGTGATTTTTTTGTTTCTCGACTGCGAGTATGCTCAGAGTCTGGCACTGAGACTGAAACAACACTTGCAGCAAAAGGAATAGAGAGAGTGTGACTCAGTGTGAAAGTGTTTGTGCGAGGGAGCTTCTAACGAGTACAACTTCAACTTCTGAGAGAAGAGTTGTTTTCTGAGAGGACAAAGGGTTGCATGCAAATATGTTGGCGAGTGGTGAGAGGAGTAAATGTGACAAAAAAATTCTTCCCAGAATTTTTAATTGTGCAGTTTTGTTTTCTCACCTGAAATGATGTAAATTAGGAAAAAAGAACAAAAGAAACAAAAGAACCTGAAAAGTGACACTTGGATTAAAATTCATCTGCAAACATCTCTTTCTAAATTTATAAATCTTCCACCTACATCAGGCACAGATTAACTTGTAATTAAATCCTTTATGTTCCAAATGTAAACGCCTGGTTTCACCTGCTCATGTGTTTCGGCCCGACCTTGTAGAGTTAATATTTGGTCTTTAGTCTCTTCTGTATCAGGACTGATCAACTATGAACAGCAGCAAGTGGACACCAGAGGGTGCTTAACCTGACCAAGATATAAAACTTTTCCCTGAAAAGTGAATCTGGTGAGTTAATGAAACATAAATCTTAAATCATTTAGACAGTACACCTATAGGGTCGATTATTGTTGACTCCATATTTTGATTGGTTGCCCATCAAACAAAATCCTCACACCGCTGCATTGACTCGATGATGTGTGATGTGGGCACATGAAGCCTGAATTTTTAATTAGGGAGAGGTAGGAGCCATTTTAAGGATTTTAATGTGTTAATGTAATGTGTTTTTCTGCGAAACCTGTAGACAAACATGAGAATTTTTATGTATGCCTTAATCAAGTGGCTGTAAAATGAAGCCAGTGCAGACTGCCAACTGCAGTTCCTTAAATGGCCACTTGAGGCTCTAAAAGTTCAACTTTACAGCCAAAATAAACACGTTTACAGCTAGCCGCGAGCTGTCTGCACAGCTTCAGCTCAGCTGATTGCAGTCACTGAACTTTGTAATGCAAATATCGGACAAATAATGTGTCTTTCAGTGCAGTAAACTGGACTAATACCCTGGAGTGAGAGGCCGCATGTTCTGGATCAACAAGTGACTCTTGAAGGATAACTACCGTTTTTTACAACCTGGACCTTATTTCTGGCAAAATATATGATCATTTACTCACCCAGATAACTTTGGTGTCATTCGGCGTCGTTCGGACGAAATTAGATCCAGTGTAGCGGCGATATATCCATATAATGGGAGAGATGGGGCAGCGACACACAACGCATTATCTGCCACGAAACTAGTTAATTTCATCAATATTTTGTTATGAAATGCTAGCGCTATTCCCCTCTGAGTCCGGGCTCGTCCGTTATCAACATCCGGGGTCAAACTAGCAGTAGCAGCTACAGGTAAACAAGCCGGCTGTCGCGGGTGCGCGCGCAGCTCAGAGACGACATCTTCCAGGTCAGAGGTAGTAGATCAGCCTACAGACCCCGGATGTTGACAACAGACAAGCCCGGACTCAGAGGCTAATAGCGCTAGCATTTCATAACAAAATATTGATGAAATGAACTAGTTTCGTGGCAGATAATGCGTTATATAGAGGCTGTGTGTCGATGCCCCGTTACTCCCATTATATGGATATATCGCCGCTACACTGGATCTAATTTCGTCCGAACGACGCCAAATGACACCAAAGTTATCTGGGTGAGTAAATGACCATATATTTTGCCAGAAATAAGGTCCAGGTTGTAAAAAACGGTAGTTATCCTTTAAAGGTGCAATATGTAAGAATTATAGTTTAAAACATTCACATATTAACTAACATCATCGACAAAATGTAAAAAAAAAAAAAAAAAAAAAGTTTTGACGTTATGACAATGACATATGTATAAAGTTGCAGCATGCTAACCAGCTAGCCCGTGGCCACTTTGTACCTCTGTGAGTGTCCCAATTTGAGCCTATTTTGCACATACACATGGATGTAGAAGAGGCAGGGTATGTATGCATTCATATTACAGGGGCTCCCCAGCTCCAAATGGTCCACTGAGCCCTGTGGTTCTTCAAGGGTCGAGTCTTTCAGAATATCAAATCCCCACCTCCTTCACTGAACACGAAGTCCATCAGCTCACCTGGTTGCAGAGAAAAAGTGGTAATCCAAGTGAAAAACCTCAATGTTACCCTTTTACTTCCCGGCTTTTTGCAGTTTATTGCTTCTCACAGAGGAGGAGGAGGTGAGGGAGGGGGTTAAAGCTTAGTACAGAGAGAAGAAGAAAAAAAAACTCCCAGATTTATTGTGAGGAAAAGGCAGCAAGACAACGTCGTCAGAGCTGACAAAACAGATCCAATATTGCAGCTTGCTCCTTCTAATCTTATGAGTGGTCGGGGAGCGAGGTGATAGCACAGATAAAAGTAAATCTACTTGGCAGCGAAGATTTGCTGTCCTCATTTGTTTGTTGTGTGCGAGGCACGGGAGAGTATTAAGAGCCGCAGCTCGCTCTGCTCGGAAATTCTCCTCCAATACCAGAAAAAGAAAAAAAAAAAAAACACCAACTGACACACTGGGAGATAAATTAGGACTGTGGCCATCGCTGTAATGGCGGGATGATGGCTGAATTGTTTTCCCGGGGCAGAGTCGGCTCTTATTTTCCCGGCAGGAAGCTTCTCTACCTGATTAGCGAGCAGAAAACCTGCTGAACAGAGCGAGCCGAGTGTGGGCGACAGACAAACAGAACAGAGCTGCTGCCTCCTGCTAAAGCACACACACACGTTGTGAAAAAAACACTGATAGTTAACCAGGTCCACACACACACACACACACACACACACACACACACACACACACACACACACACACACAGTCAAAATGTGCTCTAACGAGTTCCCATGGTTCAGGAACATTGTAACATCCAGCAGAGAGGCATCAGTCAGCCCGCTGGGCCTCCAGAGCCTCCGCAATACTGTCAACTGTATCACATACTGTGATCACTACTACGCTGTACTGAGGTACTACAAAGAGTACTCAGTCCATATGGAACCCCAAACTGCGATGGACGGCCTTCAGAGAGCTGGTTTAGTACAACAGCTGGTCTTACTTTCCTCGTTTTGTCCATCATGTCTGTCAGTGATAATAACATGTGTTCGACAAATTAATATCTGATGTTGGAGACATTAATCTGATGAAAACAGATGTAATAAATGTAGCTTATGGACTTCAATATGTGAATCACAGCTGCGATATTACCTCTGATTATCTTAGACCAGGAGACGCTATAAGTTTGAGTTATTTTGTTGATGTTGATGAAATTCAGGAACTTATTTTTTGGGATTTCTTTTTTGAAGAGCACCGAGTCTGCTACCAAAGATTCTCTAGAACAAATCAGACCCATTAGAATCTGCACCAGTGTGGTATTAACTAGTTTACACTTCTCCTTCTTCTCCTAAGTGGTGATGTTTGCCTCTCCCCACCCCCACCGGGCATTTTTAACTCTAACACTTACTGGGAACTATTACTTTTCCATGTCCAAACAATACAACAGTAGGTACAGCTGAACATTTTAATGGTTGCACCTTATTCTGCTTGTTATTACAACCCTCTGACTATATTTTAATTTATTACAGTGTTATTTCTCACCTGGCTGGCCCTCTTGAGTTTAGAGGGAAGGAAACTAGTGACAGACTTGCTGCACTTAATATTTTATACTGTTACACTTACTGTATATCTAATTTAAAAGTTCCTGTTTCATATTATTTTGTTATTTAAAGTGTAACTCTCGCCAAAATGCAACCTAGGCTTTTTTTGTGAAGGAACCCGGGTCAAACCTTTCGTGTAAAAGCGTAATAACGATGAAAAAGCCACTTTTAAGATTTACCGTAGTTTCGTTTTTGGGTCAAAATCATTTCCAATTGCGTGCTAGGGGCAGCTGTATGTATGGTACTCGATCTCCTCCATGTTACGCCGGGGATCGGGAACGACTCTTCTCGACTGACGGCTACTGCTGCTGCTAACATGAGTTGTTCAAAACCTTCTTTTTAGTAAACTCTGTGTACACAAACAATGTTCTCAATGCTCGTGTTCATGTGTAGAGACCCTGGTGATACTACGAGCAAAGTTTCATGTTGTGTCGAGTCTTCTTAGTGTTTTAAAAATAGCGACTTTGATGCTACCATAAAGTTGACCGTAGCACGCAATTGAAAATGATTTTGACCCGAAAACGAAACTACGGTAAATCTTAAAAGTGGCTTTTTTTTCGTAATTATGCTTTTACACGAAGGTTTGACTCCGGTACATTCACAAAAAAAGCCTAGGTTTTGGCGAGAGTTACACTTTAAATGTGTATGTGTTGCTGTAAGGGAGGAAGTAAAGAAGTGATCAGCATTTCATCCTGTCAGTCCTTCATGTGTTCATACTATTCATACTACTAAACATAAAATATTAATAAAATAACAAACTGTAATTAAATATTACACGATATTTGGGCAATACAATATCGTATTTTTGAAATTTTGCTTAGTTATTACAGAACCATCCTGACTGTCCTAAATTCAAAATGAAGATTATGATTAAAAGCCTCTCGAACCATAACTGTTGGAGAAGCAAGCTGATAATAAGTAATGATGGGTATGTACTGTAGTAAGGGCTGACGGACACAGATTATTAGAAATCAAAGAGACTGATAACCGATAATCGGAACCAGTATACATTTGCAGTAAAAAATCTAAATCTTACTTTCTTTCCATCTTAATTTTTTTTTGCTACCCAAGTTACGTTGCAGATTCAGATTATTCAGTGTTTATAGGCTATTAATTGTGATATGTAACCAATCAGATATTGTAGTGGGCGGGATATTGTGTTAGAGGATGCTGCATCAGAACCAAAGCATTTTTTAATTATTTTCAATTTTTTGTCAATTTGACAGAACAATCACAGATACAGATAATCAGAATACTGAATATCAGCCCTGATAATCGATCCATCCCTCGTGTAAAGCTGCTCGTCCACTGACAAGCCTCCCAGCTAGGATTCAACACCTGCCTTCTTCTTCTTACATTTCCTCTGTAATGAGGCTCCAGTGCCTCACACTACCACCCATACAAATGACATACAATTACAACCTTCCTCAAGCAGCTTTAATCACAGTTCCCAGGGATAGTGTGAAAACAATGTGAAAGGTGTCTCTTGTAGTGAGGAACCTACAGAGACTTTACAGTTGAATCTGCAACTCATCTCAACTTTGTAATAAGTTTCAGCTCAGTGTTTATCCATCCAGACACAACTTTACGGTCTGGTTCACTCTCAGCGCTCTCATAGTGCTGTATTCAGAGAAAAAGCTGTAAAACAGCCACTGTACACTAACTGTGTCTGTCTGCGGTTTGCTGCTGGTAGCAGGTAGAGACTAGCCAGTGAACACATTTAGGAGCTAAAGAGACAGATATTTACCTCAGGAGGTGGTGGAGACCAAAAACAGAGCTGAAAGAGACAGAAGACTAACTGAGAGTCATCAGGTGACACAGACACGACTGCTGGATGTGTAAATTATCAAGTCTTTAATAACAAACTCAACACATCGATTTAAAAGGTGAAGGTGCAAAGTGGCAGACGAAAAAAAAATTCAGTTTTTGCAGGTTTAAACTGAAATAAGGTACAAATAAAACTTTGTTAGCAACTGAAACTGTGCTGAGCTCCTGCAGGATGTGAGACTTTCACTTTCATTCGAAATCACACAATGTTCAGGTCTAATATTATATCCTACATCTGTCTTTTGAGGATTAAAGTCAAACAAAAGATGCACATTTCCCCCACATTTAGCCAGACCATATCTGATATGTTTTAACTCTTGACGCTCGGACTGAAGTGAAGCTCAGTGACTTTGAACAGAGTCGTAATGATGAAGAATTCGATGGATCTGACACTATTTGTTTGGCGACAGCAGTTTAAAGCTTTAAATCCAGGCTGAAACCCTTTTGAACATTGTGACAGTGAATGCTACAGATCCTGCGGACTGAAACAGGTTTTCCTCCAAAGCGACAAGCTGCTTCACTGCAGCGTGAACGACAGTTTCATCACCCACAGGAAATGGGGCTTGAGATTTAAAGTGACGCTGAAAGCAGCCATTACTCCGTCAGTGCTTGAAACTGATCAGGGCTGTGATCGCCCCGCTCACAAACCGGCGAGAAAAGTAAAAGCAGGAAAAGAATAAAAAAAAAGGTTGAGGAAGATGAAATCCTCTGTGGTGGATCTAATCCTCGCTCGCTCTGTGTGGTTTTCTGCCGGATGATGACAGCAGAGGTGGAGGAGAAACGATCTTCGCCTCAAGTGTTGTTCCTCCTCTCCAACCTGAACTGAAGATGCTGCTGTTAGAGTGATGGAGAGGAAGGAGGCTGCAGCAACAGGCTCACTGGGAAGAAAATACATATTTGGAGGCTAAAGATTTTGTGGTCTTAATTTTTTTACGCACAACAAAAAGGAAGAAGTGAGTTTACGACCCAGCATGGAGGAAAGTCTTTCAACTGCAGGCTGTTTGTGTGCAGCTTTCACGCTTTATTAACAGGCTTTTGGCACAGGCTCTGTTTCTGATATATTTTAATACTGAATTAGGCTGCTCAGAAATATCATTATTTGGCATGTGAGTGATCTTGTACATGCTCTGGGACAGTATACATGGTAAAAAAAATGTTTTTCTATTTGCGTCTTTTGTCTGTAAGTCCAGGACCAGTGTGAGTCCCACACTACATGACACATAATAAAATATACCTGCAAACCACAGGCACGATCCACAATCGCATGAAACCACCCACAGAAGACAAATGAAAATGCATCTCATTTAGTGGCATATATATCAGAGCCCGACTGATATACTGTATTGATTGGCCGATATTATCAGCTGATATCAGCCGATACGAAGCTTTTTGGTTTTACAGAACATGATGCAGAAAAAGATGCCTGGGGTGATTTTTCATTCTTAAACGTCCAGTGAAGTTTACTGTTTCAGTGCAATGATCTCATTTTTGGCGATGAAGTTTATTACACATCACGCCTCTGTTACATATCTTTGTTACAAGCGTTTCATAGCCAAATTAGAGGGATCATTGTTCAAAAACTTGTGTATATCGGTTAATATACTGTATCAATATTGGAGTTCTTTACTTCCTAATATCAGCATTGGTACTGGCCCTAAATATGGCGTATCGGTCAGGATCATTGTTGAGGTTCTTTGAGCAACAAATACAAACAAACCCTGAGGAGCTGAAATGAACTGAACCATTTTTATTCCACACTCCCATGTTTTACTGTCCACCTACTGTAAGACAATACAGTCAGGTTTCCAAGGTGACTCGTCTTGTCTATCCAACATGTTTTCTTTGTCTGAGACCGAGACAAGACTGAATAATGACATGATGGAGTCCGAGACGATTAAAAGACCTTCAGAAACTGGTCTTGAGACCAAGACCGAGTACATCCATCTCTCTGCTCATTTACTGTCATCTCTCTACTCCACTCCTTCTCATAGAGGTGCTAAATGCTTAAAAAGATATATTTATATAATTTATAAAAAGAAAATATGGAAGAACCACCAAAGTTCATCGTTCTCCACTGACACTACAAACAGCACACAGGTTTTTTTTAGGCCCGCAGCAGTTTTCTGCTTCTGCCTTCAGCCTTTTCTTCTTTTTAATCATTTATAAACATTTAACCGATGAATTCTCTAAAATAACGAGCTCAAGCAGACTGTCTGGGGGGTAATTAGGTCGATTTCTTCAACATTCTGCTTCCCTTCTCAAACTCCACCATCAACACTTCGAGAGTGATTTCTCTGCTGCTAACTTCCTGGAGGGAAGCCACCTGGAGGAGTTGGATTTTTCAAAAGAGCCACCGAGGGATTTTATTCTGTGCCTACAAACTTCAAACGAGCACCGAGATGACTCATGTTATGTACAACAAGTTTATCACATCACAACTCAAAATAATGGAGTTATAATCCAAATATGTCAGATAAATGCGGCGCATGTCGGGACAAATTGTTGTGGAGGTAACGGGACGACGGAGGTGGTCTTCTCCCCGCTGTAGGGAGGAGGAGATGGGGGGGCTGTGGGTGTGTCCGCTGCCTGGAAATGAAGCCGTTTCAAAGGTCCATAATCTGTTTATGTTCCAGTCATCCCGTTTTTGTCCGTCGGATCGATTCAAAGCTGCTTTTCCTGAGGCCTTATCATGGAAGCCAGAGGGGGAGACCCAATCTAATTCTGCGCTCCAGCAATATTCCACAAAGCAATATAACCAGGCTGCGATCATATCACATCCAAAGGGAAAGAGCAATATTTTTCCATCATTCTTCTCTTCTTTCTCTCTTCCAATCCTCCACTAATGCTGGCCCTTTTTTTTCTCCTCTCCCAAGGCTTCCCTCTCTTATTGGACAGAATGAAAGGACTTCAGTCAAGTGCTGACGCTCAGCTTCACCACGAGGCCGGTGGCTCATCTAAAAGCGTCCTGTGGGGGAAATAGTTCCTCTACACCATCTGTCATATAATTTGATTAATTAGCCGTTGGTAGCACTGTTGCCCCCCGCAGTGGGACTGAGGGTCGGCACTCGTCCATCCCTCCATCCCTCCGTCTGTCACACACAATATCTTGGATGCTGCTGATCAGATTTTGATGAAACTTCAGAGAAGGATATTTGTCACTGCTCCGAGTCCCGGCTGTCCTGCACCGATATTAAATATTTTACAGTGTAATTATCTCGGCCAAACTGATCTCAATATATTATGTTACCTCAACTAGAGCCACAAGTGGAGACTGTGCGGTTCAAGTACTACTTGTATTATTGACCAGAAACACGGGAAGGAAGCTGCTGAGCTGCACATCGTATTCAGCTAAAACTATAATAAAAGTCTGAGCTGCAAAACTTAAATTAGTTAAATTGTAACATGCAGGACGTTTTAGAGAATTCACTGCTCCAGCACACCTCATTCAAATAAACGGGTCGTTAACGGTCTTCAGCAGAGCTTGGTGACAAGCTGATCGTTTGAATCGGGTGTGTTGGGGCAGGGATATGTCAAAAACATGCAGGGCAGAGGGACAGAGGACCAGAATTGGAAAACACTTACCATGTTTTAGTCTGCATCAGTCAAAGCCTGAACTTTCACCTTAAACTTGATGATCTTGTTGAGCTACCTGCCAAATAAGAAACAACAGATGGCTCCACGTTCAGGCAGAAATTCAGTAATCAAGACAAAACATTCCTCATCTGACAACATAGAGAACTGTCATTGCTCTATAAGTGACTTACTGATGTTTAAATGTGCTCAGCGTTGAACCAAAAGTCAAACGTGAGTTATTTCAACTTACTAATTAATTTAACTTACATCATGTAGGTAACACAACTTAAGTTACGTGTGTAGCATACGTGAGAGGAAGAATAACACAATGGCATTTCCAAAAGGCTACCGGTGATGACACAATCTGAGATGTACTAACTGTTTGAATATCTGACATAATGTCCAAGACCTGGGGCAAAATGTTGTTGAAGGTTCTCAGTTATCCAGGTCATGGCAATTCTAGTGCTATATCGTAGGCAACTGGCCTTCATGTGGCCCTAACAACTCTGTAAGGACACTCCTACACAGGGTTTAAAATCCTGCCACTCCCCTCCAGTTAGTTAGAACTGAAGAAGCCTCTTGGATGAGAGGTGAATTAAGTCCAGTTGCCTACGATACAGCACTTAGAATAAACCTGGGACAAAGTGTCACAAGAATGTCACTTTAAAGGAGCTGAAATGTTTGGGGATAAATAAGCTACATGATCATATTTGAATATATAAATATTGGAAGAGTTATTATTACAAACTGTTTCAAATCTCATCTTTCTCTCTCACAAATTAGCTGTTTTTTGTTTTCTTTTAGCTCTTGAAAAACTGACAGTGTTGAGTGATGAATATGTATGAAGACATAAAAACAAACATCCAAAATTCAAAAATGGTCTGTAGACCTTCAAGAAATCAAACTGGGCTGAACAACTAATCAAATACTGTCCAAATCATAATGTGGCCCAGCGAGATGTCCAAGGTGAAATGTGACAGATTTGAAATGTAACAGTTTTATAATGAAGTTTTTTAGTTCTGCAGTTCCTCCATACCTAAAAATCTTCTTCTCCACATGTTAGACAACATGTTTGTTTTGGGCGGCTGTAGCTCAGGAGGCAGAGCGGATCGTCTTGTAATCAGACCGTTGGTGGTTCGAATCCCTGGCTCCCCCCAAGATACCCCCAAATTGCTCCTGATGAGCAGTTGGTATCCTGCATGGCAGTGTATGTTTTTCATCTTTGCTATGAAAAACTCCACCCTTCAAGCCTAGTGCCTCAAAAAGGAGGACAAATACGCGTCCGGCTTGATGCTGCGCCGGACGCCGGACAGGGCATTGAAAATCCGGACTGTCCGGCCTGAAGCCGGACGCCTGGTCACCCTAGTGTGAATGGGTGGATGTGACGAGTGCTGTAAAGCGCTTTGAGCGGTCAGTAGACTGGAAAAGTCTACACTTCAAGTCCATTTGCACAGAACCCAACAAATCACATCATCAGGACTTTAATGATCAACAAACTGTGAATCATAATCACAATCATAACATCTGTCAGAATGATTGGGATTAGATAAGAATGATCCAGTTAGCATCTTCATTACTGTCACTCCTTAAAGATAAAGTTATTAAATACAGTGCACCAATATGTCAGTTACCTCTATATTATTTTAGACGTCTTCTGTTTAATACTGCAGTTGTTCTGTGTTTCCCGTTTTACTTTTTTTAAAATGAGGTCGATCAGAGTTTTCTCTTTAAAGATTTTTCCTAATAAAATGTCTCTCTGCATTCTGTCACGACAGCTGAACTTCCAGTAACTTCCCAAAGTGAATTTGCTGGTAAATTTGTCAAATATTTACTTTTATAGAACAACTGGAAACACATGTAAGATAGATATACACTAAACTTTAAATAAACCCTGACTCTGTGAGCTTTACTCATTCTAACAAGACTTGTGCCTTGTTTTTTATTTGTGTGTTTGTTTTGGATCAGTGTATTCCTGCAGGACAACACACACACACTCAGATCCGAGCACGGTCTCATGGCATCAGAGCTTCACCTGCCCACAAACAACAGGTTCATCACTCAGGTGCGGCGCCGTCCTCCGCTCTGCGTCCAGGACATCATTTCAGTTGATTGCGACATTCTTTTCTTATTAATGTTTCTTTTATTCTGGCGGACGCTCACTCATCCCACCTCCCTTCCCACAGGAGAGGGTTGGCTCTCTCCATGCCAGTGGCTGTGAAAACCAGCACATTTTTCATTAACAGGATTACCGTCCAACAATGTAAATACAGACGAGAGTGTGTGTGCGTGCGTGTGTGTTGTGTTTTGTTGTGTGAGCCCGGCTGCCAGTGAATTTAATCACTAACCATTCCCTTCTTTTTCTCTTCCACCGCCAAGACGTGAAAGCCAATCAGCCTACTCCAATATGTGCAACGTCTCCGTGCCAGAACTGATTGAGAGTCTCAACAAGCGAAGGCTAAAGCGGAGGAATGTTCTGGCAGCCTGCGGGGCGAGGGCGTTCGTTTTGTTTCCTGCTTTAACTAATTCAGCATCTTTTCCGACAAAAGGACTTGAAACGCTGGACAACAATGAGATGACTCACCTGCGTAGCTGATGGTCCGTGCCCAGAGTGTTCACCTGCGCCACAAAACACTTTTTTGTCCATCCATGTAATAACAAACAACATCATTTCTGTCATTGATTTTTTTGTTCAGAATCTCTTTCATTGCTCCTAAACAAGTCATAATTGCAGTGTTTGATGTCCAAAATAAAAAAATATGTCCCAAAATGTCTCTAATTTTTACAAAGACAGTCATTAAATCTTTTCATTTTACTCAATCACACAACACTGACAGTTTCCACAGCTATAATTTGTCATTACATTGTTAAGATGCCAATAGATGCCGTGCAATCTCACCCAAAGTAGAAGAAAGTGTATCTCAGTCTGGACAAAACTTGGCTTCTCCAAAATAACAAATCAATTGATAGAAGATGAGATGTATTAGTTTTATAAAGCTGAAGGAAATTTTAGTTCCAGAGGTTTCTCAAAAAATTACAAAAACACAATATCATAACAATAAAATGTCTAAAAGGAATAAATCCTGACATCAATGCCAAATAAATTAGCAATGAAAATAAGATACATTTGGTAAAATAAGTAAAAACAAAAATAGAAAACAGTGTTGCATGATAGATTTTATTGCACTCTGCATTCGACAAAGAAGACGACATTTTCTAAAGCAATTTACACGTAGTATCAGTTTTTTAAAGGTCTTTTTCTTTGTTTTTTTCAAGAAAATAAGACAACAATAAATTCCTCTGTAGCTATGGCTGTTAAAGGAACAGTTCACCCAAAAATGAAAATTTAGCTACCATCTATTTTTTTCAATCTTTTAGCCCGCCCCCATACTGATCGAAGTCAGGTGAAGTCTTGTAGTCTACAAAATGTTATTCACCCCCTTTAAAAGCCTAGATCTTCACTGTAGCTGCTAAGCTAAAAGCATTATCATGCACTCTGAAGTGGGTGAACAAGATCAACAGCACGTTGAGGGTGTAAATAACATCGTCAAGAATCGCTTTGGCATCTTGGGGCTTCTGGAGACTTGGATTACATCGGATGAGCTGTATGGAGCCATGTTTTTTTTGGTTGTTTTTTGAGTTTTAAAATCAAGTCTCCAGCTACTTCAGTTATTCAGGAGAATGCTACAACGCTGTTTTACTGTGAAGCTCCGGAAATGTTTTGTGGACTACCTGACTTTCCATCAGCATGGGGGGAGGAGATCTAGGAGAAGGTCTAGCCCCCTCAACACTAAATAGGGTCAAAACAGTTGTTTCATTTGAAAAAGGTGTCATATTTTCATAAAACAGCTGGACACACTTTAGGAGGAATTGGTGCATGAATCCACTTTTTGTGCAGAACTCATGTGAGCACCCTGTAGAAAATGTCCTGCTGGTGGCGTAAGAGGTCAGGAAAAGCTTTTGAAATTCACCCTCTGGGGATCATGAATTTTGAGAGTAAATGTGATGAAATTGCAACCTGTCGTTGTTGAGATGTCTCACTCTGGACGAACCTGCTGGACTGACAGAAAGACCCACATCACTGCTCCAGCCCTGCTGCCAGCGGGGATAAAAATATGTGTGCGTGACAGAAAGTGAGAGGAATTATTATTGGGCAGTGTGAAATCCAGCAGGACTGCTAAACTGAGTCCTGATCTGAAGGGCAAACTGTAATTAAAACATGAAACGTGGCAGTCTAATTTGTTGTGGAAATGCCTCTGAGGGCAGATTATGAGCAGTTTCAAACGACACGCACAGCTCTTCGTTCTCTTGTGACCAAGAAAATGTGCTTCTGTAAAACTCTCTTAAATGAGGAAGAAGTGCAAACACAGCAGCTGCCTGTGTTTGAGGCAGAAATAATTCAGAGCAGCGACTCGTCCTGCTAATACTGATGTGGCTTCATACCTCCTCCGTGCACACCTCGGCCTCCAAACCAAAGCTTTTCTCCCTGAGATTGTTTCATTTCAGACGATGATGAATCTCTGACAAACAAGAAAAGCAGCAGCGGCGTTGCCAGATGTTGTGAGAACAACGAAAACTGGCAACAGAAGTGGAAACAACAAACACACATCCCACAAAACAATCCCATGGTTTGTTTGTTTGATTGACAGATTCATTTTGTACAAAGTGTGTCTGAATCCGCTTTTATTCTCCTGTCATGAAAGGATGTGCTGTTGTCTGGTCATCAACACGTACATCTTTTTTAAAAAATATTATTTTTTGATATTTTTCCTTTTTGAACGCAGTATTGACAGTGTGTCAGAGATGACACAACATATATAGATATAGTATACAAGTTATACAGCCAACAAGGCGCCGCAGTTTGAGTCACACCACTGGATATTTTTAATAACACCTGGAGATGTTTCCAGCTGTTTTTGTGGCAACCAAAAGCAGCTAGTTTTCACAGGAAGTTGGACCATCTTCACCCCTGACCAGGCGACCAAACACAGGTATTTTAAGTCAAACCATGATGTTTTCCTGAACTTAACCAGAGCACAAGCACAGCGTTGTGACAAATAAACGTTCAGTTTGAACTCATCTGTGGTTCGCAGAAACGTACTCAGCTGACATTTATTCTGATGATTGGCTTGAGTTTGATCCATGGAGGCACCACCTCGCAACCCACGGGACTCAAAAGATCCGCCGCCAACGCCCTGGTACCAGCCACCACAGGACACCCACAGTGGTCCTGTGTCACCCCCCTGACAGGTCAGATGCAAGTCCAGTCAATGATGGGGCCTCCCTGGATCAGACTTGCTCCAGCATGGCCTATGGATGCTCGATCTGATTTGGATCTGGGGAATTCAGAAGACGGATGACTGGAGCTCTTTGTTACGCTGCTTGGGTCATTCCTGAGAACTTTTTTTGGTGTCGCAGGTTGCATTGTCCTGTTGGGGGGTGTCACTGTGATTGGGAAGTGCTGTTTCCATGAAGGGGTGTATTCAGTCTGCAAAAGGCCATAAACGTGGTCCGCAACTATGCAAACACAGACGCCTCGAGTGATGCATGATTGATTTCCCTCATTGTTGCACTGAAAAATGTAACGCAACACAAGCGCTAGCTGCATTACCTCCACCTGTTTCTTCCAGCGTATTATTTGCGTACTGGATCATGTGTCTGAGCCAAAAGTAACATTTTTGTGGTGTCGTAGGAACACTTCAGCTCAAATACACCCCAAGACCTTTATACCTATATCCATGTCCGTCTGTCTCTTTCTGCTGTCTGTTATCAGATATAATTGTAAGTGTTCGGTGCCGTCAGTTGACTTATATAAACAGTTGGAAGCTGCTCGTTAACATAATTCCTCCACATCATGTGTGGGTTGAGTTGAGTCACTTGATAAATACATCTTATTATGTCGTTATGGACTTTACATGCTGCTTATTTCCATTCAGAGTGGTGTTATACTCTTATAATTATGCATTCACAAGAGTGTGACGGCTACACTGCACATCCTGTGTGTTCTCAGAAATAAATGCTATATGTCCATCTACACAGAATGACTGACTGTCACTATTCCAATCTCACGAACAATAACGTATTCATGTGTTTTCATGTGACAGTGTGGAAAGAGGGAGTTTCTCCACGAAGATTCAGGTACGATCGGCCTTGATCTGTAAGAGCTCTTCAAATGTCTCGTATTTGGGTTTTGTGTTACATTACAGGACTCAACCCATTGAAATTCATAAAAAACATGTGCTGGTTCTCCATAGAAACAAGAAAAGACCGACATATATACCATAGTGAAGTACTAATAAAATACCTGAACACTCCAGGTGGGTAATTGATTGTGCTGTGTGTGTTTTGTGTGTGACAGTTTGTTGTTTGTCCTCTTATGTTCTCAGGTCGGTCATGCAAAAGAGATTTTAATTAAAGAAGTGAACCTCGACTGTTGGTTTTAAAGTCAAGAATGAAGCATGAAGCTCGACAAATCTTGATCTCAAAGGAGATTACCTGATTAATTAAAGGTATATTTTTAAATTGGGTCTTTAGTTCATTTTTTACTTGGGTAAATGTGGAATAAAATGTGATGCTGTGAATCCAGTTTTCTGTTCGTTATGAGATATTTATGGTTTACTGGAGGGTCAGCTGATCTCCATCTCTGTTAACGCGCTGTCAGTTAGCAGGCTCCACCCCCCTACAGCTCATTAAGTACATTTCCTGATTATACTCAAATACTTTTACCCAAGTAACTTTCCAGTGCAGGACTTTTTCTTGTCATAGATATTTTCTACAGTGTAGTTTAAGTAGTTTTACTTACATAAACGATCTGAGTGCCTGTTCCATCATGTTACATGGTTCATCTCATTTGTTTGATTGTTTTGTTTGTAAAAATTCAGAAAATCCTTTTACAATCACCCAAAGTGACACCTTGACATTGTTCTGGCCAATCAGCAGTCCGAACCACAGCGCTGCTCGGGCCACATTTTTCTGTCTGAACACAACTGAGTCTGAGAAAGGAACGGAGCCCACACCAAACATGGTTTGTAGGCCCAAACCCGACTCAAGCCTGTTGTAAACCAAAGCTTCATGCCCTGCAAGATTACACAAATTCAGGTACGATCGGCCTTGTCATTAGATGGGGGCGCAACAATTCTGTACTTCCTTGCCCTCTTGTCCCTAGCTGACCTGACGGGTCAAGTCGGGTATCCATGCTCCAGTCCAAACCTTAAAAAACAAGGATCTAAGATTTACTTTACATATATTTTGATCACAAGTCTGTTAAAATCCGTGTTAGTGAGCACCTCTCGTTTGCCGAGATAATCCCTGACAGGTGTGGCGTATCAGGATGTTGATTAAACACTAAGATTAGTGCACAGGTGTACTTTTGATTATCTCGGTAAAGAAGAGGTGCTCACTAACACACATTTGAACAAATACTCAGAATTTGAGAGGATTAAGCCTTTTCGTGTCCAGATTTATATTTGTGTTGCTGTCAGTTGTATATAACATTTGGTAATTTAATCTATTACAAATAATACTTTTCAAGGTCTTCATATGTTTTGTATACATAAATCTTAATTTTGTGAAATAACTCCAGCTGGTGGTTAAACGAGTCGAGTAAAAAGTACTATGCAAAAACATGATTAGCAAAAATCTTCCTTATTCGAGCGCTGGTTTAACAGGTTGTGTTCCACAAGTATATAGTTTTCTTGTCACTATACAGATAAAATGAATGCTAATTAGTCTGATTGAGTTTAGAATCTGATTATATTCACATTTCTTGTGTTTCTGCTCCCTGTGATGCTGCTGTGGATTTCTCGTTATCCGATGAATCCTCTGAGATGAATTCCTCGACATTCCCGTTCCACGTTTGAAGCAGCTGAATGTGATAAATGATGCAGACGAGCAAGAGAGAACGTGGAATAAACCTGCTTTGTTTGTCGTCTTAATGAAAGTCATCAGAGCCTGCAGACTGCAGCGGCAATAGATGAGTTTTTCTAAGTGTGACGTCCTCCAACGCTGCTGAATAATTCCTCACAGTTTTTTTTGTGTCGTGACAACATCCTTTGAACTCGTCTTTCTCCAGGTTGCATCAGCGAGATGTGAAGCAGATAAATGAATAATTTTTGTTAGAATTGTCAAAAACTGTCGCAGCCTTCATCTGATGGGCACTGAGACCGCTCTGTGTGTGCGTGTGTGTGTGCCTCAGACTACACTGATTTTGACTTTTTCCAAGGTTTTTGCTTCTATATGCTCACTGAATGAAGAAAATCATCCCCCAAATTAATCTCACTGAAGTAAAAATCCACTCAGGTTTAAAGGGAACCTATTATGTTTAATTTCAGCTCTATATTGTTATTCTTGGACCCCGACTTAATTAGCTTTGAAGGAGTCACAGTACAAAAAATATCCTGATTTATTTTATACTGGTCATATATGCAGCCCCTCAGTTCATTCTGTGTCCTGTCTCATTAAGACCGGCCTCACTGATTACTGTACGACACAATTTAAAACTGTATTCACTGATTTTGGTGAAACTGGATCATATTAGATAGACAAAGTAATTTGGAGTTTCCTAATAGACAGAGAGCTTTACGTGTTGCTTAGCTAGTTAGCTCAGTTAGCTACATTGGGACTGACAGAGGTGTTTAACACTGCTAGGACAGGAGCATTGGACTGCCAGGAGGAGTTATTCAGCTAATACATAGAACTGCTAACTGCACAGCTAACTGAGCTTACTAAATAACAGCTTGCATTAGTTACCTGTCTGAAAGTACCATTAACCACCGTTAAATAACCACCACTGCTGATGAAGATATATCTGACCACACTTAGTCAGAAATGTTCACAGATGAGGTAATGTTTAAAAGTTTTTTTCACGTTATATTACATCTCACGACCAAATTAAACACAAAGACAAAATGTACAACAAAGTTGACATATTAAAGGTATAGTTGGTAATGTTGGAGAGCTAGCAAGATTTGAAAGTGGCACCTCGTCTAAGCTCCACCCCCTTCTCCCCCTCCCGTCAGTGCTCCGTCCAAAGCCCCGCCCCCACAAACTTGAACGCGCATCAGACAGTCCGTCAGCAGGGCAGAGGAGAGCCGTTAGCACTGGGCTAATACAAGCTACAAAAGTAGCTAAGTTGGCTAACGTTACATATTTCATGAAAATAACAAATCCCCCCGAAGCAAAACAAATAATTACCTGTCCAACAGAAAGACAGCAACCTCTGCATCACTTCTGGAAGTGCTACTTTGGCTGCATTTTCTCTGCCATTGTTCTCTTGCTAACTGTGCTAACTCTTCTTCTCCTGTTGTTTTATGGCTGTTGGCAAACAACTGTTAGGTGTGCATTACCGCCACCTTCTGACCTGGAGTGGATCTCCTGCTAACTCCATATGCAGTGTGCTGAATATATCCGGCAACACATGACACGTGATGAGTGCGCGCAGGGAGGAGGGGGGGGACAGAGGGGGGTGCAGGCAGGACGAGACATGAAGGCATCTGATTGGTTCTTTCAATTCGGACCCAGAGGGAGGGATTGGTCAGAGTTTTTACAGGCCTGCAGCTGCCACAGAGGTCTGATTTATTTCGTTCCTTTTTCTGAACACATTATGAATGGACTACTCTCAGGGTGGGAAGACCATTTCACCCAGTATAACAAAAAGTGTTTCTGAACAGGATTACCAACTATACCTTTAATCCCGAATTCTTAAGTACTTTATTTTTAACTATTTCAACAAACACTTTTTTTTGTATTTCTTGCAGTACATCATTTGGTTAAGACTATTTATTATCCTATTATTATCGTATTTTTCGATTGTACCTAAATACAGAAAACTTTTTTTCTGTACAAGATACAAAAACTTCAAATCATGCACAAACAGCCACTCAAAGTATTTTGTAAATAACCTTTAATTTATGTGGAATGATGAGAAAAAGTTTGGAGACTCTTGTGAATCAGAACATTTCCTTTAGCCATTAAGATATCATGGATTCATGCAGGACCATCCATATAAACCAAATATCGATGTACTTCTTCGTCCCTCAAAAATGTCCAAACTTCCTAAAAGCTTCCTGTTTGTCAGCTGAATGACACTTAACCACACCTGGAACATTTCCACCGACTCACAGCTCTTACATTTTTCAACAGCAGCGGCTCTGATGTTTTATTCATGGTGGGCCGTCGCTGTCGCCTTGACGGTGTCCTGGTCATGGCGGTCTGACAGGGACGGAGTGGGGAATCACTGGATGTCTCATTTCCTGACTCATCCTGATAAGGTTTGGTAAAAAGGTTTAAATGGCGGTGACAGGTGTCGGCCTCCAGACTTCACTTTACATCACTCTCCTGTTAATTTTTCCCCCTGTTATCTCTCTCTCCCTATTTGTCGCTCTGTTTCTATTTCATTGCCGCTCTCACTTCCTCTCAGTCTCATCTGTCTTTCATTTAGAGAGTCTCTCTTCTTTTTTTTTTGTTTTGCTGATTGTTGTGGCCTGAGGCGATGTTGTTGTGCTGGCGGTTGTCATCATTCAGTAGGAAAAAAAAGATATATTCTCAGCTGTTTTTATGTCTTTTTCTTCATCGTGCAACAATATTCCTCCCATGCTTAAAGGATTAGATTATTCTGGTGTGACATCCTCAGCTCCTTCTCGTCTTTCTCTTTACAAAACGCTCTCTGGAGGAGGAGACATAAACCTCTGTTATTCAGTCAACACTTGTACATGTTTCTGTTCAGATGCTCTTTGAAAATGTCTGACAATATTGACACTGACGGAGGGAGGGGGATCAGAAATCTGGAGGTGGATCAAGTTATGAAGCCGTTACTGAAGTAATCAGACTCCGCTGCAGATCGCCAAATTAAACCTCCAGTTTACAGATTGGTTTTCTTTCCTTCCAGCAGTCATTGGCCTCAGTGCTTTTCTATAACTATGATCTCACTATAACTTAGATAACTAATCCATCACTGTCAATCTGTAGTGTTTTTTGTTTTTTTTTGCCAATTTATTAGGACTGTGTCTCAAAAAAACTGCTTATCTTTATTTGAATGATGCTCAGGTGGTCAAAATTACACACAGAAACAAACAACAGGTTGATGTGAAAATTCCCTGAAGGGTCATCATCATACCAACATAATGCTGTTAGTATGCTAATGAGATATGGTTCGGATGTTATACACCGAAACACTGAGACACTGCGCTAACATTAACACTTGTGGGTAGAGAACTGGCCGTTGATTTGCATTGTGGAGATGAAATGTGAAATCAATCACTATTTCTGTTGTGATTTAAAATGTACATATACATGTACATGTACATGTACATTTACATTTACATTTACATTTAGGGCATTTAGCAGATGCTTTTGTCCAAAGTACATTTGTCACAAGAAAGAAACCACAACATATCACCGTCGATAAAGTAAGAATGAAAAAATAGAAACAATTTTCAAGCCCTCGTCTGAGCATAGTAAATGTAAATGATAATGTTTAATGATATAGTTCAACAGGAAGTCCGACCTGATGTTCCTGCTGTGCTTACCCAACAGCGTCAGCTCAGACTGACTGCTAGTTTGAGAGGTGGACACTGACAAATTGTTTATAACATTGATGCTTGGTGCTCACACACAGTCAAAGTTGATGGTCACAGTCACGTTTCCCAGATGTCAATGTCTTTTGATATGAAGATGCCGACCACATTATCATCACCGTCTTGTTGCTGCTTCATTTTGCCACCCTATATTGTATAATAATGAATAAATGACCTCGTTCCTTGTGAAATCAGATCTCTAAACTAACGTTAAAGTGGAATTGTTGGTAAATGAAATCATCAAACATGGATTTTAGATGAATTTTGACGATGGAATAACACAATGAAAAAGACAAAGTGTATGAATAATAGAGCCACCCAATAGTTATTGCAAATAAACATTTTGATTGGTCCTGTTTTTATAATACTTTGTACTTCCACCCTGCTACAGTTTAAAAGGAAATATTGCACTTTTCACTTCATTTAGTTGATAACTTTAATAACTTTTAGTAACTTTGGTAGCTTTGGAAAGAAATTTTAAACAGAAGCGAAAGATCTTTTTCCAAATAAACAAACTCTCTTTGTTTTCATGACTGAATAAACTGATTAAACAAACTGACCTTAAAGGACAACACAATTTCATACTGTTTTACTATTGTTGTTTGTATTTGGCAGACCCTGCCACCTTTCTAGCTTCAAACAATGTGCTAAGACCTTATTTTCCTCTGAGAGCAGCTTGTTTATTCAATATTAAGATTCTGAGTTTGACTTTCTTCTCCAAAGGTACAGAGCACCCCTTCAACAATACAAAATATAATCACCAAACAAACTGTGATGTGTTATTGTGGATTAAAGTAAGAATTTATTGATCCCTTGAGGAAATTCACAAGCTATCTGACAGTAATATATATAGTAAAATATTCACCTTTACCAGCTGGAACATTAAAGTGATGGCTCAGGAAGTGTGACAGGTTGTCCACTAATCAGAGGGTTGGTGGTTCAGTCCCCGGCTCCTCCGGTCGGCATGATGAAGTGTCCTTGGGCGAGATACTGAACCCCTGATTGTGAGTGGATGTGAGACTGGGTAAGTGTATACATAGCGTGGGTTGCTTTGGTTAGGAAGGGCTGTGTCGCTCCAGATAAGCAGGCTGTGCCGTCAATGTATGAATGTGTAAGTGGCATGTGTTGTAAAGCACTGGAAAACCACTATATACGTTTATTATTCCATATAATGCATCAATAATTACAACATGTAATACCTATGTTGATGACACTGCTCTTTTTTAAAAATCCGTCTGGTTTCAAAACCCGAGAGTCCAGTCAGACCATTAAATGGCACATTGAATACTTATTGTTATATATTTTATATAATTTAACTGAAAAGCATCCTTATGTGCTCAGCTGATATCTGGTATTTTACCACTTATGGTTGAAACTGGATGAAATGTTTGTTCTATGTGCTGTTTGGCTGATGCAGAAAATGAGTCCCACTTTGTTTTCTACTGCCCTTTTTATGGGGAGCTACGCATAATTGTGATTAGTGACATTAAAACAAATATTGACTTTGTACATATGGATGATGCACAAAGATGAAGCTGGCTGTTTACATGTAGACCAGCCACTTACTTAGATAAACCTTGGGAATCAAGGAAAGAAGCTCTTTATCAAGATAATCTGTAGATTTGTCAGAAATTTCTTTTGACTAAACAATTCATTTGAAATCTGTGATTTCAGATATGTGTTGGGTTTTCCTTTTTTTCCCTATAAGACAGTGGTGATACATTAATAATAACAATTTCATTTAATTGATGTATCTATTTATTTTTGTTGATATTTGTAAAACCGGAAGTTGACATACATTTAGTGTTACGATGTTCATATCCATCTGTGTCTATCTATCCATCCATCCATCCATCCATCCATCCATCTTTGTTTTTATACCGCATGCTAGCAGGTAAAAGCTAGTGCTAGCCAGTCACATGCAAACTATCTGGCTTTCTTATGTACAAGTGCAAATTTTGACCCCATGGAGCTATTAGAGAAAGGGTCAAAGGTCAGTATTCTGTTTTGAAAGTAAACCACTATGACATGTCAGATGAAATGTTTTCAGATTCACGAACACAAAGACAAACGTGGTGTCCTATTCAGACTGACTGAGATGTTTGCAGATGTTCAGGATATTAACCAGGTTACAGCCTCTCCCTGTTCTGGTGGAGCTGAAGGTGGAGACCCTGCGGGGGGAGGTGTAAAGTGCTTCATCAGCAGATACGATCCAGTCGATCAAGAAAACGTCAATAACGTTGTGTTTTTCTGCTCGACTAATTCAAGTCGATGTAAGGATTAAACATTCAGCGTGTGAGATGGTTTCACTCGGGCCCTCAGGCTGCTGCCTCCCAACACCTGCCACAGCTGCCTTTTTATAGATCTGAAAAATTATTAAAACCATCATCATCTGACCTCCTGACACACACACTCACTCCTGCAGGTGCTTAATGCAAAACACTTCTTCCCCTCTGAAGTCTGTTAACACATTACACTGCAAAACATATTCACCTCGAGCAAGAAGCTAACACCCTGTGTCAACACAGGAGGGAGACGACGACTGGGACCTGAACAAGACAAATGTTCACCGGGAGCAGCAGTGTGGATACAATATGTGACCTTTTGTCAAGAGGATGGATTTAAAACCACTGACTGAGCATCTGGGTCTGAAAGTGAAACCAAAACACTTGCATTGTTTCTAATGCAGCAGCAGGGGGCGAATCCAGTCTGATTGTATGTAAGCTTATGAGAAAATGACCCTACTTCTCACTCGATCTATTACCTGAATCAACAGTTTCCAAAATAGTTTGTGAAATGTGAAAATAGTTTCACATCTACTTCAACACGGTTTGTTAATTATGGTCAGATTTAGTCTAAAATAGATGATAAAGCAGGGTGTGCTTCAGGGCGTGGATAGCTTCTGAGGGACAAGTCGCTACCAGGGATGCTGTCTTGCTTGTGCCCAGGACACAATTATCTTCCCCAACAGATTATTTTATGGATTAGACCATTTTTGGCCCGATGTTTCCCTCCCCATTTCCAAGGCTGCCAATCAACCGGCCACACCAGAGGATATTTTATCCTCAAGATATTAAGACACTTAAGGATATTTCCATCTGTTTCTGTTGCGACAAAACCAGGTGCTTTTTCCAGGAGACCTACGGACATTTCCAGTGTTTTTTGTGGCAACTAAAATCGACTATTTCCCCTGGACCATCTCCGTCTGTGATCGTGGCGCTAAAAACAGGTATTTTAAGCCACACCATGATGTTATCCTTAAACTTAACCAAGTGGCTTTTGTGCTGAAACCTAAGCAGAGCATAAGAACAGCATTGTGACAAGAGGCCTAAACAAATGAAAAGTTGAAGCATATAAAATTCCGTTCAGTTTGAACTGATCTGTGTTTTTGCAGAAACGTACTTAACTAACATTTGTTCTGGTTATTGGGTTGTACCCTTGAAGTGCTGCAGTATAAAGTGCAAGAAAATAACGAGTTGGGGGTGGTTGGATGGGTCATACACTTGAGCGTGACTGAGAGTCAAGATTGATTTGTTGTTGTTGTTGACATCCCTACGTCACTGATAAATTAGAGTGAACATAGGTATTTTAACCCAAGTATGATCTTTTCCTCAACCTAACCAAGAAGTCTTAACCCTAACCAAACCACGACCATTTCACAACATTAATAAGAGTCCAAATGTCCAAATATGACATAACGTATGATCTGTTTGTCAGCAAGCTTTATTTTGAACGTCTAACTGGAAGTTGCATATTATGTATTATTGCTTACTTGACTGCAGAGCCCTTCAGGTGCATAACTGATACTAGAGCGGTTGTTAGAGCATCATAGTTTGAAGCTCAGGCCACTGACGGAGCTGCTGTAGAGTTGGGAGGCTCCAAATAATCAAGCCTACTCCATTTCTACTGTTGCTCCCCTGTTCATCTCCAGCAGCTCAGTCTTTGCTGCTGGGTCTTTGCTACCGGTGGCCAGCACACGAAATGTAAAAACTCTAGTCTACCACAAAATACAGAGATTTGAAAGTAACGGATTGAAAATTAATTCCAAGTTTTTCCAGATTTCATGGGCACCAAACCAAACTTTTAAAATATTCCTCTTTGGATCAAATGTTCTCAGTTAGCATGTGTCTACATCGACGTTTCTGTGCAGATCAACATGATTTAAGCAGATTTTCATCTGCTTGATATTGATAAAGATATCTGCACGATTCTTCTTTTGTATCGAGACACAGATGCTTAAAGACAGATTCATATGCTCCACCAGCTCCTCTGAAAGGGTCACTGTATATCCAAAACAAATGGTTATTCGATTTTATTCAGGCGTCTGCCTGTTTGTGAATAAGAGAGTTAAATAAGACGCTTACAAGTTTTTGCAGTGCATCAATCCAATGCTGAATGTCTCAGCGGTTGATATTTTCTGCTGTTAAAACACGCTGAATGTTTTTCCGACCTTTTGATACGTGTGGTTATTACTCATTACACTGAAATGTATTTTTCTGATTCACAAACAGCAGCTGCCTCCCTTCATCCTGATCAATTTGCTGGTATAAAAAACCTTTTCATATCCCTGTTGTGTTATTAATATTTCTGTGCATACAAATGAAACGGGTCAAAGCACCAGAAGAAAACACAGAGATATTTCCCTTTCATCCACCTCCTCATATACACCGAGAACGTGGATTAAATAAGAATTATTGAATGTGGATCGGCTGTTTAATCCTCCGAGTGATGATGGGAGTTTGTTTCCTGATGACAGTGGGTCTGAGGACGCAGGTCTAACACCTCCAGGGAAATTACAGCCACTCTGTATTCATGCTGTCAGGGCCACCAGACACAACGATACAATATCCAGTTTAAATCACGTCCAGTGAAAAGCATGTATGTCCAATAATCAGCTTGAAAGTGTTGGTTTACGAGGAAACAAAAAGCTGGAGTGTGTCTTCTCTGTCAAAGAATAAACTGCTCCTCAAGAGATGCATCTCGCAGATATCTGTGTGATTTACGTTGGCAAGACGTGGAGTGTTTGCTTTCTCTTTCCAACGTAACTTCTGTTCCTTGGGCTGAAGTCAGTCAGAAGTACGCCAGCTCCCCAACACCAATTTCCGTTTTTAGCTCTGCTCACAATGAGGGTGAGATTTTGATATAAGGCTGCCATTTGCTCGCTGTACACCTGCATCTGTTTTTTATCCAGCATGTTAATTGCAGGTGTGATTTGAGTCTAATAATAGCTAAATGCTCAGTTCACTGTTTGCTCCATCTTACACTTTTATAATACGACTGTATTGAACTCTGCAGCCTGCAGGGAAGCATTGATTTCTTTCCTTTTGTGTATGTTTGTGGCTCTCTGCTTCTTCAAACCATCTTTTGTTTTTTTTGTTCTTTTTTCATTTCCCTGTAGCTTCCTAAAATTTATCTCGTTTGGCATCTTGAATTGCTCCATGCTAAAATGTAGAGCTGTCTGACATTTTCTGCAGCTCTTAAATGGACTGTTTGTCACCACGAATGGCCATTTACAGCTGAAATTCACTGCGGAGTGTGATTTCACTAAAGTGCATTTGAGAAAAGTGCATTATTTGACTATAAAACATTACAAATTGAATTTACAACCATTGCTAATAAAAAAATGTTCCGGGAAACTACATTTCTCTCTGTTTGTCTTCAGTTGCTAGTACAGCGGTCACGTTTTCTCTGGCTGACAAGCTCCCTGCAGGAGGAAGCGACACCCGCCGACCGCCGGAGAGCCTTAATAAGTGAGAATAAAGAAAATAAAAGGCAGGGGAAGTGTGAAACATGCCTTGTGTCTCACTTACAGCACAGGCACTCCTTGTTTTAACCTTAACCGCTGGAGTCCTCTGACAGGCGCCTATATAGTCGCAGCGCACGAGCCAAGCCTGAAGTGAACAGCAGTGAAGGTAAATGAGAATCATCAGACAGCCTCGTTCCACCAAAGGTTCACAGTGTGATCGCTGTGGCAGCTCCTAAAGGGCAAGAGGCTCGCTTTATTACAGCTGCTACATCTGTGTGTGTGTGTGTGTGTGTGTGTGTGTGGTTCTCTGGGGTGTTCATTATGGTGTGTACACAGCGATGGAACAAGATAACGTGCTGACAGACAAAAAGGCCCAAAACAGTTCTTTAAAAATGACGAGGAACGACTCTGAAACACATCAAATGGCTTAATTGTCAATAATCTGATGATCCACTCCACCCATTCCGGTGATAATGTTCATGTGTGTTTTGCTCGGAAATACTTTATTCCGAGCTGCCAAATATGTAAATAATTAATCTAAAGTCCTAATAAACTCCCAACGATAATTTATCCGTGAAGCTGCAGCGGTGGACTCACTGAGTGTGAAACTGTTCTGGCAGCAGGTGAGTAATCATGTTTTCTGTGGAGTCTTTTTATTGATATTCCTCAGGAAGGCTTCACAGCAGACTTCAAACGGCTCATTCATTCCACACCTTTAATAATTAATAGTTCATGTTTCGCAGCCTTTGAATATTTATTCATGTGTAAGCTTGTACAAATAACAATGTCTTAAAAGTGCTATTTTCTGTGTTTCTTCCAGCTCATCAGAAAATACAACCATGCAGGTCGACCGTTACAGCAGGTTGTTACGACTCATATTTACATTTCTTCTTAGGCGGCGACCTCTAGTGGCCATAATAATTATTACAGCAGCAAAGGAGGAAGTCAGGTGAAGTATAAAAAGCAACAAAGTCAGCAAAGGGAGGAGGAAATAGATGACTTTAACCCAGGAGACCACTGTTCATGTCCAGTGTGAAAGAAGAAGTCAATGGTGAATTATTTTAATTTTCGCCAATTCACAACAAAAGCCATCTCATCACACTTTCCAAATTGAGCAGGTCCAAACCCTACTCCTTGCTTAATTTATTTTTTATTTGAAGTTACTTCAGTCATGTAGTTATTTCAACCTAAACCACAAAGTTTTCCTAAACCTAACCGTGTAGTTTTCTTGCCTAAACCTAGCCAGTCACTGTTGATCCATTGAGTCATTCAGGTATTATTTCTTAAAACTCATCTGGATATATAAGGATCTGGTTTATTCTTCCATTTACACAAATACTGTTTTCACATTTTAGTAAATAAAATGAGGCGTTTTATGAAAATGAGGCTATTTGTTGCTACATGTAGCATGTAGCAACAAATAGCAATTTGCAAATACTTACTTTCTGGCTATTTGCATGTTTAAGAAACTGAGACTCACATGCTACAATTTGAAGATGCTACAGTTGAAGGAATCTGAGGGATATTTCTATTTCGCTCAACAAATGTTTGTTGGTTATGTTTCAAATGGTTTCAAATCTCTCTCACCTGAATGTGTGACAGGTGTGAAGACCCCTGAGCAGGCCTCCACCTCCAGGATCACGGTGGGTGGAGTCGGTCATCAGGAAGATTCAGCTCACCTGGTCTAGTGGCGAGACTTGTATATTCAGTTATAAAAAATGAACTTATTTTTAGCTGCAACTCATTTGTGTTCTTCCTTCCTTTATCCAGCCTTGAGCTAAACAATAAGTAAAATATCTCCTGCTCACTCTCGATTACTGTGGAAATCTGAGCAGGCGTATGAGGCGGCATCACAACATTAAGGAGCCGCCTCAATCATCCTATCATCCAATCAGAAACCTACAGAGTTTGGTTTGACCAATATTCACCTTAAAATATATGTAACCAGTCAGAAAATCACATTAAAAAGATCATTTAATGTAGCAAAGGCAATTTTTCCCTGATCATGTGAACAAGGCTTAAGCATGACAGCCTTCAACTATTTTATCTTGTGTCCTCTTTCACTCCTAAATTCCAGTTGATCTTCCCCCTTTTAATATTTTAATTTATGTGTAATATCTGGTTCGTTATTTTGGAGCCCAGTTTAGTTTAGTTTACTTTTAAAATGAGCAAAAATAACTGAATGTATGTATAAATACTGCATGAATGTTGTTTTCTTTCTTTTGTCTCTATCCATGAGTTTCTTGAGGAGGTCACTGGGGAAAAGATAGTGGGTGAAACTTCTGGTGCTTGGCACAACAAGGTATCAAGGTAAGAACTGATGCATCCGTGGCGCGTTCAGGGATTTAAACGTGTTACCTTAGTGGGCTAAGCAATTCTAATATCGGCAGTAGTATTCACTCAATTAGGTGAATGATACGCTGTACCAGTCACTCTAAGAAATAGGATTAGTGTCCTGTTACCAGAGAAAATGCCTGTTCCAGTTAAGAAGGAATAAGGTGGATATACCAGAACAAGATTTTAGTACCTGACACATTCTGGATCCCGTCTGTAGTCCAGGTCGTACTGATCGATCATGTTTGAGCGGGCTTTGGTTGCATTTGAGGTAAACGGTGGAGAGCAAAATATTTAAGAACACACTGGACGAAATGCAATCTGGAAACCTATCGGCTATCGTCTAACGAATCAGCTTTTTATGAGCTTTTTAAAATTGTACCTGCATTAATTTGCAGAGTCATCTCACAGCTCCAAGTCCTTCCACAGAAGAGAAGGTCTTGGCTCTGGAAGCCCCTAAATATTAGCCATTTGCCCCACAGGCTAAATCTACATTCTACGATAGCCAATGATTGTCTGTATCGTGGTCATTTCTTAAGTTTAATACATTTAAAAAACCACCAGGTTACTTAAGATGTAACTGTGTCACGTCTTTATACTGCACAGACCCGACTGCTGCCTTTGGTTAGTCTGTATTATGTGAAGATTTTATCAGTGTGTTTACAGGCACAAAGAAAGAGTTATCAATACTCTCTGCCCTAATGTTCTGACCTCTGACCTCAGTCCATGGCGGAGGAGCTGAGCTTCCTGTTGACCTCTGCCGTTGATTTGTTTGTTTGTTGTCATCAGGTATATCCCTCATGTAATGACCTGCCTGCGTGCTGTTATGAATCGCCCTGAGCGTTGATCAAGGTCTGCAGGTCAGCAGGGAGCTGAGAGCTGCAGAATCACCCTTTATGTTGGTTTGTCCACATGTGGTGTGTCGTCCCCCCACCTCCACCTCCCTCCGCCTCCCGCCCGCTGGGACCGGATCAGAGCATAAATGCATCACAAGCAGCAGCGCTGTTGTTGAGGTCACCATCAGCAAGTTTACATTCTGCTTACACCAGATTAACAGGACTAATCAGTAAACTTCGCCCTGCTCCTCGACTGCAGGCGGCAGCAGCAGCAGCAGCCTGTGAGCCATCTGTGGAGCCCGACACAGGTCCAACTGGGTCTGTTTGTTTAACCGACAGGCACCTGCCAATACAGACACACACACGAGACTGATGATGCTTTACTCTGATTGGCTAAGGGTGTAGATTATTTCCAGTTAATGACTCGTCAGCATTTTTAAATCAGGAAGGTGGCTGCTTTCAGCCGCTCCCCAGAGAAGAGTTCATAATGTTGTGACCTCCTGACCTTTGCTCTGTTCTTTCCATTAGGAGATTAAAATGTCAGTTTTTTCTTGTAGGACTCTGGTCACTCTCAGGCTTCACAGAGGATAAAACCATTTAAATGCTTTGGTGAGGTAGAAGTTATTTACACCCTCAACGTCCCAGTGAGCAAAGAGTGGTCTAGATCACATCTTTTAGACGTCATTTAAGGACATCCAAGACGTCTAAAAGACGTTCTCTGGGGAGCCAGAATGAAAGTTTTTTATACGTCTTTTCTGGACGTTGTATAGACGTTTATATGATGTTTATCAACTAATTCTGGCTGTCAGTGGATGTCTAGATTATGGCCTGACTATTGACATTGCCAGGCCATGATCTGGACGTCCACTGACAGCCAGAATTAGTCGATAAATGACATTGAGAAAAGACGTCCAGTCAGGCCATAATCTAGACATCCACTGACATCCAGAATTAGTTGAGAATAGACGTTCATACTGGCTATGATCTGGACGTCCACTGACAGCCAGAATTAGTCGATAAACGATATATAAACGTCTATACAACGTCCAGAAAAGACGTATAAAAAACTTTCATTCTGGCTCCCCAGAGGACGTCTTTTAGACATCTTGGATGTCCATAAATGATGTCTAAAAGACGTGATCTAGACCACTCTTTGCTCACTGGGGTGTGACTGAGTTTGTGCACCCACTTCAGACTTACCTTAGCAGCTACAGTGAAGATTTTGGCTTAACAAGAGTGAAAATAATGTATTTTCAAATCAATTTTGGCATTGTTTACCTGTGGACGAGGAGAACTGGAGAGTTTTGGAAATGATGACGCAGACACACACACACACAGACAGACACACACACACACACACACACACACAGTGTTTGTAACTTCACAGCCAAATGTGAACTCTGAGTGTGTGTTGAGTATTTTTACGTTGATGGAATTGATGTTAAGATGTTATATTAACGTTATATTTAGAAAGACATAAATGGGCATGACGATTCTGTGGAGAGCAGTCACGTTTCCCTGCCTCGTTCAAAATTTCTGTAACTAAGCAACCAAAGAACGTATACAATCTGCTTCCTGTTTATGACGGCAAATGCCCGGTGTACGTCAGTGACGATGGGATAAATGGATTTTGTTCAGAAAAACCTGTTTCCAAAAATACTCTTTCACGTGTCGACTAGGCTGAAGAGAATTTTTCAACCCATGAAGGAAAACCTCAAATGAAATGCAGCGTGCTGGACACTGTATCCAGTTCTTATTACAAATCCATGAATGTTGGGGCTTTTAACGGCTGCAAACAGGACATTAGTGTAATTTTGTACGTATGCTCATCTGCAGCTTGCTGCTCCTGATCGCTTGTCCAGAGCAGTTAGGAAAAAGATTTGTTTTTTAATTTCAGCGAGGGCTTCCTGTTTGAATAAAGGTCAAATGAAAATAAAATTGAAGCAGATGTATGTTATTACATGGAGGACCTTCTAAAGAGCCAGAGCCATTTTCCATTTCACTGTCAGTTTAATCCATGTTGCTCATTATGAGGACACATTATGTGCAGTCTGCTGTGCAAACCGTCTTTTTTCCCCCCCCGATTTATTTACAACCAGCCACATTTTTTCGGAGCTTTGTTATTATTATTGGAAGTTAATAACCAGTGTCAACTTATTATATGACGCGTTGCTTCATTTTAAGTTCCAATTAGCACTCTACCTGACAGTGTTTGAATTAATGACACACTGTTCATTAAAAAGAGTGTTTAACGGTGCTTATCGGGTTTTTAAATATCCTGTAAACGGGCCATGTGTGCAGCGGCTGACAGCAGAGGAGAAGAAGAAGGGGATCAGATCATCAAGGTCGACCGGACGTCAGGACAGAATGCCACCCTCTGAAATTAGCTCACGACCTTTAAAAGTATGCTAAATTAGCAAAGCTGTCTAGTTCATAAAGCCTTGAGGTAAGCATGGTAAGATGTACTGTCCTGCCATTAGGGGAGTGGTGGAGGGAGGGGAGGGTGGAGCTTTATTTAGCAGGTGCAGTTTATTACCCGTCATCAAATCCCCCTCCGAACGGGAACAGCTGATGGTGCAGAAATACGAGGAGACCCAAATAAGCTCAATCAACAGAACTGATAATATTTCATATGCCGCTGTGTGTGTGTGTGTGTGTGTGTGTGTGTGTGTTTCTCCTCCGCTGCCCAGACAAGAGCCCATTTTTCAGCCCCTTCGCTCATCACCCGTGGCGACCTCCGCAGGGTCATCCAGGTCCCAACTGAGAGGAGACGGCGAGCGGCACGGTGCCTTTGGATAAACCAGGGCGTCTCTTCAGTCTGCGTCCAACCGACCGGCCGGGGCCGAGGCCGAGCGAGCTCTCTGGGATTCCCGTCATCGGCAGCTGGGGCGGTGGAAGAGGGGGAGAGTTCCATACTTTTCTGTACTTCCTCCTGCTGGTTTCCTTTCCTCCTTCACTGCCTCTCTTCTCTTACCAGGGTAGGTGAGGGACAGGAAGGAAGGAAGGGATGCAAAGGAGACGAGTGAATCGAACATAACACCAGAGATTGAAGCTTAATGAGGTAGAGAAGGAAATATGATAAGGAACAAGTGGTGATTGCAGGGAAGGATGCAAGAAGGAAAGAAGTAGGATTAAAGGAAAGGAGGAGTTACTGAAGAAAAGGCAAAGGTTTTGGGAAGGAAACAGAGAAGAAAGAAAAAGAAAAGATGGAGGTGGACATAAAAGGAGGATGAAAGCTAGGTGGCAGAAGAGATGGAGAGGACAAAGCATAGAAGGTAGGAAGGAGGAGAAAGTGGAGTGAAAGAAGGAAACGAGGAGCCAGGGAAGAAAATTAGAAGAAAGGGACGGAGAGGATGAAAGGAAGGAGGTAAAAGTTGGTTGGCTGAGAAGAAAAGGTGAAGATAAGGAATGAAAGGAGCGAGAAAGGGAGAGGAAGTAAGGAAAGGTGAAGGGGAGGGAGGTGAGAAACTAGGGAAGGAAACAAGGACTTAGTGAAAGACAGAAGCAACAGGGCAGAGATGGAGCAGAGGCATTAGTGAAGGAAAGGTGAGGGTAGGGAGGGAAAGGATGGAGGAAAGGAGGAAGTAGGGAGGAAGAGATGAGACAATAGAATAAGAAGTGAGGAGCCAGTGAAGAAAAAGAGGACACTGTGAAAAAAGGAAGTGGTATAGGAAATAAAATGTTAAGGATGTAAAGGAGGAAGAGGGATGGAGATGGTGGAGCAGAAAAGGAAATGGAAGGCAAATGCAAGGGAGGAAAATGGAGGACATTAATAAAAAGCGGAAACAGGGAAGAGGAGGGAGGAGGAAGTAAGGAAAAGAGGCATTAGTGAAGGAAGCTCCCAAGAGTAAGAGGAAGTAGAGAAAAAAAAGAGGAAACAGGAAAGGAACAGACCAATTAAAGGATGAATTGTGCGTGGAGAAAGAGGAATGGATAGTGAACTGGGTGGAGATAAAGAAGGGAGGAAGCAGTGGAACAAAAGAAGGTGGTATCGGAAACAAAACACTAAGTTGAGGATGTAAAGGACGAAAAGGGAAAGAGAAGAAGGGAATGAAGGATACAGGGGGGGAAAGGATGGAAGAGAAGGAGAGAGCAGATAAGGAACAGAGGCATTAGTGAAGGAAAGGAGAAGACGGGAACCAGCAGGTAAGGAAAGGATGCAGGAAAGGATAGGTAGGACGAGAAAAGGCAAAAAAGTCAGAGATGAAGGAAAAGAAGACCAGGATAAGAGATGTGGCGAGGGGATGTCCGGAGCCAAAGAAGAAAAGGAGGAGGTAGAATGGGAAAACAGGAAGTACGAATGGAAAAGCGGCAGTAGGAAACGAGGAGACAAGGGGATGAAGTAAGGTAGGAAGGGATAAAAGGACAGCATGTTGGGTGGAGACTTAAAAAGTAAGGAGACAATAGTAAAGGTAAGGAGGAAGCGACACAGGAAAGGAAGTGATAAAGGAAATAAAAAATATTGAGGATACAAAGAAAGAAAATAATTGAATACACGGAGCCGAAAAGGAAATGAGTGAAGGAAGCAGGGAAATGTTCTTTTGTCACCTCTGCCGTCCTCGACTCGCTGCAGAGCCGTTAGTATCGCGATCCAAACTAAAGGCAGGAGATGAATTGACGCTCACACACCTCAGTGTGGTGCAGGTTATGTTGTGGGTGTGTGAGAATGGCCCGTTACATTTTCATTTTACAGTCTGAGGGGTTTAACTGACACTCTCACACTCCACAAGAAGCTTAAATTTAGGATTGGCGAGTGTTCAGGCACCCAGCTGTAAAATCAACACAGGAGCTGAAAGAGGAGCAGCAGGGAATAAACTGAATGTAATAACCATACCTTCAAGGATTGTTCTGCTTTATTTAAACCTGGACATTATTCATTCAGTTGTTTGTGCCATTATTAATATATTATTATGGATGTTTCAGACAGTTTGGATGATCTTCGCCTTTGTTTTCTTTTCAAAATAATGGATCACCTCCTGGTTTGCACCTGTGACCACCTGACATCCTAGTCTAAACCTTCCATCCATCCATTTTCTTCCTCTTATCTTGGGTCGGATCGAGGCGACAGCAGGCTGAGCAGTGTACTCCAGACGTCCCTCTTTCCAGCTCCTCCTGAGGTGTTCCTGGGCCAGCTGAGATACATAATCCCTCCAGTGAGTTCTGGATCTGGGACAAGAACCAGACTAAGAGTGGTTCAAAGACCCCGCATGAATCTGCCAAACCAGGGCCTCCTTCTGGAGCCAGACCTGGGAGGGGAGCTTGCTGACGAGTGTCTTGTGGCCAGGCTTTAAAGGATGAGTTCGCCCAATAGGGAATATTCAGTCATTATCTACTAACTCAAAACATTTCTGGAGGTTCACGGCAAAACACTATGCAGCATTCTCCTAAACAACTGAAGTAGATGAAGACTTGTTTTAAAACAAACTCTAAAACTCCATTAAACCCATGCTGAATTAGCTATCAGCACTTCCTGTTTGCAGTGCACTCATGGATGTACAGACAACTATCACTGGATTACTTTGATACTGAAGAAAACTTGAAACATGATGTTTCTCAGGCAAGTTCTGCATATACAAGTAAGGTGAAGTTTCGTAGTCCACAAAACATTTCTGGAGCTTCACAGCAAAACAGAGTTGCAGCATTCTCCTAAACAACTGAAGTAGCTGGAGACTTGTTTTAAATCTGAAAAACAACCAAAAAATCTGACTCTATGTTACGCAACGGAAAGTTAACGTACAACACTTCTCTTCAATCCATCCTCTACTTCTGCGAGCAGCCTTCCTCCTCCTTCCGAGACTGCCGTCGTTGGGTCGACGCCCACATCAGTTCAGCATCGTGAGTTTCATTTTAACTCATCAGCATCGGCTCATTAAAAAAGTTCAGACCGGGCTGTTGACTCTGTAATAGGCCTCCTGCAGCTCCTTAAACGCAGCCTTTTGCTAACAACAGACAGTCCTGTTGTCAGTTATTCATTCATCTTCCTCTGAACCAAATCCTTCCTTTAGCTCTCACCTTGGAGAATTCCCAAAACATCGCCGGCTTTTGTTCTTCAGATCACCGAGCTCGCTTTTTCTATTTTCCCTCGCTTTCTGTTTTTCAAAAAAAAATTCTATGATTGAATTGTGCTTTTGCAAAGTACTCAAGGCAAAGGAATTTTCATTCGCATCCGTACATGAGAGCACACAAAAGCAACCATTGTTGGTAGTCTAATGGGAATGTTAAGTACAAGCAGGCAGAGCTGTCTTTTATCTTGGGTATTTACAACTCTGTCGCAACCAGCAGGAATTTGGAAGCTGAGGGGAAAAAGCATCTTCTTTTTTTTTTTTATCCCTGCCCGGATGCACCGGCTTTCATCTCTCTCAGTGCTCTTAAGTGAACGGCCTGCTGTTTGTGGAGGGAGAAATGGAATCAAAGCCAATGATTAGAATGAAGTATTTGCAGAGGTTTACTGGTGGGGGAGAGAGAGAAAAAAGAAACAACATTAAAAGAAGAAAAAAATTGGAGGAGAAAGTTAAATTTACCAAGTTGTTGGCTCTGTGTTCGCTGCAGGAGCTGTGGCCTCCAGCAGCTCCTTCTCATCACCATGCAGAATAATCCTCTCTTTGTTCACAGAAACAGAATTGTTGCTTTTAAAAAAACACACCATCGTCTTACATTATTTCGCTCTTTCAGCATCTATAAGAGGCCTTGAGCGCTGGTGTTATTCTCCGTGTTTCTTTGCAGCCAGGACGCCTGTTCCGTCTGATATCCGTCCGTGCATCGCCTGAAGCGGGAATCAGGCTTTAGTTTTTCCCAATTTTTTCGACCTGCGCACCTCAGGGCATTGCACCTCCTTACCTCTAGCTTTTTTTTCCCTTTACAATAAGATACAGTAGCTTACCACAGTAGGTCAAGTTCAGTTCCTCCAGATAACGTGGAATTACACGGCTAAGTTATCTAGCCGCAGCATGAAGGGGGAAGAACCTGAGGGGAGTTTTAACTGAATGTCAATGGGGAGCTTTAAGGGAGGCCACTCTGGGTCGACGGGGAGGAAACCAAGCGGAAGGTCAAAGACTTTCCGAGTCAAGTTGAGACGTGCGCGTGAGGTTAAGTTACAGAGGAAAAAGGCTCGAACAGAGAAGAAGAAGAAGAAGAAGAAGAAGAGGGGAAGCATGGCTCCCCCGCTGACAAACGGCGCTCTGCCCCCCTTGATGCTAATCCTCTGAAAGCTGTTTTCTAGCGAGGATTAGTGCCAGCGAGAACAAGGCTTAGAGCTCTCCGCCGAGTCGAGATGAGAAATCGAATACAGGTGCTTGTCGGGGGCTGAGCCCGATGACTTTTCCGTGTGCAATATCATACAGGGGGGGATAGCTCTCACTGCACCAGCTGGTATTACATCCTTCAGGGTGATATTGTTGGAATTCAGGCCAATGCTGACTCGTGCAGAACAGAGAAACGAAGCCTCTGAAGCTCAGTGGATCCTCTAACCCAGAAATCACAGCCTCCCCCGCCTGCACAAAGTCAGGGTGTTTCTTATTTTATGGCTGCAGTCGAGGATTATTATCATTACAGACTCATTCACTGAAGAGTTTTCAATTAATCAGTGAATCATTTTCACTGCTGAATTACAGATTTAATGGAAAATGCCAGTCAAAGCGTCCATTCAGTCGGACCGGCCAACCCTCACAACCCTAAAAAAACAATTTTCCATCTTCTTTTGAAGAAGCTGGAACCAAATGATGTTTGATATTCCACTCGATAAATGAGGCTGATTATCAAAATAGGTCATCACCTGTTTTCTGCTGATCGAGTGATCACGGGCTTGATGAGGTCGCGGCTCTTTGACTGTATCAGGCATAAAAATCAGATCCAGGTGGTGATCTGCTTTGATGTACTTAAGTCATGCTTTCTAATGACAAACTGTGACCGTGTTCAAAAGCCAATTGAAATTATTTTGCTATTCTCAGGTTTCTAAGACAATTTCCAGGCCTCTGAAATAATTGCTAAAGTCTCAGATTGTTTTGAAATACCAATACTGACGACAGCTCACATAAATACAGTGTTAGACTAAATAATCAAGTTAAGAGGAAATTGCAATACAGTCTAACTTTCCGTCTCTACTTTTGTGCATTTTCTTGGATTTTGTTTTTTATACTCCTCGATGGACTAACTAAAGACCATAAACCACAGTAGTAAAACTTAATCAAGCATTAAAGTAAAAGTTCTCTCTCTGAACCTGGATCCCTTTCAATTATAGATGTAATTCAGATTTTTACCGCCACATCATTGAAAGTGTTTTACTTCAGCAGGTGTGTCACTGACTGCAGCCGTCAGATAAAAAGAATTAAGACTAAGCTTGTCTTTATTTATCCCACAACGGGAAATTCACGTATTACAACAGCTCGAGGTGCAACAGTACAAGTAAGAATAAAAATATGCATAGAAATATTAAATAGAAAATAAATAGAAAAACACAAGATATTTACAACAAACAATAAGGTATTTACAAAAGCAAACAAGTGGGTGGAAAGTGTTCAGGTAGTGCTTGAGTTGAACAGTCTGATGGCGAAAAAAGTACAATCTGTCTCCGAGGAAGAGTAGAAAGACTCTAATTACAGTAAGTATTTAAGTAAATGTACTCAGATATTTGCTCAGCAGCAGCAGCTAATGAGCGCGTGCTGCCTCCCTGTGATGTTAAACCTGATGCAGCAGAACAAACACACAGCGTGTTGTACATTATATAAAAATAAACGTGCTCACAGCTCGTCCTTGTTCAGGGGATTATTTTCTGTCAGGAGCTGCTGTTTATTTTTTTTCAGGCTGCCAGCTGGTGTGGTAGAGTGTATATATATATGTGTGTGTGTGTGTGTGTGTGTGTGTGTGTGTGTGTGAGTGGTGCCTCCCCCGGGGTCGGCGGCTCGGCGCTTGTAATGCATGGCTGTGCTCACCTGTTCGACACGGGAGACGCATCGCCTCCGTCGCGGCGGCCGCAAGACGGATGAGGAGGAGAAACAGCAGCATCGGCGCTCCTGGAGGTGACCCAGCTCTGCTCGGAGCCACCCGACGGCGGGAAGGACAGCAACAGGAAGGGCGATGGTTCAAGGTGCCTTTGAGCAAGGCAGCGAACCCACAGCGGCTGCGCCTGAACACGGGAGACTGTCGCTGTGACCCACTTCTATACCTCAGACTAAAGCTGTAAAGTGTACGGAGAGTCAGTTAGCATGAGGTGAAATTACTTTTGCACAACAGTGCTGCGACTTCTGAGCTCTGCTTAAAACTTGAGTACTGTTGAGAAAAAAGTTTTAATAGTTAATGTTTTGGTTTTCTGTGGAGCGGCTTCACTCCATTTACAGTCAAATGAAGCCACTTCTCTGTTTCTGTTGTCCATCAACTCAAGACTCAAAAATGTGAACATTCTGTTCAGTCAAAACACAGAGAAAGAATTATGTGAATTATGTGCATCTGAGAGGAAGGATGATTTATTTTCACCTGTTTGAGACTTTTTCTGAGACTTAGAGTGGAGTGAGATAATATGAAGTTTCTTTATGCTAAAAGGTTGATCGAGTCTTAGAAAAGAGTCGTACTTAAAAGCATCAGGTCAGTCTTTTAGGCCTTGAGGTCCACAGGTATACAGACATTTTGCAAAACAAACATTTCCCTCTGCCTTCGCTTCCCACGCTGACACTAAAACTGAGATTTTTTTAAAGTACAAAGGAACATTTGAGAATCAATTTGTGCTAGTGGTTTAGGTTTTTGGTTTGTTGTTTCCTGTTTTATTTTGAACATTATATCGGCATGTGTCAAGTTTTACTTTCCACTTCCTGTCTTTGTCTGTTTTCACGGCCTGTGTATTTAAGTCTGTGTTGTTCTGTTCCTCTTTGTCGGTTCACCTCTTTGTTCTTCTGTGGCTTCTGAAAACCGTTAAGAGTAGCTGCCCATCGTTGAAACAACACAACCTACTGATTCCACACATCCTCATACCTAAATGACTGAATAGGTTGATTGCCATTGACTCCCAAAACAACACGATTGTTGCAGTGTACCAGTGACATGTGTACTGGCCTTTACTGTGCGTTCACACTGGTTAGGTTTATGAAAACATTGTAGTTTAGTTTTAGGTTAAACCTTCTGTAACTTCAGTTACAATATGTATATTTTCTACATCAATAACTTAAAAATAACGCACTGTAGACTTTTGGTTTCACACTGGACACAAACAGTGGTCACCTGACATCCTCCTCTATGTCAAATTGAAAGTTTCCAACATAACTAAATTAACATTACACCGATGTCATCACCACCTACTAGCCTGGCATGCTCGTTTAAAGTGTCTGGAATCATTTTTGCTTTCTCATGTGAGATATTTTATAAAATGAAGTTTGTGTGGACAAAATGCCTTTTTAAAAATGGAGGTGAAAGATATCCTTTTATTACAATACCTATATACATGTGGACAAGGACTTCAGAACAATCAGGAGAGGACATTGCGAGGATATCTATAACATATTAGGTGTGTTGATCCCTTGAGCGAGGATCAGACTACATAAAAACGGTTTGTTCAGACACACTGAGGGCAGCGAGAACACCCGGTTACACTGTCTAATGTGTCATAGAAGAGGACAGCTGATCCGATGTCGAGGACACTTCCCAAGGCCCAGGACACTTCCTCCTCCTCCTCCTCTCTACCTGTTATTATATATAATGCACTTAAAACAATATTTCTTGATAAAAGTATTAAACCACCTGTTTAAAGGCACCAGAGAATTGAGAATGATGTCTACTCCATCACACATTTTCTAGGGGAGAACACCCACATTTTAAATTCTCGTTGTCTTCATTACTGTCAAGATATAAGGTCAGTTTCTTTGATGACGTTAACATATACAGTAATAAAACTAGCAGTATAGGTCCAGACAGCTCTGTGGAGTTTCCTGCTGTGCTGCCGCTGGTGACGTCTCCTCCCCCTCTTCAATGCACAGAGTCGAGCCAAAGGCCACAACCCATCAGCTCCCTCATCAATACCTGATAACCTTTGTATGAGCGACGCACCACGCCTCCATCTGTACAAATAAACAACACGCCTAATCAATAACACCCTGTTCGATAACAGTAAGAGTGCAGCAACACATTACGGCTTCCCGCTGCTTCGTAACTTTGCAATTAGCTGAGGCCTGGTGACCACGCCCCCCGCTGAGACCTGCCAATCAAGTTCTCCCCCCTCCCAGCTCCCTGTCCAGCCATCACCTGATGACGAGCTCACCCCTCATTACCGAGCAGTGGGCGGCGCTCCTCGTTAGTGTCCTTATTAACGAGCAGCGGGGCTTCTAATTAAACAGCTCAGTGGCTGTTAAGTGGCTCGTCTTTATTTTGCCGGGCAGCACTTGAACGGGGTGATTTGTTCTGTTGCACACCCCGACAAACACTGCCAGCTCCACCCTGCTCCTGCTTTACATCCACCGCTCTCAGTATCGATGCGACGGCAGGTTTCTTAACCTGCTGTTTGCGTGCGTGTGATCAACACGAAGACTCGGCTGACAGCTGGAAGAACCTCTGCTGCTGATGAGACACCGGCCCGTCGAGTGTCTGAGTAAATTGCCTCAATTTAAAGTTGCTCCTGTTTGTCTTCCAGCAATCAAAGATGAACCAACATTTCAGAGTCTGTTAGAGGCTGCAGAGGCTTATTACACGTTCGGTATGAAACTATCAAACACAGCAAATGTCTAAGGATGGTGAAGTAGGTCTGTCTCTGCGTCCAGTCCTCAGGAACAATCAGTCAAATGTTCATGAAATATGATGTGTGAACATATACTGATAATTTATTTGCCATTTAAAGGAACCGTTTAACCAAAAATGAAAATTATCAGTCAGCAGTCATCTCCTCCCCCCATGCCGACGGAAAGTCAGGTGAAGTTTCACAGTAAAACAGATCTCCTGAACAACTTTAACATAAAATGACTTCATACAGCTTGTGTGTAATTCAAGTCTCCAGACTGATTTGATAACACAAAGCCAATATCTTCACTGTAGCTGCTCAAAGCTAGAAGTGTTATCGTGCACCTCGTCTGAATGGGTTCACAAGCTCAGCCACTCGCTGAGGGTATAAGTAATGTCTTTTCAAATCAATGTGGGATCTCGAGGCTTCTGGAGACTTTGGTTACACCGGAAGAGCTTCATGGAGCCATTTTATGATTTATTTTGGTTGATTTTCCATTTCTTCCATTTTAAAACAAGTCCAAGCTACTTCAGTTGTTTAGCAGAACGCTGCAACACTGTTTTGCTGTGAAGCTCCAGAAATGTTTTGAGGACTACGAGACTTCACCCAATAATGACCAAATCTTCATTTTTGGGTGAACTGTTCCTTTAATTTATTTCAATATTCAGTTAGACTCTGTCGTTGTGTCAGTTGTCTTCTCAAATCAAATCAAATCAAATCAAATTTTATTTGTATAGCCCAAATTCACAAATCACAGTTTGCCTCAGAGGGCTTTACAATCTGTACAGAGACGACACCCTCTGTCCTTCGACCCTCGATTCGAGTGAGGAAAAACTTGCCCCAAAAAAAGGCCCTTTTAACAGGGAAAAAAAATGCGGAAGAAACCTCAGGGAGAGCCTCAGAGGAGGGATCCCTCTCCCAGGACGGACAGACGTGCAATAGATGTCGCATGTACAGAGCAGATCAACGAGATCACAATGTATTCGATTATAAGCGATGGTTGACAGGAGTGAAAGTACATAAAGATGTATTACAGCAATAATAATGAAATGCACATAATGGAAATGTGACTACTAGTGATAACAGTAGTAGTGATTAACGGTAAGGATGGTATGTAGTAATGCATTACAATAATAGTAGTGGAACGTATGTAACAGAGATTTGACTAATATTAGCGACAGTAGTGGTGTCTTCTGTCTAGCCTTGACCAGTCAGTAGTTTTATCATCTTGTAAATACCTTTCTTTTACGTCAACACGGGTGTTTGCTCGCAGTCACTAGAAGCAGGTGACTTCTAACACACTAATCAGAGATATGCTGGTGTCTGAGCTATTTCTGTCAAATTTTGCAGTCCAGTCTCCAGGATATGATGTTAGCGGTTAACATTTTTGCAAACCACAGATACGTCCAAGGTTCTGTGTAGAAAACTTGATGTATCACGTTCTCATGACATGCTTATTAGAAAGCTTTCACATCAGGAGGTGGAGAGGAGGCTGGTGGTGTTATTACAGCCAACAAGACCGAAGATTGAGTCACACCACTGGAAATTTTTAAGGACACCTGGGGACATCTCCATCTATTTTTGTGGCAACTAAAACTGATGTTGAGGCCAAACAATGTTTTCCCCTTAACCTTAGCGTAAACCTAAGCGGATCATCTGTGCAGCGTTCTTACAAGAAAGACATAGAAAATTCAACCTAAACATATGGAAAAAAGAAACGTTCAGTTCAAATTTATTTGTGGTTTGCCGAAAAATATTAAATGAACATTTATTCTGCTGATTGTGTTAAATTTTATCTACGCGTGTCACCATTTTTGATGTAGTTTTTCTGTTGCTGTTTTTCTGGCGACAGATCATATCACACGGTGGCCATATTCCTTTGACGTCACTCTTAGCATGCAAAGCTCAAATGGTGTTATCAAAAGAACAAATCAACCTCATCTTAAAATGACTCTGTCAGAGAAAAAATGTGGTTTATCATCAAGGCTACAGAAAAGCATCAACCCTCTTAGAAGCAGGGATGTGTTGAGGAAATTGGATGAAAATCTGTCATAGAGATCATAAAATATCGTGAGTACGAGTGGAAATATTGGCAGACGAGTATCACTACAAGCAAAGGTCAGGAGGTCCGGAGAAAACAAGAAGATTCATCCTCTGAGGAGCATCAATGTGAAGGGTAAACTTCATGGAAAGCCAGCAAGTAGTGTTTTGAATTTCCCTGGATGGATGTATAAAACTGTCGACCTGATGACCGGTGCTGGAGGTTAAGGTCAGGGGTCACCACGATTGATCAAATTCATCCTGCAGGGAGCATGAATATGGCAGCGGTGACACAAACAGATCAGGAGCAACTTCTCCATATTCAAGCGCTCCCACCAGTGAGGTGAGGCGGAGAGAAAAAGAATTTCATTCCTCACAGAGTAATGAATTTTAAAGGCTTCTGAGATTTTTCCTGGTAGGAGAGAGAGCGGCTGTATTCGCTGACAACATGTAAAACGTTCTTGAAAGTGAATTCCCTGAATTATTTTTCTATTCTGTTGTATAAAAACGTCTAACAAAGATCCATGTCGGCAACATTTAGGGTATAAAAGAATGCAGGCGTGTTGCTCAGCCACAGCAGCGCTGCGGGGATGAATGTACATCGTTTCTTCCCTGCTTCATTTCAAGTAGCTGAAGGTCTGGGGGCGAGTTAGAAGAGGAAGGGAAAAAAAAGAGAAAGGAGAGAAGAATGTCTGTGACTGTCAGGCAGCGTTGGTCGTTTATCCAGCACACCGGCGGTCACAGAGCCGTGAATAAGGGAAGCAAGGGGGAAAAAAAAGAGAAACGGATCCCATTTCATCTCTGCGGGAACATGACAGAGGAATAAAAGCAATACTAAAGTTCAATGGGCCCTGCAGATTTCCTTCCACATGCAATTTGTCACAAGCAGCGAGGTCCATCGGCTGAAAGGAGCCGGTCCTGGAGCTCCACTGCTGCTGCTGCTGCTGCTGCTGCTGCTGCTGGTGCTGCCGCTGCCACTATATTTGTTACAATGCTGTATTGTTAAAGGCAGCACAACAACCTGCACATACCTGAGAGTGTGTGTGTGTGTATGCGTGCGTCCTTTGTCATATTTGGAGTCCAAAGTCACACTTTAAGAGGAGCTCCACACTAAATCTCGTCATGAAGGAGAAGCATTGTTGCTCTGACCTCCGGAGGTTAAAAGGTTTAGGGTCTGTTGTAGTTGTGACCACACCCCGCTGTGATGTAGAGTCATACTATCATGTTTTATTACCTGCTGTCCTGGAGAGGAGATGGACAGAGAAAACCACTAGATGGCTATAGAAGTACAATACTGGCGACATATGTTTATGTTTAATATATATATTTTTTTTTTCACTCAGTGAATCATGGATCAAAATCGACCATGAATCCCATTGATCCTTGTGTCTTCTGTGGAGACAAAGCCTGATTTATATATATACATACTGTATATATTTGAGGTTTTTTGTTTTTCATTGTCAGAAAAAAAGTGGATGGATCTAGCAAGTTCAGAAATATGAATCTCTGAGACATGGATGGGTCTATTCAACCACACTGTGCTCTAAGTGGTTGAATGTTGCCTCATGATTCAGGAGTGTAATGAATCTTACACTTAGATTATTAACTTCAACTATAAGGGCCTGGAAGCGATTGAAAAAAAGGACAAAATTAAAAAAAAACATTAGTTATTATATTATTATTAAATTATGATGAATTATCACTAAAAAACTTTTTTTTTTAATTTAAAAAAATAAACTAAAATCCAATTAAAAGAGTGTAGAAAAAATGTATATAATATAATTTGTATATTTATTTTTTCAGTCAAAAGTGAAGGAATGACAGCACTGTCGCTCAAAATTCACACTGGGCGTTATGGCAGTGTTGGTGGTGCTCTTGCTGCTTGAAAGCCTGTACAGTCAAAAGTGTTGGTTTGTTTGCTTCCATAATCACATGCCTGCTGATTGCAGACATGTGATTATGGAAGCAAAACAAACCAACACTTTTGATTTTTTTTTGTGATTTTCCTACTGATTTTATGTATAAATTATGTGTCTGGAGTGAAAATTGTGGGATCTTAATCAAGATTCAGAGAAATATTCTAGATATTTTTCCTGCTCCTCTCCACTCTAGCGATGAATCACCTGCTGTAGTTTCTGCAAAACACACCCATTATAAAATCTGAAATGGACCCGGTTTCTCCCAAAGCGTAAACTACGACTGCTCATAAATCGTTCAAGCTATCAAGATGTGCACTTAGGCCAGTAAAGTCCCAACTCTGGTGAATCATTTAAACTTTGAATCACTTTACTATGTTAAGGTATTGTGAGACAACAAGGCCCCAAAGAGGGGTGGGTGAGAGCTCATTTCATGATGATTTCCCATTATTTCTTATGGGATTTTTTTTTGTGTGTGTGCATTTTTGCAATTTTTGCAAAAACTGTTTGGCGAATCGGTAACAAAGTCATTCCACACTTGTCCCGATGATTCTGCATGTCTTGATGTATTTGTGTGTGCGTGGCCGAAGCTGCAGGACTAGTTACGCACTGAAAAATCATACGTTAGAGTCTGTATTTCAACTAATATACTGTGTGTGATGTACTTTGTACATCAGGCACACTAAATAAAGGAAGGCACTGAAGGAGTATGTCCCACACAAACACACACACACACACACACACACACACACACACACACTTAGCCCAACATTTTATAAGCGGGCCTCATTTCTCTTTTTATCTTTAATGGTTTGGGTTTTGTCCGTTTATTGCTCTATAAAACACTTTGTGACATACTTATTTAATTGAAAGTGCTGAAGTCTAAATCATTTTGACTTTTGATGAATCAGGGCGACTAAAAGCGAAGATGGCAGCAACTGAAGGTCTGAAAATTAGGGGAGCAACGGACACATAAAGAAAGATTACATTACTTTACATTGGCACACAGTCATAAATCAGCCGGTGGTGAAGGTGTGTGCGTCTGTGCAGGTGAGGGCGAAATCCAATAAAAACACAAAGAGGAGGAAGAGCCGCCTCCTCAACAGCTCTGCTACTCTATTATTGATCACAGCTGATCAGTGTCAAGGCTGCGTTATGTGACTGATTGCATCATCAATGATGGGTAAAGATTATGTGTAGAACATTTTATTACACTCATCAGTCAATCATTTATTAAAGTCATTTCAGTGAGAGGCCTTCTTATCGCCTCTTTTTTTAATGTTCTATTGCTGCCGTTTGATTTTACACATTTTCCGACACTTTCTCTTACTTCGGTGCACATGACCAGACACTAGAGGTGTAACGATACACAGGAGTCATTGTTTGGTACAGCGGGAAAAATGCAGCAAAAATCCAAAATCCTGAAGGCTGGGTTTCTTTTCATTATTTTCGACAGACAATAGTGCAGTTACAGTTTGTTCCACTTGAGATATTCGGTACAGCCTGTAGTGCAGTCTAGCAATAAACAGTGAACATACATTCTCAAATAGGTCACATTTTTATGCAGGCTGACCTGAGAATGAGACTCAAATATCAACTTTCTTTCTTCAGAATCCAAGTAATAGTTTGCCTACACACACACACACACACACACACACACACTGGCTTGCCTCGCCTTTCGGTTTCTCTCTACCAGCAACTGCTTTCTTTGCCAGCAGTAGGTTTTTTTAATAAAGTCGACCAGAAAAACACACCTCGCATTGCACCCGCTATTCTATTGTCGTAACAGCAGGTGAGCTGTGTGTGGAGGAAGCTTGCTGTTAATTATGTAGCTGATCAAAACCAGCGTGCACCGAGCGACATCGCAAGGTGCACTTACAGGTTTGTACAAAGCGATAACATGAGTAGAACCTGCATTAAATAGGAGAGGAGCGTCACAATTAGTGTGTTGTAGTGTAGTGCAGTGGGATGTAACACCAGAGAACATCTCTCTCTCTGCAGAGCATGTGTGACTGACAGTTGTTGGGAGGGGAAGTGCGAGGGCAGACTGTCACCTAGTTAATCAGTCGCAGATGGCATCGTTCTCCTGGGTGGATGAATAAAATGCTAAAATGGGTCGCCAAATAATTTACCTGGGCAGACGACCAGAGTAAAGTCTATGTGTGGGAAACACTGAATCAGACATATTGTTTGTGACCATTTGGGACGATTACTTGTACAGTTACACATTGACCTACACAACTAATGGAAGTCAGCAGATGAGCTGTACTGATGGTTAACATTAGACCACCAGTAGATGCAACACTATTAAGAAACAGCATTGATGAAGAGTAATGATTATATACACAAAACAAAACTCAGTGATCAGAATAATAACAAAATCTTCTGTCAAGCCAGATGGCTCTAAAGTGTCCTGAAAATTAACAAAAAACTCCCATTACTAACTTTTTTTCTTGATTACCTTGATGATGAATGCAAATTTATTTCGGACGTGTGAAAACAAAAACAGAACAAGAAGTTGGATTAGTTCGACAAATAAGCATGATAAAATTAAAAGCATGTTACAAAGTATATTCCGTTAACTAGCGCTGACTGAAAAGGAGCAGAAGGAAGTATACACTTGTTTAATCCTACCCCTCCTCCACAACTCAGTAATTAATCATGCTCAATTTTCTTCCTGTGAAGAAAACATGAATTCCCAAGAAATAAATGCCATTAATATTTTCTTTATTAGCACTGACATTACCTACTAAACATGGGTATGTTGGCATTGTGAGCATGTTCTGATGCTGGAGTACAGTCTCACTGACTCTTAAACTTTTATTCGTAAATGACTTTGATCACTTTTACTATACACCATACAGTGGTAGCCACATAGAAGTTCCCCTCCCAGCCTGCTGCCATGCTGCTGCCATGCTACTCCCATCAGAGTCCCAGCAGAGCTCCAGAAAAGTCCCAGTGGCTGGAGTGACCCCCTCCTTTTCCTGGGCGCGACTAGTTTTTACTGGAACTCCACCCATTCAATGAAATACAGGACATGACCAGGAGATGGCGCTTCTCTCACAGAATACAGTACATATCGCCAGAGGCGGCATTTAAAGCGCCGCCTCTGGCGGTGAGTGGAAATTCACATTATTCATAGAACCACGAGTACATGTTTGATTTAAGAAGTGAAATTATAACAGACCTAGCTACTGGAGATGCGCTGGCCACTGTTTTATCTGGAAATAAATTGTTGTAGCTAATAATATCTACTGTCAATTTTTTTTATCACAATTTATTTACTGTGAATCTACATTTTAAGAGGAAAAACTAAGGGAGTGATGAAAAGCCTTTTGGAAGATGTTTGCAGTTGCAGGTATTCAGTGCATGCCTCCGACCAGGGAATTAGCATTATCATTGCTCAACCTTTTGTTTGCACTAATGGGCCACCTATTGGTCACCCATTGTCACACAAATCATGCAATCCTGCAATGCAGCTGGCTGTTCAAATTTGAACATCATTTGTGTTTGTTGTCAGAGCTTAAATCATATGTTCAGACACAAACTTCCAGAAGTATTCCAATTTTGTAAGGACGGAAATTACATCTTCTGTGAGAGCTGGACCGGAGAGAATATCATTGGGACCAATGTGTATATTACTACTAGTGATACCAGTCATGGAGAATGGCGTGTTTTTTGGTTCAGACTCAATGTCCACCCTGTCTGGGCAATAAGTGGCTTGTTGGTTTACAGTACTTTGTCCACTTGTCCACAGGTATTGTCACCTGACTCTGCATCACTTGCATCAGTGTCTAATATCATGTCCACATCACTCTATCCATTTTGGATGATAACAATCACATCCAGCACACAAGGATCTGTCCTTGCTGGTGGCATTCCAAAATGGAAAAAAAATTGAATGTTTATTATCAGGTTGTAGACAACCTGTAGGAGAAGTGGTGGGGGTAAGGAAATTGACTCCAATATAAAGTGTTTACACATTCACACATTTCACTAGTCACATAATTGTCTGGCTAACCTATTGTACTCTGATTATCATCCTGGAAGGTATGCATGCAGCCCCAACACACCCTAAACTATACTGAACAGTCACACCTGCTCCAGAGAACAACACTTTTTTATATTTGCCTTTGGAGAGGTAGTTGGATGTTGTTCAATGTTTATTTATCTTATTTTTACTGCAGTGTAGCCTGACAATTCAGTGACAAATAAAATGAATAGAGACAGTAGAGATTTTTTTTTCTCATTTTAATTTAAAGTGAAAGCGGTAAATAAGCATAACAAGAAACTTAAAAAAAAAGAATAAAACAAAAAAACAAAAGCCAAGGTGCCTCAACATACCCCATTTGGGATTCAGTCTCTCAAGGAGTGTTCATTTTTGTGTCACTTAACAAAAACCAAGGCGCTGTTCTTCAGGGTCCACTTTTCGGGGGCTCCTCAACCCATCGTTTATTTTGCTGCAGATACGCTGCCACTGGTTCGCAGACAGATCTGGGAAGCGCTGGGTGATGGGAGCACGGATGCTCCTTTTGATGTTCTGTGGCAGTGACGATTTGCCGTTTGAGCCACTCCAATTTACAGTTCTCCCCCAGCGCTGATACTCAAACGGCGTAACAGCCATGGAGACATTGGATGCGTACACATCCGGTCTATGCTGGCCCCGCGAGAAAGACATCCTAAAGAACTCCTCCTTCCGCTCAGCCGAACGGGGTCTGAGCATAACGTCCGCTATGGGAGTTGTTGCCGGTGTCCTTGGGACTGGTGTTGAACAGATGGGCTGTGGGGCTGGGACTGGTGTGGACCCAGTGGCTGGTGTTGAGGGGGTGGGCTGAGGGTCCACGTCTGTCCCGAAGATGTGGTGACGTCTGACACACGTGGCAGCCACAGGCTCCTGATGTGGTGGGCGCTGGAGGGGGGTTTTCGAGCCGCCGCACACAGTCCTGCATCGTCTTCATGTTTTCTTGTGTAGCAGCAGAATGCTTTTGTACCACGTCATTAATTGAGCACCAGTGGTAGCCACTCATTGTAGGCGGAACCGAGTATAAATGCGGCAGCTCTCCCCGGCACTTTCTCTTTGCGCTCCTGTCTGACACGTCACTTCCGGTCCGGATGTATTGACTCTCGGCAGGTAGGATTGCACGCTGCTCGTCATTTCCATGTTATCAGGTGTTGAGCCCTTTTGTTCTCATAGCGCATATATGTTTTACTGCAGAGCGGCTGAGCTGATGTGTCCAGCTTGGTGTGCGCTGGTCCCGTTAAGCGGTAGTGGTAAGTGTCCTCTCTGTCTGCACGATCTTGGTCGATACATTTTTAAGCTAACGTTAGCATGGTTACAGGTAAATGCTGGTAGCTGCGTGTGTCTCTCCCTCTCACCACTCTGTGTGTATTCAATCCGGCCACAAAGGTATGTTGTAGTTTTACTGCGGCGCTTGAAACAGGAATGGTAGGCTCATTTTAATAGTGTTAATTTTGTTGTTTGTTTTTAGATGAGATACAGCCATTGGGCCTAACGATCCATGTGACATAAGAGTCACGATCAGCTGACCGCTGCTGCTCTGTCGGCTGCTGTGTCGCAGCTTAGAGACTCTTTTAAGTCTGCCTTCATGGCCATGTGTTTAGTTTCATTTTGACACCTTAATTTGGTTTGTGTTTATTTGTTTTCTTTACCCCACCTGTCTTGACTTTTGATATCTGTAACTTGTGTAATTTATTTGTTTAGGGCAGGTGGTGTTTATTTTTGTTTCTATACAATTCGGGCTATTTGCTTTCTTTTCTTTATGGTTGGTTTATTCTGGTTAATAGATATTTTGTTTGGTGTGATAATAATTTGACCAGTTTCTATTTTATACTAGTTTTGTTTCACTGTGTGACTATTCTCTCTGTTCATTTCCTTTGCAGAGGCCGGTGGTGCTGGTACCCTGGGTGGTGGTGTCCCCTTCCTCCTTGTGTGCTGTGCTCCCCTGGGATTATTTCGGTTATTCACAAAGTGTGAGTGTGTGTGTGTGATTGTCACGTGCCCGGGTGACCTATGATATTTTGTTTGGACCCCTTCCCTCACTAGTTTCTCCACGCCAACGAGCCTCAGCTTTGAATAGTCCTCTTCATAATTTGTGTCGAGGCTGCAGTGTTTTAATATTAAATAATAAAGTATTAATTGTGAACCACGTCTCATGCCAAATGAATTGAGCTTACTTGCGTGTCCTTAGATCAAGTGATGTAATTAAATATTTGGGTGAAAGCCCCAAGGTGGCGTTGTCTGCAGTTGGTAGGTTACGAGTGGGATCCCGTTAGCCCTACTACCCTCCTGAACACAGGCCAATTGACATTGCTGTGGCTGTGTCCAAATTCAGGGGCTGCAGCCTTCAATGACCTAGCCTTCGCGGTCCACGAGGGCCGGGTCCTTCGGACAGGTCTTTGAAGGCCTCGTCCACCGTTGTTAAATGGGACGGTCTAGCCTTCGGAGTATTTCCTGGTTGCCTCACCAGATGTTCCCGCCCCTTACCCTTACGTCACGATTGTGAATGAAGAGATGCATTAAAGTCTGTTTTGGTTCAAATCTATCAAACGTGTACATTTATTTGTGTGTGTATAAAAATTAACAATAAAATGTGTCATATCTAAATTGAATCATTAACATGACAAAATAAACATGAACCCGTTGGTGAATAACAACTATATTTACCACAGCATCACCAGCGTCACATATTTTAACTGAAAGTTGAAATTTGGAGGTTTTGAAGTTTATCATATCTGGCGTTGGATGTTACATGACTAAAAACCGAGTATAAACCCATTACTTAAATTTAAATGTCATGTCTTCGCCACTTGCTGTCGCCATTTTCTCTTGCCTCCTCTTCTGTTTTGGGACTGAGCAGCGGTGCGCAAAGGATCTTGGGATATAGCGGGCCACGAAGGATAGTAGCGATGCGTCCTCCAAACAGAGGGAAGGCCAGGCTGCATTTGTGGGCTGCGTTTGAAGCAGCCCTCGAATTTGGACAGCCTTCGCGCAGCATTGTGACGTAATTGGCCTTCAAATGCGCACTTCGTGGGCTGCAGCCCCTGAATTTGGACACAGCCTTTGTTTGGTGTCCTCCTTACGCTCGCCACACTTGCATCCGGGCAAGCTGCTGTGCAATGCCATCCAACCTTTCATTCAGTTCAGTGACGTCACTGTGGCGGCTGCACCGCTGTTTTTCTATCTGGTCGACTTTTTTCCCCTGATCTCAGGGGAAAAGGAGCCAGAAAGAGTCAAAACAGCCAATGTTTTTATGTTTATTATATTTATATATTTTGTGTTATATTTCCAGCTTAGAAAAAAAAAGTACTGCTTTTTTTTTTCCACGAGGCGAACTTTGCTCCGTGCCTCTGGTGTAGCAGAGCGTCTCGGCCTCTGCAAGGGCTGTGTATATACAATGAAACTCACATGTGTGATATTGCGAGAACACAATCCATCCTTTACACAGTAGACTTTAAAGGGGCACTATGTTGTTTTGGAGAAGAAATTCAATCTCAGAATTTAAATATTTGCAAACTCAAAAAATCTTTAAATTTTCCATAAGTGAATATACAAGCTGTCATCAGAAGAAAAAAATAAGGTTCAAGAATAATATTTGAAGCCAGAAAGGTGGCAGGGTCCTCAACATATAAACAAAGTAAAACGGTATAAACCATTTATTCAGTCGTGAAAACAAAAAACTGTCAGGGGTTAGGTTATACAAAATGGAGGACCCAAGCGCAGACACACAGGAACACACACAGGAGGCAGGATAAGGGGAACAAAAAGTGAGCTTTATTTAAATAAAGCTAAGAGTACAAAAACACAAGGAAACTAGATAAACCAAAAAGGGTCACAAGGACTAAAAACAAAGTGCAACAGAAAAGCAAAGTTCAAATCAAATGAAAAAACAAGGAAACAAAAATCCAAACATACCAAATGGGGGAAGACAGGAGGCGACACTGGCGCAACGACGGCGTACAGGAGATGACCGGGACCATCACAGCGGGATGACTGAACAGACTGACCAACATGTGAGGGAGAATAAAGACTATATACACAGACACTAACGAGGGGATCAGGGACAGGTGGAGTGAGGAGGGAAGAGGAACAGGTGAGGAAACAAGTGGAAAAGCACTGGGAGGGAAAACACAGGAGGAACTGAAAAGCAAGAAGAGACACACAAGGGTAAAACTACAAAGTAAAACAGGAAACAGAAACAAACATACACAGAACCATGACAAAAACTACAGAGTGCACCTTTAAACTCCTGCAGGAAGCGTTGTGTTTTCAGTGACAGATGCCTTAACACACAATTTAAGAAACAGCAAAGTGGAAGCAACAGCAATTATTTGAATAACTCATGAATGTGAAAAATGGACGGTGCTCACTCTGCTGTGTGGACCAGTGGTTTCACTCCCTCACTGTTTCCTGCCACACTTTATTTAGTTTGTGCTGACCACAAACTAATTCCGTCCTTTATTTCAGAATTTGTTACAGTCTCACTCTGTAACTGCTTCAACTAAATAAACAGAGCAGAAATCAGCTGCAAAGAAAGAAAAAAACACCTCTTAATAGGAGCAGATTAAGAGTCACGTCACGAGACAACAGCAGATAAATACCATGCAGGAAACAGAGCTGGTGGATCCTCATGTCAACATTAAAGTCCTCACAATAAGCGGCACAAAACAGCCCTCCCTCTCCTTTCTCCTCTCTACATCCTCTCCGCTTCCTATCTATAGCCCAAGTGCTGATTAACTCCCCATGAGGCTGAAGGCTTGAACACCACTGAGGCCTCCAAATTAAAGACTTCTCTTACTCTTCCTGTGCAATCAGCAGCTCCTTCCTGCACCTCACAACTCATGTTCGGTGCTTCCTCTCAGCACTCGGAGGAAATAAGCTAAATTCCTCTCACCCCTCTTCCTCGAACTTTTGCCTGGCTGGCGGGCGGGCGAGCGGTCGAGGTGTCGGAGCTGCGAGGAAACAGAGGACACAGGAACCTAAATTCACAGCCTCCTGAGTATAGTCGAGCTGTGTGGGGATGAGGTGGCCTTCAGTTCCCTGCAGCACAGAGCGGCTCTGCCACCGAGAGGTCGTCACAAAGTTCTTAACAAGCAGTTTGCTTTCTGTAAACACGTTTGTTATCCTGAAGGTTTCTATAGGAAGAAGCTTTGTCGCGGCTTTGATGCCGTTTCACCCGCTCGTAATGCAAATACAGAACAAAACACTCTTTCTACTCAGAGAAGTGCAGCTCTGATAATACTTACTTGTTAGTATTAAGGGTGAACTGGTTGGAAAGGTATCTGTAATCCAGAGGGTGAAACAATCAGAATCCTTTGTGTCTTTTTCTTGTTATTTTAGCTGTATATGAAATATTTCACACAGCCAGTTAAAGCAGAAATGTTACCCCTCAGCCTCTCACGCAACTTTTAGTTTATTTAATTTCCCAATTGATCGTGTGACAACGCTGTGCTCATACTTATACTGGTTAGAGTTCTATCTATCTATCGTAATTTCACTTACATATATAACGTAGGTACCTTTGTAGCTGAAGTTACATCAGTCACAAAGTTATTTCAACCCAAAACTCAATGTTTCCTTAAACCTAAACATTTTAATCTTGTCTCATCTCAACAAATACAAAACATATATTTCATCATAGGTTTTATCAACAAAGACTACATTTTTTCCATAGTTTTCCTGCAAATGCCTCAAGTCTGTTCAGCTGTATTCTGAGATTTTTGATAAATGATAAGCTCAGCATGATAATTGAGAACTTAGAGCAACTTAACACCCAGTTTAGCTTCATTAAAGTAAAATAATAATAATAATTTTTAGAGGATCTAGTAAAGAAGATTAATGGATTTTCACTGGAACTTCTGTGAAAGTGACTCTGCATGTAATTTACTAACTCAAACAGTGGATTTTTGTTATTCTTTAATCAGTTCACAGTCTCCTGTGTTATTCCCATTGGTCACTTTCTTCCTGGTAAACGAGTGTAATAAGGAGGGTCCACCGGGAATAAGTCTGAACACACGTCTGTGACTCGGTGCAGAAGAAAAACAAAACATTCATTTAGAAATGCGACCTCGCTGTGTACAGTTCAAATTTTATTTAAATCACATTATATTTAATGTTAATTAATGCTAATGCATAGTTTAATGGAACAAACAGCACAGGGTGTAATTAAACACCGAGGGCCTTGCACAAGCTTCTGTGTGTGTGTGTGTGTGTGTGTGTGTGTGTGTGTGTGTGTGTGTGTGTGTGTGTGTGTGTGTGTGTATGTGTGAGTGTGTGTGTGTGTGTGTGTGTGTGTGTGTGTGTGTGTGTGTGCAGTTGGCAGGTGAATGCACTTGGTCCCAAAAAAAATGTATTTTCATGGCTTTGTTCGTGCAGCGACAACGGCTCTGATCCAAGGTCAACATCACCAACAGCAGCAGTAATGAGGTCGGAGGTCAAAGGTCGCAGCAGACAATAGATGGGACAAACATGCCAGCGACCCTGGAGTTCAGGATGAGAGCTGTGACTGAGTCCAAACACCTGCTGAGGTCAGAGAGCATGCCGACTCTCACCGCTGCAGCATATCGGCTGACAGGTTCGTCAGTCAGTTGAAGGTAGCTGGCGACAAAAAAGGGACATTTCCACAAAGTATTAGTGGATGGTTGGGCTGTTTTGTCCATGTTTTGATCCACAAAGACCTGCAGAGAGCCTCACCACTTAGATAACATACACAATCAGTTGTTGTTTGTCTCTTTTACTGAAGATTTTTGACATGTCTGAACTGGGATGGGATGATGGTGGAGTTACAGGCGACAAGGCTGGCAAGCCGGTGACATTTGTAAGTGTGATATCATGACAAGAGCAAAATATTTTTTACACAAAGTCAGAAAATGTCCAGCTGTGTTTGTAGAGGGAAAAAAGCTGCTTTTAGAGAGACCAAATTCCAATTACGTATTTGGGCAACAAGAACTGGATATTTAGAAAAGCTCAGGACATCCCCAGCCATGTTTGTGCAGACAAAACATGATCTTTTCCAAACCCTAGTGTATTTATAAGTTTATATTTGATATGCTGATTGCATCTCAGTGATGCAGCTCAGGGGCAAAGAATAAAACTTGATTCTACCATAAAGCAGCATCATAATTACAGTTAATTACAGGTGATGGCTTGACTTTCTGCACATGGAGACAGTCGAACTATTTCTATATTCCATCTTTATTAATAGAGATTTATTCCACCATTTCATTTTCACCATCTCGAGTGTTATGTTTAATATTTAGACTATATTTCATCTTCAGCAGCTCACAGCAGGTCATTTCTGTCTCCTGCTGCGTGTTATTTCTGGTCTTCATCAGCACCAGGCCATTTGGATTTAAACTTCAACAATTACAGATTCATAACCAAGTGTCGAGTCTTTTTTATCTCGTGGTGAAGAAATGATTTAGAATATATGCTCATTGAGTTTGCAGTGAAGCCAAATTACAGTTTTTATTCTTGCTAAATGTCTTAAATCTGTAGTTACATGTTTCCATTTGTTTTCTGTGGAGTGGAGGAAGGAAGAAAACAAGAGGTTTCATCCCTGACTTTGTGCTTTATTGTTTAACATCATACATTACGTATGTTTTTTTTCTCGCATTGTCCACTTGCTGGGTTCACGTTCAGACATAAAGTATCTGCAGCACCGATAAATCCTGATGAAAAAAGGAGGTTCTTCTTACTGTCAAGTTTAATCTATTCTAAGTTTGACAAGGCAGAACAAAACAGCATTAAAACACTTAAACAGTAAAGTCTGAAGAATTCATTCATTCATTGAGCATCTATAAAACAAAGAAAGAGTTATTTTCTTTTAGTGGCAAGTTAAAGAAGGAAAGTTAAAGAAGTAATATTACATTTAGCAGACGCTTTTGTCCAAAGCGACGTACAGTAATTTGCACATTCATATACTGACGGCGGTGGTTGCCATGCAAGGTGCTGACCAGCACATCAGGAGCAGTTTGAAAAAAGACATTTATGAGGCACTGAACTATGGACTTCAAATGACGAGGGTTGCAGAGATTCCTTTTTTTTTGTCCCCAGGGAACATGGTGGTACAGTTTGAACCAGGATTCATCAGTGAAGAGGAGACTTCAGATGCCATTAAATGAGCATTTGTCCACTCAAGTCGATACAACGACAAACTCCACTCATTCAAGACCCTGGTGAGGACAAGAAGCATGCAGATGATCTTCCCTGAGACGTTTTTGGACAGTTGTACCGAAATTGCATCAGCTCTCCGGGTGGCCGGTCTTAGATGATGTGGCTTGGATGTGGAGGTCCTGGGCTGATGGGGTTCCTCGTGGTCTGTAGATGTACAGCCAGTTGGATGCACTGCCAGATTCTCTGAAATGACATTGGAAATGGCTCATGGTCGTGAAATGAACATTTAGTTAACAGGAAGCAGCTCTGGTGGATAATCCTGCAGTCAACAGTCCAACTGCACGCTCCCTGAAAACATGTGACATCTGTGGTGTTGTGTTGTGTGATGAAACTGCACATGTTAGAGTGGACCTTTGCTGCATCCAGTCCGAAGCACACCTGTGCAGCAATCACATTGTTTTAATCAGCATCTTGATTCGCCACAGCGCACATGTGTTTGGGTTATCTTGGCAAAGTGATTTTAAACCATAAAGACCTGAGAGGCATCATTATGTTGTGTGCTTAAATCTTCTACTTCAACCTGTGAAAAATGGGAGCTAACACAAAACTGTTGTTGTTTTTCTTGAGTGCACTTTCCCACTCACTGTTTTTTAGTATTTAGCCATGCAAATATTTTCTGACGTTCAAGTATTGTTTTCTGGGAAAGACACAACTCTGAGATTTCAAAGTTATAAAAGCACAAATGAAACATGACAAAATGTATTTTCTGTGAACCCTTTATTCATAAAAACCTACAAGTGGAAAAAAATATCTTTAACTTTGAGAGTTTCAGAGCAGTCAGGGTGGATTATCCACTTGTTTGATGCTTGATTAAAAACCTTCTGTGCTGAGCTTTCTAGTCTCAGCTAACAACAGGGGGCGCTGCTGCTGCTGACGCCTGTTTGTTTTCTTTTCACACTGTAGAACGTCTCGATGCCAGTCACGTCTCAAGACTCTGCAGATGGGCGGAAATATGCTTTAACCTCGCTGACCACCTGTTTAGCCGCCCACAACCCAAAACTCCACATCCTCAGCTGGATTAGCTGGCTAGCGAGTGGGTGCCATTGAGTTTGCCCGACCTTTGACCTCTGCTGAGTGCTCCCTCAGCTGTGTGGGTTTTGCTCGGCTGCAGTAGCCCGTCCCTCAACATTTATTTTCCCAGCGTCCTGCTTGACTCAGTTTGGCTCTCCGTGAAGGTTTGTAGAGCAGCAGCGAGCCGCGAGGAAGACAGAGACCCCAAGGTTGTGCCAGTCTGAAGGTGGAATGCCTTTGATTATACGATCTAATCCTCGCTACAACATGCCTGGCGGCCAAGGCAGGCGTGGGCGGCAGGTAATGGTGGATGGTAGTGGTGGTGGTTGTTGCTGTTGTTGTTGGATGTTGCTCTCACACAATCCTCTGACACAGGTAGGCGATTCATCCCCGGCTGGACGAGCTCCAGGCCAGAGTGGCGAGTGTGATTCACATCAATCCAAATTCACCTTCTTTATTTCCCCCACAAACCTTTTTCTTTTCAAGCACCACTTCTTCTTCTCTGGAACGCAGCTCTGTTTGGCACTAAACACCGCGGCTCGCTCTGTGAATGTGTGTGTTTGTAAGTGTGTGTGTGTGAGCGCGCTTTAATCCCCTGCTACCCAAAGACCTTTTTTTTTCTCTTTTTTTTTTTGTGAAAGTGGATTTCAGTCGAGGAGGAGAGCCGAGCCTCTTCTCTGTGTGTTTTTTTTCCCAGCGCTTGTGATGTCGGCCGCCCACAACCGCGGAGGATTTGGTCCAATCTTTGTTTACAATGCAGACACTGCTGACTTTTTGCTCTGTTCCAATTTTTCAATTATGTGTCCTCTGGCGGATAGCAATTACAATTCACTTGACGGAATACGAGCATCTTATTCCCCCCCCCCGTGTGCCGTGCCACGGTGACGTGGATAAAAACACTTGTTATCTTTAATATGACTACAATGTTCATTCCTCCCGGCGGGGCTAACTAAACAGAGGCTTATCTGTAACTCTGACACCACAATCCATCTCTGACACGGACAGACGCAGTGCATTAAGCTGATGCAGAATACGCCGCTCTCTCAGGCCTCCCCCACATGCTCAAATAAGCGTCTGTTTCAATTATTTTACATTGGAAGTCCGATTTGTCTTACTGTCACATTGAATTGCAGTGGAGGGTAAATTGATTGGAGTATATTGGATGGCGGGCCCGAGTGACAGGGTGGCTTCTCGGTAAAGATGGAGCGATGTGTCGCCTCCTCCACGCTGCCACATCTCACACTGGATATGTTTTTTATTTACCCTGCGAAGCAAATCTTTATTTCAACCATTTAGTCTGTTTTTTATTCTTAAAGAACAGGCTGCTTCAAGCCTTTTCAGGTCCTAATTCTATTTTCTTTTTTTGTAGCTCTGCCAAACGTTATTTTCTGTAATTGCAAAGTTTGTCATAGCCCCTGAGAACTGGGGGAAAATTGGGGGTGCTGTTCGGATGCACAACAAAATTAGAAAGTGTATCTTTAAAGCTGCACTTTGACAAATCCAGTAATCATTCTTGCCAACCTTTTAGCCTCTTTTAGTTCATTGTTTTGATTTTATGTCACATTTATTGTTTGGATCATCAGCCTTGTTTCCAGCTGTACTGATGAAGCTACTGTACACGACCTGCTCAGCACCAAACAGCAGACCGACACAGTTAGAGACCAACAGGTTAATAAAGTGGATCATTTTAGTAGCTAAAGAGACATATGTAGACAGAAAAGTGAATACTGGACTTACATTTTTCAGATGGACACAAACACAACTCATATTAGATGTCATGTTGCTCTGTGTCTCAGCTGTTTGATCATATGTGTGACTCAAATTTATGGTGATAATATGTCAGATGATAATTTTTCAACTCATTCTGCTGCCCCCTTGTGGCCAGGAGTCAATGAATCTTACTTTAAAGATAAAGCTATCTCTGGATTAAACCTAAAGAAACGTTTAATTCAAGTTAACAGTGCGTTTCATTTGCTATGTGCTATCTGGGGATTGGACAGACAGCAAACATCCTGTATGTCTTAACCGTTAACAGTTGTCAGGTTAGCAAGCTCTGACCATAATGAAATTATGTAAAAATCCCAAGATCCAGGAAAAGTAAATTACATATTACAGAGAAAAATAGGGAAAAATCTTTAAGAGCTAATTTGACTGACTAGCTTGTACCATAGCTGAGAAGGTTTGATAGTTAAAGGGTTTCCTTTTATTTGTCTGTTTTACGTGTGTTTATTGTTATTATTCCTTACTTTGTTGTGCTGTTGATCCTAAATCTGCACAGGGTGTTTTATTGTGATAATTGAAAGGATGCTGCTCTGTGTAGCAGCTTCAGTCCATTTCCTTCCAGAGCAGAAATCCGCTAAAACCACGAGTATTGTCATTTACTGAGTATTGTCTCGAAGGGGCCGCGCTGCCGTCGGAATACAATGTAGATGTGCCCTGTGAAATCTGGGCTTTAGCGGACCTGCTATCAGCTCTGAAAACCATTAATGGTTGAACTAGAAATAAAATAACTTTTAATTGGACAAAACAAAATAATATAATACTTGTTTTTGGAAAGCATGTTGAGCGACAGGAAGCAGTATTGATCCATTTGTTAACAAGACATTAAAGTTGTTCGAGGTCATATTATGCTTTTTGGGGGTTTTCCCTTTCCTTTATTGTGTTATGAAGTATTTCTGTATATGTAAAAGTTCTGCAAAGTGAAAAAGTCCAACGTCCATGTTGTCTGAAACCCCTGGTTTGGAGTTGAGCCTTTACTTCCGTAACTTATGTGCATCACTAGGTAACAGGTGTTTTATAAATATACTATATTTTATAGTATATAAAATATTATATATTATTTATTATAAAATATATACACTCCAGTCAGTCAGCAGACACACAGGCTGTGTCTCAATTCAGGGTCTGCATACTTCGAAGGATGCGGCCTTTGCTGCCCTCGAAGGCGAGTCCTTCAGAGAGACCTTCGAAGGCCACGTCCAGCGTTCTTAAATCGGTCTAGCCTATGGAGCATTTCCTGGTTGCATCACCAGATGTTCCCGCCCCTTACCCTTACGTCATGATTTCTGCCGCCCAGGCCCGTCGCCATTTTCCTTCTTTCTTTCTTCTGTTTCGGGTGCGCAAAGGATCTTGGGATATGGGAGGCCGCGAAGGATAGTAGCAGTGTGTCTTCCAAAAAGATGGAAAAGAAGGCCGCATTTGTGGGGTGCATTTGAAGGAGCCTTCGAATTAGGACAGCCTTCACGCGGCATTGTGACGTAATTGGCCTTCAAATGCGTCCTTCGAAGGACGCTGCCTTTGCGGCCAACGAAGGCCGGGTCCTTCGGAGAGACCTTGAAGGCCTCGTCCACCGTTGTTAAATGGGACGGTCTAGCCGTCGGAGTATTTCCTGGTTGGCCACCAGATGTTCCTGCCCTTACCCTTACGTCACGATTATGAATGAAGAGATGCATTAAAGTCTATTTTGGTTCAATATCAAACAAATATCAAACGTGTACATTTATTTGTGTGTGTACAAAAATTAACGACAAAATCTAAATTGAATTATCAACATTACAAAATAAACATTAACCCATTGGTGAATAACAACTATATTTACCATAGCATTACCAGCGTCACGTATTTTAACTGAAAGTTAAAATTTGGAGGTTTTATAGTCCCTTGAAGTTTAACATATCTGGCGTTGGATATTCAAATGACTAAAAACCGAGTATAAACCCATTACTTAAATTTGAATGTCATGTCTGCGCCACTTGATGTCGCCATTTTCTATTGCTTCCTCTTCTGTTTCGGGACTCAGCAGCGGCGTGCAAAGGATCTTGGGATATGGGAGGCCGCGAAGGATAGTTGTGGTGCGTCCTGCGAAAAGAGGGAAGGGCAGGCTGCATTTGTGGGCTGCATTTGAAGGAGCCTTCCAATTGGGACAGCCTTCGTGCGGCGTTGTGACGTAATTGGCCCTCAAATGCGCCCTTCGTGGGCTGCAGCCCCTGAATTGAGACACAGCCAGCCTGTTGCTACTGCTGTACCGGCGTTCTTTTAGATCACACTACCTTGCTCGGCATGACCTGCCCTACTCTGCCTCTGTTTGGCTACATCCTGCCCGTTAAGTTATGCAAATGTGCAACTCTCACCAAAGATTGAACAGAGGTGATGAGATGTCTCACTCTGTAGCTAAAACAAAGCGTTCAAGACACAGTGTGAAAAAGGGATGCTGCAGCATTGCACCACACGAGAAAAATAACGTGTTTTTTGAAAATTAAAGTATGTAAACCTATTCTACTAGGACCCCCATATAAAAGTATGAACCTGAAAATTAGCATAATATGAACTCTATAAATATTGTAAGATTGTAAAGTCTGAAATACGTTGTGTTGTTTTTTTGAGCTCGTTTTCCAAAAATCTGTTTTTGTGACTGCATGTTGCCTCGTTAACATGAATGTGCTTTACCGTGCACACTGACTGACAGAGTGAATACACTTCACCCTTAACATGCAGGCTGAATTGATTTTATTCAAACAATCGCAAAAAAAAACCAACCCGTTAGTTTCCTGGTCAAACAGCAGCAACAGAATTTACATTCACGTTTTTAATATGAGAGGGAGGCTGACATGTAAATGAAGAAGCGGAGTGCTGATTGTAAAGGAGTAGGTGGAGGAGGCTTCAGTCACCTGTTCGCAGGCCGGCTGTAGAGTTTCAGCGGCGACTGTCAGCGGCTGACAGAGAGCAGAAAGACACTTAAGATAATTGGCTACCATCCCTCCCGCCATCACCTGCGGTAAGGAATTAAAATAAGAAATGGGGGAAATGACTCTAAGCTCTCACAGCTCAAGGCTGAATCATAAATCAGCCGTCAGTCATCGCTGACGGAGAGCAGCTCAGATGAATCATCTCCTGGCACATTCCCTTTTCTCTTTTTTAAAGCCCAGCTATCTCAGTCATTAGCTCTCCTGGACTTATGAAAGGTGTGACTGTGTGAGTGTGTGTGAGCGAGGAACACACACCAGGATGATCCTTAACTGTAATAGATGTCAAACGACGACTCAGGGAGCCAGACTCTGTGAGCGCCGCCAAACCTGGGCCGAGCAGCGAGCCGCCGGGGGACAAACGACAGCGACAGTGATGTGTGGAAGGAGGGAGGTGTTGAGGGGAGGTGTGTCGGGGTCTCTGCACATGGTTAATGTGCTCCTGGTGTATCTGAGGAGGTGGTGGGAGGGCAGTGTGCTCCTGTATTGTCTCTGACAGAGGTTGGTCTGATGATTGGCGGAGGAGGAGGAGGAGGTGATGACATGTACAGTCTGTTTGGAGGCTGATCTCAAGGAGAAATCCTTCAGACTGTTGGCCTCACTTTGTGTCTCACATGTAAAATCATTATAGTCAAGTCAGAGCATGAAGCTTCTGTTAAAGATAAATCCATGAGCATCTTATAAAAACCCAGACGGCTGTTCATCAATACATTGTTTCCTTTATGATACAAACTGAGTGATGATAAAATCTGTGTTTAAATCAGGAGATACAGTACAGTAGAGTAACATCTTAGGCTTATATATATCTCCTTTAATCCTACAGTAGATGGGATATCCCAGAGGCATAGAGCTGGGATATTAACCCAATAAGTGTCGTAAAATTATCAGATTTACGTACAGAAATAATTTTAATATACGAGCGGCACAAGCAAGGGCTGAGAGGAATATTTCTATTAGAATATGTATTGGATTTTAACCAAATATGCATATGACACACGACCCACATTAACATCAGAGGTGGCAAAAGTCCACACACTGTTTCCTCCAGTAGAAGTTCAGATACCTGTGTAAAATAAAGACTTCTTTACTCCAGTAAAAGTAATAGAGTACATGCTCTGAAATGTACTCAGAGTATTAGAGTAAAAAGTCTCCCTCTGAAGGACATTTGTGGTCAAAGCTAACTGAAGCTCACGTCATATTAATATAATTCAAAGACTATTAAAGTTAAAGGTAGAATCACTAGGATTTTGTCCCAGCTGTTCCTGAACGCACCACAAAGATAGTTGATTGTTGAGTCTCATTCCCAGGACGTCAAATAGCCACATTTTGGGTTGGTAAAGCGTCCCAAGCAGCAACAAAGAGAGAAAATAAGAAAATCTCTGCAGATACGAGACACTAACACGCCTTTTCTCCACATTCCAGTCTCCCTCTCTGTCTTTGTTCCATCTCGCTGTGTCTGCCGTGCGTGATGTGCACTGATAGGCTAAAATCAGTCTTGTGATGTTGGGAAGGCAGCGTGCGATGACGCCAAATAAAAATAATCCATAATTCACCTCAAATGCATCAAACTAAAGTAACGAGCCAGTTTTGAAAATGTGAGGAGGAGAAAGTTCAGATGTTTGTGTTCAGATGTAGAGAGGGAAAGTCAAAGAGATACTCAAGTAAAGTACAGATACCTGAAACATCTACTCAAGTACATCAATTAAGTTTTTGTATTTGACCTCCTACCTCTGATTGGCATTCTAACTAAACTTTCCAACTTTTCCCCCTCCTAGTGTTTCCCTGTGGTACTACTGTTAACGCTGCTGTGGCAGAGACAGTGTTAGCAACACTGCTACTGTCCAAAGCAAAAAAAAAAAACAACAACCGTGAGAATCCCAGTTTGATCTAGAAGCCCTGATCTCAGTGCTGTGAAAAAAAGAGTAAAACAGCTGGTTGTATCTATAAGCAGGCAGGTTTTGTTTACCTCGGTTTCCATCACTCTCCCTCTTCACCTTCTTTGCCTCCTCCATCAGTGGGGTTCTTGTTCTTTTGCAGTGTAGAGTTTCCCGACAGGCAGGTATGTAGGTTGACAGGTAGCCTGTCCAATCTTTTCATTCAGACCTCTATTCGGTCTATTGACTGAGTCCTATGTTCTATGTTAGGATTTTCAGAGATTTTCTAAAAATATAACAAAAAATGCTTCTAGAATAAGTCACCAACCCTAGCTTGAATAGTGTCTCCATTTGCTTTGTGCATTGCATTGTGGGAAACAAGGATCCATCAAGTCCACACTCAAAAAAATATCGAACATTCAGTGAAGTGGCAGTTTTGGGACATTTCTTCACTGTGATCGAAAATCCAGTGGAATCTGAATGAAGTCTGGAACTGAAACACTGAGTCTTGTTTTACCAAAATATCATGTCAACAAGGATTAATTGAATTGGATTGAGAGACACACAGTGAGAGAGAGGACAGAGGGACGAGGGAGGACGAGGAGGCGGTGTTGTGTGTGTGTGTGCGTGTGTGTGTGTGTGTGTGTGTGTGTGTGTGTGTGTGTGTGTGTGTGAAACCTCTTGCTCAGCCTCTCTTGACCTCCCGCCTTTATTTAAGTGCTGAAAGAGGCAATTTGCCTGCAGCCCGCCTGCGTTCTCCGCCCGCCGCTCCGTCTGAAGTAATCTGCCATTTCAGACCCATTTTTACCTGATTGCTTCGTCAGAAACGAAGTGACATCGAGGTCACACGCTCGGATTGGAATGTAGATGCAACACAAACACTGTACACCCACAGATTGAAAATGAGGAGTGGACTGAAGAGAGAGGGATAAGAGAGAAAACATGTCTGACATTCTCAACTTGTAGCGGAGCTGATAAAATGTCGGGTGGCGCGGCAGGTAGACGACCTTCAGCATCGCATCTGTGCCCTGATCCAAGCATACAGGTAGAGCAGGGAGGTGATAACGGTGTTTTTATATGCAAGACCTGGGTTTGTAATTAATGTTTTTCTCATTCATGAATTGATTATTCTTGTAGATGTATATTTAAAGCAGGCCATAATCAATATTTTATTTTAATGATGGATCAGAGGTGGTCCAAAATCATCAGTGGCAGGTACATTTTTAAAACCCCAATTGCCCAAATCAATCCATTAGATGCCCTGACTGGGCTGCACACAGACTTCCCTGTTAGGGCTTTAATTCTACCCGCTGAAGCAACATTTAGGATTTCATTGACTAAACGATACGCCAGTAATCAAGGGGAGTTGTTTGAAGGCTTTACATGTGAGTTACCTCTTTTTTTAATTGTTGGTTTGTGTGTTTATGGTTCCACAAAAGACTTTGATTGCAGCTGCTGTTGTGATCGTAACTCCAAATGGTTTGCATTGCTCGAATCACAACAATCTCAGCTTTCCAATGATGTGTCACGTGTGTACTCACTTTAGCCATTGTATTGAAAATGCATTAAGCCCGCAGGCCGTCGGAATGGGAACAGGTTAGTAAGGGCCCGTGTCCACAGTGTTTCTTCTGAGCGCCAGCGTCTCTTCTCAGCTGTTCCCAATGAGGAGCAAGTACCTGCTGCAGCAGCCGGCTGCCAAGAGAAAAGACACGACATTCAGCATATTTTTTCCGAGTTGAAAATCTCAACATTGTAAACAAAAGAGAGAGAGAGCGTTTTGAACACTTTTCTACACTGTGACACCAAATATATTACAGATTTAAAGGGGCTTTGTGTAACAATGTGCGGCAAATTACATGTATTACTCACTCAAGTAAGAGATGTCATTTTTTCACATTTTTATGAGAAAACAAGCGATTAATCATGTCTGGCATCATATAAATAACCACAAGTACGCTTTTGTTTTTAATGAGCTCTGGATTTGAAGAGATCTTCGTGGTGAAAATAATTGATAGATTTTAATCTGTCTTTGGATTTCTGTGACTAATTTAAAATTAATTAGTTGCAGAAACACAAAAAGTATTAGTCAGCCAGGGATTTTGAGGAAAGACCTCATGATTTGATTATTCTGTATTACCGCACAACAAGCGGACGCAAAGAACAACAATAAAAGCAGAGATGAAACTGAGCAATGAATCATTTAGCTGTAGCGTGTTGGTCGTGCACTAAATCACAACCGCGATCCACTGATTGATTTCATTCACAGCATCCGTCACATCCAGGCCAAACGATAGTGGTGAAAATGAATTTAATTTAAAACGAATACACCTGCACGCTCAGATATCGCTTCGTATTCTGTTTGGTTTACACGTAAGTGCAGGATAATTTGTTTACATGCATCTTCTTATCCTGAAGACTAATAGCTTTTTTTGTGTATGAATGAACAAAAGCAGCTGATTATTACCATGGAAACAGTCCAGGAAACAGTGCTGCAGAGGAGAGTGTGTTCACATTAACATCAGTGTGTAACTGTGAGGCCAGTAACAGGCTGCTGCAGACAGGAGACTGTGTTTATAGATGTGGACCTACAGTACAGAACATAGTGTGGATAAGTGAGACGTGAGACACCAGACAACATACATCACCGTTCCCATAACAACATGACCGTTGCAGGCATAGCGGACCTTCATGCGCTTGCTTGTGGCGCCTGCCTGCAGGGATTTTCTCCTATTCAGCCACACAAGATGTCGGACACAACAGCCTGGCTCACAGCCGGTGTTACACTTCCTCCGAAGGTGTCGGATGGAGTTGAGGTCAGGGGCCTGTGCAGGCCGAGTAAGTTGTTTCACAGCAAACCATTTCTTTCTGGAGTTGGTTCTGTGCTTGGGGGCACTGTCAAGAAACGAGAGAAACAAACAGAAAGCGTTGGCACAAAGTTGTAGAATTGACCACATAGTGAATGTGAAATAAGAGCAACAACACTTACTGGAAGTTCATTGTCTGGATTGAATTATGATGCTGTCAATCAAACAAAGCAGCCAAAGTCCCAATCTTTCCTTTCCTCGTCTTGGTGCTATCTCTGTTAAAATACAAATCTACACCAGAACAAACAACTTGGGTGTGAAAGTATAGGAATATTGTTCTATAGAGGTATATTATTTTTTTGGTGTTACCATTAACTTTATGGACTTCACCGTCTGGACATTAATATACATAAACTATTAAACAGCTTGGTTGGTGAGAAGTGTGTCTGTGCATGTTTCACAGAGGCAGTGTTGAAAGGCAGGTTTTTCTCACCACTGTTGCCAAGTGCCAGCTCATCGGGGAATATTGGGCCTCTGTAAATCTGTAAATTGAAGAGTACGGTCCAGACCTGCTCTAATTTAACAGGGACGAGACATCTTTTTACGTGATTTGGCGCTGGATAAAAAAAACTAACTTGACTTGACTTCACACCTGCCATCTGAGGACGTCATGGCTTATGAGGACGTCTTGTCTAAATGGGTTTGGCATCGATATGAATTCTCACGAAAATGACCTGTTGTCACGTGACTTCATTATCTACTTATCTGTGATACTGTGCTGTTGTGTTGATGTTGTCACCAGGGCTGAATTATTATGTTCTCGATAAATTAAGCATTATCTGAAGATCTCATTAGCACAAGTTAATTAGCTCATCATCCGACGATATCGAACCATTTATCTTGTGTTTGGGATTTAAGTATCTCATAATCTCAAGATATCTAAAGCTGTTTTTTAATGATGAGGAGGCTTATTTTGAGCATCACACGATTATCTTCTAATCAGCAGAAGAATCTCTTATCTTGAAAGATCAAACCATTTTCTCGTAACTGTAATTACATATACTTGTTATTTATTTTAATTTACAGTACATGGTCTGAATGTTTGGTAATGGCTCTTTTCTTCACTGATGTTTAAAATCTCAAACTGCTTTAAATTCCGTTACAGGCAGCTTTTGTTAGCACTGAGTGATGTCTGTTTAATTCAGTTTTAATAAGCATGCAGTTATTGTCAAAGGACTATAGGCAAATATTACTTTATATACTGTAAAATAAAGGATTAGTTGCCGTCAGCAGAAGCTCAACTGGTTTCTGTTTGCTTTGAGGTTAAGATTAAGGAAAACTCACAGGGAATAAATGTGAGTCAAAGTTATCTCCCTCAAGGTTTCGTAGACTTGCGTGTGTGTGTTAAAACATGTCAGTTATCAGCTCAACAATTCAAGTCTGGAGATGAAAGATTTCTTCTCTGAGGAAACTTTTCTCTACAAACAAACTCTGAGCACAGTAAACTCTGAAATGTGAGGCGCAGCCGCTGGCGAGTGTCTACCTGCTGTTACCTTCTGAACTCCAAACAAGTGTCAGAGCATGCCGACGTGTCACCCTCCTTCACCCTGATTTCCCCCGGCGAGGCAGCCAGCCTATTTGGAGTTTCAGGTCGCTGCTCTGGCCTTTTTGCACCGAAACCTCAGTGGGTAAGAAGCCGGTCCCCGTGGCTGTCTGCCCGCACTCAAAGGAGCCACCGGTGACCACGGAGCAGCCCGCTCGGACTAATGAGGTCCCTGGGTACACGAAGGCAGCATGATGGCGAAGGCTGCGGCGTGCTGCCTCGGTCCTGTCCTGCCTGTAATGTGCTGTAAGCTGCTCTTCAACATGATGCAACAGTTCTGCTCTGCAGGCACACGATGATGCGAAAGCAGATTGTAGTCACTGAGACATCTGAACAAAACAACCGAGAATAATCAGAGATTCTGTTTTTCTCCAGTGAGAACTCCCCGTTACTCCTTTCTTATCCAATAACTCAGTGGTTCTGAACAGTGTTTGCATACCGGACCTGACATGCCTAAATTAAAAAATCTCTCTGAGAGAAACTACTGGCATCTCAAGCTGCACATTTCTTGAACACAACTATTTAGACAAAATACATGATCCCCAATAAAACCTCCGCTTGTGGTTTTAATTCTGTGCAGATTAAACCTATCACATTTAACAAGTCAATTAGTGACTTCAGAGGCTTTAGAGGTGCTGGGAGATTGATTTTGTGACCTTTGGACAGAAGCAAAACTCACAAAAACAAAATATATGTTATTTCTCTTGGATGGCCACAGAATCAGCAACTTTAATGATAATGAACTGTTTATCGACCTCCCCTGACGTTCACATTCTTGGGTTGAACGTGATTATGTCGCCATCCTCAGAAAAAAAGCTCACTGTGCAGACATGAGAGCTGCATCAACTCCTCCCGTCTCTCCTCTCAGGTGATTAGGCCCTGCCCCATATTAAAGGGAGGTTTGAAGAGAAGGAGCTTTCATTTCCACAGACCAAGCAGTCCTAAATGCTTCACAGTGTCTTCTGTTCTTTTGAGGACGGAGCCCTGCTGGTCCTGTTTTCACAGCTTTGTTTTATTAGTTTAGTTTATGTCGTTTTTCTTAGTTTAGGGAGGGAAGCTTGCCCGCGTGGCTGGCCCAGACTTTCTACATTCTTTTGTTCATTTTGGCCTTCAGACTCCAGATAGTTTTGCTTGATTTTGGTATTATTCGTAAATAAAACTCAGTTGATGGCCTCTTTTTGTGTTGTTGGTCAGAAGCTAGAGCCAACTGTGTGTTTTTCAGTGTGGCTGCAACAGTTACACCCAACGAAAAATTACCCGTTTTGAAAAGGAAAGGTTGATATTTGGCAGAAGTGGTGTGGCATAATTTAAATAAAAGCATAAATAAACACTTGATATCGGGTGGTAGCACATTACTGGACATGGTAACTGTAAAATTATTACCAAAATCCCATTTATATTATATTTATGTTACTCCCTCACTACTTAAAGCGATATAACTGGATAGCAGTACTTTGTTAGAGCTGCTGCCTACATTATGATTTGTCGACAAAACACCAGCTGCGTGTCAGGTGAGGAGACTTTCACTTGCAGGACATATTTTTCTTTTTAAGGATGTCGTCACACTGTTTGGACCTCCACATGTGTTCTGTCTGACCAAAATACTTTCGACATGTATTTTTACTTTTTATTAACATGTTTTTTCCTCCCGTTCAGCTCGGCTGTGATGTAAAAGTAACACTGGGTGAACACGTTATTTTACACTAATGTATTTGTAAATAAATTAATTACAGAGTATGATCTGGACCTGCTCCAATGGTAGAGTGTGATGAGATACATTGCGTTGTGAAGTGGCCCTATACAAATAAAGATTGATTGATTGATATCCACATAAAGTTGACATGGTGTAAATGGTGACTGATGTGCTGCTTTCACTTTGGTGAACGTGCAGACTCACCGTTTGGTGTTTTAAGAGATCAATCCTACAAAACACATTATGTATTTATAAATCTAACAATGATTATTTTATGAAGAGGATTAATTATGTTGTTTCTACCTGATTTAAAGTAGAACAAAGAACAAAAAAACATCTTGTTGAACCTCCTGCAATACAAACAGTATCTGTGGACCCCGAGGCTCTCAGACTTCACGCACCTCTGCCTGTGTATATGTGGCTCGTCTACACACATCCTGTTTTCTTTCATATTAAATTTTGAATGAAAATTTGATTTACCTCAAACATATAAATGGTTGCTCCAGGAGAGCCAATCTCTTGAGGAGACGGTGTATTTCAGACGGAACGATATTAAAATCAAGTGCAACATCAAAATGTGGAGCTCTGCTGTGCTGCTGCTGGATGGATGTATGACCCGTGGGAACAAACTGCAGCGGATCCTTTCTGTTCAACACATCTCTTAATGTTGACCTTTTACAAACAGCCTGTTCCCACTGGGACTTCTGACGACACGACAAAAATGGCAGTCCGTGCCGCAAAGTGAGGACTTTTCTTGCTTACACCCAGCATTTTAAAACCTGCGGCTGTTTTTTCTGTCGACTGCTCCAAAACATTTCACATTTTCAAAATAGAGATGGACAGCGGTGGGGGGGGGCATCAACACAAAGGTCAGTGCCTCACCTTCCCCCCCCCCCCGGCGAACAGTGTCAAGGAAATGATGTGACCACCACTGTGGCATTAATTCCCATGAAAATCACAGGTTGGCAGGGAGGCTGCCATCCCCGCCTACCCCACCCCCTCACCCACAGACAATTACAGGTCATCCGGGCTCGTCGCCATGCTGCTGTTGTCTGTGGAAATTGCAAGCTGTTGCTTAAGAGCCCAGGAGAGTGACTTTAATTAAAGGCTGCAGTGACCGACTGCTGCTGGCAATCAGCAGACGCCTGCTCTACCTGCTGCCTCTGTCTGTCTGCTGCTCCCTCCTCGCTCCTCTCTGAGGCATCGCTCCACTCCTGGTCTGTTCTTCTTCTTCTTCTTCTCAGCTGTGTCTGCTCCTCTATCTAAAGTTATTTTAGGTTCTTGCTAACAGTTAGCAGGTGCTAAAGTTGGCAATTTTTGGACAGTCAGTAAGTTTGCAAGTCAGGAGGAAGATATTTCAGCGCCTTCTGAGTGTCAGGAGATTTTCTTTGGACGTTCATGCTCTCCAGATGATGACTTTCACATATCTATGACCTGACTTTTTTATCACGGGGCCATCATCTGGAAAACAAAGTTCCATTTTTACACAGGACATTTTAAAGTTACAGTTTAAAGTTATTGATGATCCCCAGAGGATTCAAAATAATATTTTCAGTCGGAAGCATCCTCATTGTTTTTTAGGGGTGTAAACTACAGAGTGCATACCACCCCCCTCCTCCCTTTAGGCTTGGGAAATTTAATTAAGTATTTTTCTACTCCGGAAGGAGAAGAAAGATAACAAGGTTGTTGAAATAAAAGGGGCTAGTCCTCTGGGGAGCAGGAATATGCTAATTACATTTTTTTTACATTACATTTTGATATTTTTTGTGTGGACGCTCAAAAAGAGTCAACTCTGCAAGTGCAAGAGACCAGAGAGAGCACCGTGGGAAGTCCAGGTAGCAGTATTTTTATCATCGAATAATAATAATTCAGCTTCTGTAAGAGCTACAATCACAATGAGGACCTCGTTGGAAACAAACAGTTGCTAGCGTCCTTGCTAGCAGGGTTTGATCATTGACAAATGGACAGAAGACACTGTGTATGAAATCTATTGTTATGGATTTACTCTACAGAAGACACCTGAGTCCCAGGCTGGATTATTCAGCTCCTGTCAGAGCTACAATCACAATGAAACACACAGCTGCTGGTATCAGTGCTAACGGGTGTCCATCACTGAAGAGAGGATAACATAGAGACTTGCACTAAAAGTCTGTGGTGTAAGGTTTAGTTTCTCTCTTGCATCACTGTTTGTACTTTCAGACATCTGCTGTAAGTTACTGCCGGTGAAAACCCAACACTCCCTGATGTTTCTGCTTCATAATACAAGCTGTTAAATAACTAAATAAGAGGGATAAAACTAAAAACTAAAAAAAGATTTATCAGAGTATTGTTCGAGACTATGCCTGACACGTCATTTAAATTATACCCAAAGATGGTTTATGTCGTTTTAGGTAGTTCTTGACGTGTTTTTTGTTTTTTCTCAAGGTGAATCGTCATGATTGACAGCTAAGCTCTGCTATGGGCGGGACCTCGAGACTGGGGCTCCACAGCCTGATCTCAATGGCGCTCTAAATGATGTCACAAATGTATGTGCTCCTAGCCAGGGTAGTTTGGCTTCATTTCTGTACAGTGGGAAGAAGTCCATCTTTATATCCGTCATGTTGGTGATCAGGTCTGGTTCACAGTCGGTGTTCCAGTTCATCCTAAAGATGTTGGATGTGGTTGAGATCAGGGCTCGATGCAGACCAGTCAAGTTCTGTCTCTGCAAACTGGGAAAACCTTTTTCCTGAGACAAAAACTGTTGACTTAAAAATCTGAAAACTGTCATCTAAAGTATTATTGTATGCTGTATTATTACGTAAGACCTTAATTGGAACAAAAATATTTAAACCAGGAAAAACAAACCTTCAGCAAAAGTACGCAAAAGAATGTGGACATGCTGTTCGCGTGATAATGAATGTCACTGTTGACTCCAGTCTGGTGTTGTTTTTATTTTAATCATTAAATTAGACATTTTGTTTGAAGTTAGTTTAGTCGGTACTTCTTCTCTGTACATTCACTCTGGTTTCCTTTTTGCTTTCTTGCTGTCTCTGTCATATCGTCTTCCTCACACCCCCTCTCTCTTCGTCTTCTTCCTGGCCATCGCTCTCATTTCCCTCCCCTCACTCTTCATCTGTGTGTGTGTGTTGGATTGATTGTACCTCGGGTTACATATTCTGTCCACATTTCTGTTCTCTGCCGCTCGCCTCTCCTTCACATTCGTCTCTGGAGTGCCGGCCGACTGTGGGCTATTACTGTCTCATTAAAGGGAGGCTGGGGAGACGCCGGCCTGATAAATCAATCAAACTTCCTCTCGCTGTGCCAGAGGGGAGATGGATCGAGATGGATTTTGTCCCAGCGAGAGAATATCCCAGGGTGCACCTCTTCCAAATGGTGTCAGAGGGTGTATATGCTGAGGCAGCATGCTGCGTCCAACAATAGCTGAGCTACTATTTTCATACATTTAGTGGGATTACATTGGCAGCGGAGGGACAGTCTGTGCTTTCATTATGTCGTAACACACACACTCAACACGCATCACGGTCAAAGAAGGCCGGTAATTAGACAGAAATAACTGCTGTCATCTGACGGGAGGTGTCTCTGATTCCTCTTCCAGACATTTTAAACTTATTTTACTTCTCTGCTGTCACACTACTTTATGTAACAGATCAAATTAGTAAAGTAAGGGATTTAAGGTTTTGGCCAAAAGGTAATGTAGGACAGAGTTTAATATAAGCTGTGGACAGTGGAGGGGTTTGTTTGTCGTAATGTCGGGATTCAGTTTAATTGTTTCTTGTTTTATTTTGAAAGGTTCATCCTCGTGTGTCATGTTCTGTTGCTTTCCCTCCCTGATTGTCCTGATTAGTTTCACCTGTCCCTGATTAGCCTCTTATGTATTTAGCCCATGTGTTTTCACTCTTTCGTTCGTCTGTTCGCTCCTTTTTTGCTTCAACCACAACATTATTAACATTTATATTCTGATGTTTTTAAATTTGATCTGTTATATGTGACCAGCATGCTCTATGTCTCTCAGGTCTGTCTGTCCGTCGGTCGGTCCTCGAAATATTCCTCACTCCGGATCCCTCGTTTTCAGAACAGAGTTGCAAGGGGTTGGTGGTTGACATCTCCATCCATCTCCCGTGAAATTGAAATTAGCATCTCCAAGCAATATCTGTGAGTTTGAATGCCAGTTGTCTTCACAAGTGAAGAAATTTCTACCTTATGCAACGTTATTTGACAATGATGTTGAGGAAAGGTGGAAAAGCCTGTGCGGATCTCAGCTGCTCCAAGAGTCATGGCAAATTAAAATTTCTGAAGAAAACTCCTGGGAACCACAGACGTCTGTACAAAATTTGCTAGCCCTCCTTCAAATATTTGTCACGAAATGTCAGTGTTAACCAAAGTGGTGGACTGACTACTAAAGTCTTACATTTTGGGAAGTATTTAAACTTGATTTTTCACCAGAAGTGTGAGGAAAATATCAAGATCAGAGCAGCACCTATAGAGCTAAAGCTTGGAGTCCATTAGCTTAGCTTAGCATAAGGACTGAACGCAGCTCTCAGACTCAGGTCACCTCCTCTGGTAATATTCACAGTATTTCCACCTCACAGTAAACACATCGATATCTCCTGACTGATGTTTTTGTCCGCGTTGCCTCCTGTCTGCTTCTTTAATTCCATTATTGTTGCTCGTATCCGTGGATTGTAGACAGGTTACATTTACACATTGTTCTTAATAAGGCCAAATGTGTCTCTGACCTCTGGAGGGAGTTCGTCTAATTAGATTGGAATCCATCCTCCATGTGTCTCGGGTGTGTTTACACCGTTGCGTTGTGCAATTACAGTTCTATCACCAAGATGTATTGATTAGCTCAACAATGCAAGCTTTTTTTCTTATTATTATTTGGTTGAACAACGAGTTTCCTCTGGGAGTTGCTCAGCTCTGTGCAGCAGCCTCTGAGACATTTTGCTCCTGTTTGGTAGGTGAGTCAGTGAAACCCCACCAGAGCTGTGATGTATAGATACATAATAGTCATAAACACACCAAGGAGACACGTCTGAACCCTGTGAACCTTTGTCTGTGGTTTTTATTGGTTTCTATTATTTGCAGATTCATGGCATTGCTCCTACTTATCTGAGCTATAAATGGCGTAAATTGTCACTTTCATAAGAAATGATGCTGCTCAGAGAGCACATGCCACCCATATACTATCCACATACACTGATGTACTCTTCATATTATGGGGTGTCAGTGTTTCAGTGATGTAAGAACCATTTGGTTAGACTTTCTGAGCTTTTGGACCATCAACAAAAATGTACCCTCTGTGTAAAATGTCCTTTTGTTTTTTTATCACTAATATAGTTTTAACTGGTAAGTGTTGCCAACATCCTCTGATTGGCAGGTTTTTCCTGGATGAGAGCCCATAGCCTGCGTATAGTGGCCTGTATGTACGTATATGGTGCTGTTTGTGTGAACTTTGTCTGAGACTGTGTGCAGGACACAACTAGCCACAAAGACTAATGAAACTACAGTGTTAGTGTTCTGTAAATGGCATAGCAACAATCAAAGTCGACTCCACTACGAACCTCGTTTAAATCTTTGTAAGTCATGATATGTTCGTTACCTTGAGGAAACTTTTATTGTTACATTAAACTCGTATTTTGTATTGTACTTTTGCCGGATGCTGGAGGGCGGCGCATCAATTCAACTGATTTCAGCACAGAGCAGATTGAGCGAGACAGGAAGTCAGACACCGAAACAACATCGAAACATCTGATTCATTTTCAGAATAAAACACTCCATGTTGATGCCAGCACAAAGATCTAAAAAAAGAGACAAATCAAAGCAAGTCCACCCTTCTTCTAATCCTTCAGTTGGGAACACCAACCTTTTGTCTTTGTTCCGGTGGGTGTTGACGGATGGAGGGAGCACAGAGCAAAACCAAAGCAGAGCTGTTCTGCATTGCGCATGCAACCGGTGGAATTCTAGGGTCGGGTTCACACTGCAGTCAGGAGTATATTGTATGTTCCACTCTGATGGCCGGAAACCACGTCCGCGTGAGTGTTGAGCAGGTCAGTATCTTTGTTGCCATCTATTGTTGGCTTTGCAGAAGGTTCAAGCATCCAATTGGACAATGATCTCCGATACATCACGACTGTGTTGCTCTACATACACACTTGTTCGCTGTTTAGCATCAAGTAGGGTGAATGGTAGGTCAATGTTTCAACGAGACGTTCCACGAGCGCTGCGTTGTGTCGCTTGACTGTGATTATATGCATTTGTTCAGTCACTAGCTGCAAAAGCATTGTAAAAGAGAGTAATGTTGTTACAGTAGATGCGTCATCTCATTTGTATACATCGTAATATGTGAAGCACAATGCAAATATGTTAATATGAGACAAAAAACTGTATATTTTTGTAACGTTTATTTTCTTTTTATTGTTCTTTCAGTCTAACAATGTTATGGAGGAAAATAAAAAAGTGTTAGCTATCTGTCCAGCTGTACGAAGCTGTAAACGTACTGCAAGGGAGGAATAGTTAGTATGGAGCCAGTGAATCAGCTGTGGGCGACATGTGAACAATAATTTTGACTATATTTGTTTATATTTATGTAAACCTGACAAGAGCTTAAAGTTCCCAGTGCAAAAAATAAGAAACACAGAAAGATTATCCTGGCAAAACTTCTTTACTTTTTCTACCAGATCGCAAGTCATAAACACAGGAGAGAAAACAAGTTAGATCAGCCGTATAAATTAATCACCAAAGAAATTCTCACTTGTCCTTCAGGGCTTCCGTATGTAGTCCTGTGGCCCTTATTTTCATTCATTTATATGCAGACATTAAAATGTTTATGTTGTTAAGAAATAACAGCTCATGAAGTGTACATTTATTTACAATGTGTCTGATTATAACATGTTAAAACATTCATTCTGTATACATTTAAAAGTCAGAGAAGAAAAAGAGTGGTGTTATTTCTAAAAATCATTCATAGCTGGTTGTCTGCACAAATACCAGAAGACCACGTTTGTTTGTGGGGTCGTGAAGCATCTTTTATTCTCTCCTCTCTGTCGGTATGTCTGTAGTCCTTAGCCAATCCTGTCCTCACCTTGTTCAGGGAGGAGGTGCTTAGCGTCACCTACGTGCTGCAGCAAGGTTAGCGCGATAGCAGAAGTGGCTTGATCGGCGAGCAGGATAGTATTAAACTTTTAAAGTAGCGTAACAACACTCCTAACTTCCAAGACTGACGGAGAATTGTCCTGTGGTTGATGTGTGTGAACTCTGAGAAGCTGCCAGAGGTAAATACATGTGTTTTGATGTACTCGGTGCTGCTGTTTGATTGTAATGTGTAAAAGACGAGCTGAATTGCTAATCGCTGCTAGCCTTTAGCTTAGCCTGCTCATAGACTTTCACACTGTTAATTACGCATTGCAGCTAGCAATTGCTCATTCGTTTAAGACATACCGTGGGGTTTTCGCCATGAATTAGCCTGTAGCTTAGTTACTAAGAGGAATTATGTGATTCAGGACCGGACATTTGCCATAATAGGGAGAGAGTGAGGACCGGGAGAGCCCTGGACCATTGGAGAGAGACTGTAGCTGCTGTACTTGAACGTTGGTTCACCGCTGCACGCCCCATTCCCTTGCCGCTGAAACTGCACCTTGCCTTTTGCCAAGTTATTTTGCAACACTATCACAGTTATCACAGATACATAGCGCCATCATCAGACGAACTCAGGCCCCGTCCCATTGTACTATAACACCCTAATTATTTGTCAGTCAATATTTACTAGCTACATGGGACTGGGGTTACACGTACATGACAAATACTGAGTACTAAACTACTGTTGAGACTGAACTTGCTCAACATTCAGTATCCTGAATTACTTTTGAAACTAAAGAAAATGACCACATTTGATGATTATGAGTTAAGCTCTGAAGTAACAAGGAGCATCTGTTTTTTGATTTTTAAATTGATTTTTTGATGTTTATCTTTGAGAGAACGAGGAGGAGAACTTCTCCTGTGAATAACTGGAAAAAATTCCAGTTGGCAAAAGAACCTGACATGACATGAGAAACGGGTTTGTTTATGTTTTGTAACAGTGAGTCAGACGAGAGTTTCTCAACCCGTAAAGGAAGCAATTAATTATTGAAGTTATCTGAAAAACTTAAAATATCAGCAAGTATGGAGATTCACAGAGCACATGATAAAAATAATGAGAATCTCAAAGAAAAACAGATAAAAAATAAATAAAATAATAACATTAACTGTGAGAGATTCCACAGAACAGCATTCATACACTTTATCAACAAGACAACCAGAAAACTTGTTTCAGCATCAGAGCCTGCGATCCTGCTGTCCTGTTCAGTTTTACCTGACGTGTGTCTGGATTTCTGATTTCAAGTAAAAACATTTCCTCTGTGAATGTTTCCTCCACGTTGATCGGCTGCCATTCGGCTTCCTAACATCTCATGAACGGATGTGACAGCTGCTGCAGAGACGAGCGACTCCTGTCAAACTACAAATGGAGAAAAGTAAACAGGTGAAATATGACAACAAAGCAACAGTGAACATGGCGTTCTGCGTGATTGATGAAGTCCCCCGTCAGAGCCAATCAGGAACGAGCATGTCTGTAAGATGGAGCTTCCTCTTCGAGTCAGAAACATTTTACATGCTGAGACTCAGATGTGTGAAACAGCCTGTCAGACCGCTGGTTTGTCAAATTCAGAAAGGAGAAGCAGAACAGACATCAGTTCCTCCTTTTAGTCTTTCACATTTTTAATTGTGGGGAAAAATCACACAGCCTCATGATCAGCTGAAGGAAAGTGCAGTGTCTCATTCTCAGGTTCTGATTCAGTAATCAGATTAAAAGACACAAGTTTTGAACACAGCCTGAAGGTATTGTTGCTCTTGGACTTTTAATTTGCAGCTACATGATTTAACCTGCTGGGTCTTGTTTTATTAGACAGGACAGCAGAGGAATCGGTGCAGAGTTTTAAAGGATCAAGTCAAATAAAAGCAGCTGCTTCACTTGCTTCAGCGTTCAAGTCGGCTCACTCAACAAATCAGTTGGTGTGTTTGAGGTGATTGGGTGTTTGGTTGGCACTGCCAAATACAAGTTTACAGCTGAACGTGGTGCTTTTATATGGTTTTGAATCATTTTAGTTGAATAGAATAAGCTCAAACATGCTCAGAAAGTTATTTTCTGGTGTTTTTGTGACGTTTGTAACCACTTGTACAGATATATTTTGTAAAAGACAGTCTTGGGAACAACACAGTAAAAATGTTTAAAGCAAAGCATAAAAATCCTCCAAAGAAAAATCAAAGTTATGAAATCAAGTTTGCGAATATTTTTAAAATGCTCTCCAACTGTCAAATCTTCAAGTAAGGAACTACAAAACCAGAGAGATTGGAGACTGTTAAAGATCTTCATGACACAATCTTAAATGTTCAGTACCAGTGTTGGTGTATGTGTATGTTTTATTTTCATTTTTAACGTCCTTAACAAGTGTGAAAATATGCCCAAACAACGTCTGGTTTCGGTTTGTGTTGCAGATCCTGAAAAGAAAAAATGTTTAAATATAATTTCATGTTTTTAAATGTCTAAACTACAGACAACAATGTCTTAAAAAACACTGACAGCCGTCTGTCCTCTCAGTCATCCATCAGTGTGTCAAAGACATCAAACTCGATCAGTCTGTTTTTCCCCAAACTGCCGCTGTGAGCCGACAGTCAGAACTCTGTGATCACTCACTCAATCATGAAGCTGCGGTGAAGGTCAGCGCCGGTCCAATCAGTCTGTAGCATCAGTATTATTAGTTTTGCGGGACATTGTGTAATGCTTTCCTGTTAATTATGTCGAGGTAAAGTTGAGCTCACTTTAGACTGAAGGCCACGTTTCCATCACACCGTATAAAGAATGTGTGTAAATTCTGTTTTATCTTCCATAATGAGATTTTCTCAGAAGACCTTTTTGACTCACAGCAGAAAAAAAGCTCCAGTGGAACAAATAACATCCATGATGGCTCCGTTCCAGCATGAATTGAAATGCAGTAATGTCATTAGTCACACCTGTGTTTGACAAGTCAAAATGTTTGCTGTGAAAAAGGTTAATTCATCATTTTCCCCCTGCTCGACTGCACCCAAACAAAGGCTCTGCATCCGCTCAGGAGCACCAACCTTCCTCCACCTCTCCTGGGACTTTGTCGCTCTACAGGGTGGAGCGATTGTCTCATTTTTGCCACAGATGGGTGTTTGATGGTGCCACATGATGAATTCAAGCAAATTAGGAACTGCTGCTGCTAACAGTAGAAGCTGTTAGCTAGTTAACCTTTTTAGCCAGGCAGCTAGCGGACTGGACTGGGAGTTTGGAACACAATGAGAGTGTTTGGACCATTGGGAGGGAAGGGGCTAGCTGGTTAGCATGTTACCTTCAGTAGACATCTCTGCAACCCAACACTTTGACAAGGTAATGTTTCTTCACATTCTGTGGATACGTTTTTATTATATTCAGCTTAAATTCAGACATATTATCCCTTTAAAACCTGGTGCGTCACATTCAGATGCTAAAAGGTGCCTCTTGCGTCCTGGAAAGATGATATTTACACCCTCGTGCACCCACTCTGGTAGCTGCCGTTAGTTACTTAGCTCAGTTAGCCGTGCAGCTAGCAGTCTTGTTTACACAACAAGCATGAGAGCTTTTGACTGTTAGGGAGAGGATGGGTTAGCATGCTAACTTCAGTAGTTATTGTGACATAGCGTCAAAACTGTATTTCTTCACATTCTGTTGATAATGTTGGTTAATATTTTTTAACATTTCCACCTTTAAAACCTGCTGCTTCTCATACCAACGCTAACAGGTACCTTCTGCGTCTGTATGGGATGCTGAGGGAGATGACCGATATTACATTCGATGCCCTGGAAAGACGTTATTCACAGCCTTGACGTGCAGTTGAGCTTGAGCTCGTGCTTCAGATGGGGTGAGTGCTAATGCTTTAGCTTAGAAGCTTACAGTGACGATTTTGGCTTTTTATGTTCTTTAAGTTTTAAAACAAGTCTCCAGCTACTTCAGCTGTTAAGGAGAACACTGCTACACTGTTTTACTGTGAGGTTCCAGAAGTGTTTTGTGGACGACGAGACTTCACTTGACTTTCCATCGACTTGACGTTGAGTAGATGTCTGAATTTTAAGTTTTTTTAATTCATTAATTAACTCAAGTGGACATTTGACTTGGAGTAATATCTGACCAGCACAATCTAAACTTTGACTCGAGTGAGGCAAACACGTTCTCAGAGCCGTTTCACTGAAGCAAATTGAATTTGTCGGTCCTGCAGGGCTCTGACATTCTCACACTCTTTGTTTTGATGAGTGAAACTCAAAATTGACAGGAATTGATGTGAGGGAATAAGAAAAAAAAAAATATCCCAGGAGATCAGGCTCAACCCCCACACAAGATGTAGGATCATAATTGACGCATGTTAACACTCAAATCAGCAAGTGTGTGCGTGTTTGTGTATGTGTGTGTGTCGTGCTCTGTGGCTGATCAGGGCCAGAAGTGTCTCGGCTAACCTGCGAGTCCTTAATTAGCCAGCATGCCTCCTACAGCTCACCATCGCACTGTCATCGATCCACACACACACACACACACACGCACGCACACACCTCCTCTGTTAATGACCTCTGACAGCGGGGACAAGGCTGCTGGTATGAGCTAACTGCTTTTGGATCACTACAGCTGTGACATTAATATAGCGTATATGAGTGTGTATATTTACAGCGAGCGGTTAAAACAAAGGGAACATCCGCTCAAAGGCTTCGTTTCATTTTTTCCATCCAATTATTCTGTGAGGAAGCGGAGAGCAGCCGCCGCTTTGTGGGAAACATTCGTGCTGCAGAAGCAGAGCTGTTAAGCTCCGAGCCTCGCCTCGCTCTCTGCTAATTCAAGAGAATTTCTGTTGTCTCTGGTCCTTCCCACACCCCAATTTGTCTTCTTTTTGTTCTTTACTGTATGACTGTTAAAATATGCTGATGAAAGGAGGCCGAGCGTTCGCAGGGAAACAACAGTAAACCAGTGTTTTTATACCCAGAGGGAACCAGGCTCCTTCTTGTTAGTCTGCTTTTCTGCCTGACTTGACACTTTTGCCGGATCAAACGTCTCATCACAAAACGCAACCCACAAACAAAAATGCTTACCCATAATCCATCAGTGCAGGTGTGTGATGCGGCGGGCTCTGAAATGAACAGTGGAGCTTGTCGTTAATCCTTCAGACAAGCCTCCCTCTAATTAACAAGCTCGACTTTATAGCAACACAACGGAAAATGAATTGTGTTTTCTCGACAAAATGTAACTCTAACTGCTCATCTCTGGCAGCCGTGGTTCAGCTGCTTCCATCAAAGACACAAAGCTTTAAAGGCACGCATCGTGAAATAATAACCATTTTTATAAATGACACTGTAGTGTTTGAACATCTGTAGTGTGATGTAGCACTACATGGCCAAAAGTATGTGGACAACCAGACATTACACCCAGGGTGCAAGGTTCATTTACTACCAGTTGTTTTTAAAACGAAAATCAAATTAAAATTATTTGTTTTCTTTATTAATAACCTTGAATATTAGAAACTTCATTATTTTATTTTATTTATTATTTTTTTCCACCTACATGGTGCATATTTCTAAATCAGATTTTATTAACTACATAACCTGGGATCATGTTCCAGCACAGAAAGACTGTTATAATGCACATATAGGTGGTTAATGGTGTCCCAGTATCTCTTCTTTTTTGCTCCAGGGGCCCCTAACAGGTGAATCCATGCATGTCAGTTTTAATGCAAAGTACATGTGATTAGTAGTAAATGAGCGAAACTCTGAACTGTGTAAAATAAGTGTTCCAGTAATTTAAATTGTTCCTAAGTTGAGTTTTTGTTCATTCTGTCAAAACCTGTCACCCAGTCTGAGCCGTGTAGCTGTCACAATCAGCACTCGACATTAAAATGAGCTCAATCAGCACAGCCAGCCTCTCCTGACTCGTCTCATTGTACACATCTTGAGAATCTGTCCAGAGTCTCCTGCAGATTTTGTTGTGCTGATGCAGAGAAACCAGCGTGATGCAAGGAGCGACGTCTAGTTTCAGGAAACACCAGAATGAGATGCTGAAGTTTCTAAATCGGGCGCAGGAGAGTGGCAGTGCTGATAACTGTACAGCAACAAAGAGCGGACATCAAACGCGGAGAGCAAACTCTCACCTGATAGTTGCAGAGTGGCTTTCGGGCTGGCGTCACGCTGCAGAGAAAAGAGAGGGCAGGAGGAGGCAGCGACAAGGCGCTCTCGCCTGTTAACACTCGGTGAAGCAGCCAGAGCCGCTTCTAATGGCCTCGCCAGAACTTTTCATTTTATAATTGGCAGGCAGCCGCCACGAGATTGACAAATGAGTGTCAGCCATCAGCGATTCCCCGAGCCAGGGATGCCAAAGATGGAGAGCGGGAATCAAAATAATTAAAATAAATAAGGTGCCAAGTGATGGCAGCGCTCCCTCCAACATGGCAGACGAGAGCTGCCAGCGGAAAAAAGAGAAGGAGGGATGGTTCGAGTGTCAGTCTTCACCTCCTCTCCAGGACCTCTCGCCACTAAACCGTTATTAGTGACAAAAACCTGCCAGCTAGTCAGTCTCCTGTGTGTGTGTGTTTGTGTGTGTGTGTGTGTGAACAGAGGCCCGATTATCTGATTGAAACAATGCACCGGTAATCAGTCGGAGTTTACACCTCAGGATGAGCTCATTTTCACTTCTCTTTGCTCCCGTCTGCCCTTTTTTTGTTTGTGTTGTTGCAAAGAAGAAGAAGTGAGATGTGATCAGTGTAATGAAGCTGCTGGAAATGCAAACGAGAATTAAGTGATTGTGTGTGTGTGTGTGTGTGTGTGTGTGTGTGTGTGTGTGTGTGTGTGTGTGTGTGTGTGTGTGTGTGTGTGTGTGTGTGTGTGTGTGTGTGTGTGTGTGTGTGTGTGTGTGTGTGTGTGTGTGTGTGTGTGTGTGTGTGGAAGCAGCAGCCATGCATCCTGTGTCTTGGTTGTGTTTAGGTTGCTGCTGTATATAGATTCCTCTTTGCCTTGTCACATTGACGCAAATATGTGAACCGGGTCACAACACATGAATGGATCGATCCTGCTGACAGATAATTGCCTTCCTTGTAAATACTCTATTTACTTGTGTCTAAAAACTACAGTGGCCAGTTTAGGAAATGATTTAATGGTCTGGATTACCATTTGGAAATCATCCTGTTCCACGGCCACAAAAATAGAAGCGTCCAATCAGAACTTGGACTGAAAAATTGCCTCAGAAATAGTGACAAGCATGGATGAGATCAGTCTGATTATCAAGCTAGCTCAGAGATGTCCCTTAAGATGGATGTATGTTTGCTGGTTTGGAGGTGAAGGGTTTATAATATACGTTAATGGTATCAGTTCAAATAGAATCATGTGTACAGATGTGTTGCGTCACAACAGCTGCAGAACTACTTGTTTCACTTGATCCATTCACTCCCGTAACATTTAGAAAGTCTAGAAGAGCTGCGTGATTAAATAATTCTATTCCCATTCAAGTTAGCAGTGCTAAACCTGAAGTTAGCTGAAGTCTACAGTGTGCATCCTCTATGGGCTGCATAGTTTGACAGCAATGCAGAAGATGCAGAAACGTGGCTTCCCCCTCCGACGCTGTATCCAGATTTTTCCCTTAATGGATCCATGAGGCTAGCTTGCCAGCTAACGTTAGTTTTACCTTAGCTCCCTGTTGTTGTGAAGGGATCAGGGGCCGGATCTACTTAAGGTTTGCGTGTATTAAAACGTGTGCAAACTCCTTGCACAGGCAAAAAAATGTACAAACTGATTTACTAACAGTGCGCAAAAAGGGTTCCGTCTGTCAAAGGTGCAAAATAGCGCGTCTGCATTCAGTTAGTATGTTTGCACCAATGAATATGCAACATGGGGCGTTTACACGCAATTGTGCGTGTTGTGGGTGGAGAAAAAGGTAAATATATTAATTTAGCACACGCAAAGTGATTTATCAAACCGGAAAGCAATTTTGCTCATAGAAGCTGCGTCTATATTTACCACGTCTCAAAGGGAGGTGCAAACGGTTTGTATGCGTAATTGCGCACACATGTCTGCCGTTATTGTTGCAAGAAGGAGACGCCGAGAGCGCATTTTTTACCCTTGTGTGAACATTTTTGGTATGAATGAGGAAACATTATATAATATTATTAGAACATATCGCCTATCCAGCCTTGCCATTTTGGAGGGTCGAATTTCACTTTGCGCTTTCGCTCTCTCAAACTCGCCATGCTGAAAACCATGAAACACGCTAAACCCTCATTTAAATAGGCGCGTCTGCAATCACTCTTAGTAAATCGCCCGCAAACTGCGGTTCAACCCCACACGCAAATTTCTAGATTGCCCACGCAGATTAGTACAAGCAATTTGGGATCTTAGTAGATCCGGCCCCAGGTGTTTTAAATATTAGTACCTTTGCGAAGAAGGTCATGTTTTCACCATTTCTCTTGTTGACTTGTTGGTTTGTCAGCAGGGTTACACAAAAACTACTGGATGGATTTCCATGACACTTGGGCGGAGGATGAATCTCAGCCTATTATAGACCCCATTAACTTTTGGTGTGAATCATGATAAAGGGACGGATCCATGAATATTTTTTCATTGAGTATGCATAATGCATGGATTTTGATAAAAATCAGGCATATCTAGGTTTATATCTACGAGTGAGTGCAATTTAAAGCTTTAATAGAGGGGAGTCTTTTTTCAGCAGGGACAACAAGTAGGGACAGAAACCTGCAACGACCACCACTGTGCAGCTGAGATAATGAGGATTGAGAAAGGTGGAAGTACATCCAAATTAATTTGGTATATTTTGGTGCAGATCCAGATAATTTTAAATAAATGAGATCTGGTTAACTTCTGGTGAATCAGTTATGGATGGTTATGGTTATACAGAGCTGTCGAGTTTGATATCAGATCAGGCTTGATTGGATTAAAGGGGGCTCTGCTGAGTGTCGTTCCAGTTGTGGCTGAAAAAGAAGTTGCAGCAGATTTTGTCTCCTTTTGTTTGCTTTTATGGAGCTATGCTCGCAGCTTCCTTCTGCTTTCAGTCTTTGTGAGATGAGATGAAACTAACATCCATCTTCTCCTCTGATTCCTACTTCTTAACATGCGAGCATCTTCTTTTTAAAATCATGTTTCTTAGAAGAGAAACACTCGATCTGTGTTGGTTGTGTGATGAAATCTCATTCAAAAACCTACCAAGGATCTTTAAAGCCCACTGCTAACACACACACACACACACACACACACACACACACACACACACACACACACACACACACACACACACACACACACACACACACACACACAGCTGCTTTTGTCTCCTTTGTATTCCCGGCTCATTTCTCATCTCTCTCTCTCTTTTTCTATTTTGTTTCGCTCTCATTTTCCGTCCTTCAGTGTGCTGTTATCTAATGGAGCTCTGCCGTGATGTGCGATGCTACGTGAGATGGCAGCAGAGCAGACAGGTGAAAGCCACTTTGTCATCACTAAAAACCACCTGTGAGCTTCCAACATGCTCATTAGCACCTTTTTGCTTCTCTTCTGATCGCTCGCCCCGCTGTTTTTCTGTCACTAACCCCCCTCCCGCTGGCGCCGTGCTTTGTTCTAAAATGTCAAATTGCCATCCGTTGGTTGACAAATGCTGACGTAGATTACAGAACGAGGGGTCTGGACAAACAGCTCAGGACAGGCGGAGCGGGAAAGTGATGCGAGAAGGAAAAAGAGAAGTCCCTTCATCCTCTCGGCCTGTCACTCTGAAGCGTTATTATCGATCCACAGGTTGCCAGATCTAAGCTGAACCCCCCCACTTTTCAGGTCTTAATCAGATCCAAGAGCCTCCAACTAAAATGTATTTCTTTATTTCCACCTGCATTAACAGTGACTACCCACAGCTAACTGACTGGAGGCTATTCAACCAGCAGGTGGAGATTTGAATAATGTTACAGTTGTTTTCACCACCTGGTGCTTATTTTAATAATAATATTAGTTATTATAAAGTAAGTAACAACTGCTTATTGAAAAGCTGAAACACCACGACATTAATAATTAAACATCTCTTTAAAACTAAGTAATAAATATAAAACCTTGATGTTCGTTTTGACGTGATGTATTTATCTGGTACCAAAAATAGATATAATGTTCTGCAGAGAGTGTCTATCTGCAGCTCCAGTAAGTGTGAATCTTTTGTACTTTTTTGTGATATTATTGGTTAATTTAAGGCAGGCACTGAAAATAGTTTGATATATGACTTCATTCCCTCAAGGCAGAGGCCAGATGGGCCTGGTTACGCCCTTGTCAGTGGATATTCAGCCCATTCACCAGGATATATGTTGGCCGGTTCATCGAAGTTTGTACTTGTCCATATTGACATTTGTATCAAATGTAACATATCACGTTCACGTTACATGTTTACCTGACTTTCACATCAGGAGGCAGATGGGATGGAGTTACAGGCGACAAGGCTGCCAATCGGGTGTTTGGCATTTGTAAAGGTGAAACCAACCGGCGACCACAACTGGATATTTTTCACGGGCCATCTCCAGCCGTGTTTGTGGTGACCAAAACTGGGTCTTTTCCAGGTGACCTTGGGATGACTTCAAGTGGTGTTGGCGACCAAAACCGGGTGTTTTTATTGAGAAGTCAGGCCTTCTCCATCCGTGTTTGTGGTGTCGAACCTGGACCTTAACGTGACTTGTAGACAATAGTGGTGTTCCCTTTGCTGTAAGTGTTGACAGTCTGGTCATCACATCTGGACCCCAAAGAGGAAAATACATGACTCCTCTTTTTAAAAGACATGACAAACAGATCTGATCAGTGTTAATGAGCAGCAGCCTGTATTACAAAGTGAGGCCAACATACCCAGGATATGTTTCTGTTATCTGACCAACCAAAGTTTTCCACATTCAGCCACGAGTGCGTTCACATAAAAGGGAAGGTGTTTACAGCATCTGACCAATCGCAAACATGGAAAAGTCTCCTGGCAACGGAGTAGAATATTTTATAAAGGAGAGCGCCATCCATCAGATAAATAGAGGGAGAAATTAAACACCAAATTCAGGCGAAAACAGTTCCAGCTGCCAAATGCAGGAGGGACAGCTGACAGATAAATCACAGACTGTGTGAAAGCCTAAATTAACAGGCTTATAATACAACTGCCCATCATTAGTACAGGAGCAGATCTGACTGGAGTCACATTTGTGCATCTCACTAAATTAAAGTGTTGATTAAATGTACTCTTGACAGGTTTGGTCTTATTCTTTCAGCAGTGTCAAACAAAAATAAATATAAAAACATAATTCAAAGTGTTACTTTCCTATCATGTTGCTTATAAATAAGAATAAGGCTATTCCTTTAATCTGTCGCTGTTGTAAGATTATATCACCATGCAGAAGCACAATAAAAAGGCTTAAAATGAAGATGACAGGAGGAGTACACCTTTCAGGATCCACACACACAGATCCACGGGATCTCATATGAATTTCGATGCCATTTTCCAGAGAACTGATTGGTCAGAAAGTGTTAACCCTGAAGTTTCCTCGCTAACCACAGACCCTGCTTCATAGCACAGGCCCCCGGAGGTGAAATAACGACAACAAAAAGAGCAGGAATGATCAATGATGAGACCGACAAATGACATTTAGCTTTTTAGTAATTTTTCAAGCAAAAATTGAAATTCCAACTTCTCAAATGTGAGCATTTGTTGCTCTTCTTTATTTTTCTTATCTATATGTACTGAAGTATATGTACTTTGGGTCTTTGAAAACATCATCTTTGGACTCTGGAAAGTTGTGATGGTTTGTTTTTAACTACTTAGAGATTAAAAACGCAACAAAAGTGAAACCACTGTTTCATATAAAATGAAAAGAATTAGAGTCGTGTCTACCCTCTGTAATGTCACCCAGTGGTTTGTGGACTACCGTTCTGACGCCTCGAGTTTGGTATAACAAACTGTCGCCATCTTTTCTTGGAGCCAGAAGTGACCATATTTGGACGAGAGGGTGGTGCTGCGGAGGGTATCATCAACCCGAGGACACACTGTTGTAGTGACTTGTTCATCACACGGCAGCCACGCCCTAAAGCATACCCTCCTTCATCGTTTGACTCTTAATGGAACGGTAATTTACAAAATGAAAATCATGCTGTGTTGAAGAAGACTAAACTCATCAGGAAACTGTTTACTGAGGTCATAAATCAACTGATAAACAGTCATTTTCTCAGAAGCCTAAATACAATCAGATGTCTTTTTGAAAGCAGTGGAGACGCCCCCTGCTGGTGTAAGACAGTTCAGCACTGTCTTCACTCTTCAGACCTGTAAGAGTAAATTTAATTAACACTTTAATTCAGTGAAAAGATCTGCTCCTGTACTAATGATGGGCAGTTGTATTATAAGCCTGTTAATTTAGGCTTTCACACAGTCTGTGATTTATCTGTCAGCTGTCCTTCCTGCATTTGGCAGCTGGAACTGTTTTCGCCTGAATTTGGTGTTTAATTTCTCCCTCTATTCATCTGATGGATGGCGCTCTCCTTTATAATATATTCTACTCCGCTGCCAGGAGACTTTTCCATGTTTGCGATTGGTCAGATGCTGTAAACACCTTCCCTATTATTTCAGACCATATCATATGCAGTCAGTGGTTTGAGCCCTGGTGCTACCTAAATTGAAAAATCATCTTGTATCAACATGAATCGACTGCATTAGATTATCTATTAAGTTTTCCTGCCTCCTCTCAGCCGTCACTCAGTCTGTCAACTCCCACTCATGCTTAATATTTACATGGACGTTGTTCATGTTTATTAAATATGTCTTAAAACAGTTTGATCTTGATTGAAAAAAATGGCAAAATATGTACAATAGCTGTCGTATCATTGAAGGTTATATTTCCTGACACAAAAAGTAGAATTTTTGTTTAATTGATGTGTTTGATATTGTTCCTAAAGTAATAATTAGATACACTAAATACATTTGGGACTCATCCAGGCTCCTTTTGGCTTCATTTTTCACAGTGAAATTGCTGTGTCAGTTAGGGAGATTATACTCAATGGAGAATCATGACCGACTGTGGGATCTGTCATGGAGGCCAAAAAATCCCACACCCTTGTCTTCAAAAATCCACTAACGCACACCAACATCTGACATTTGTCTTCAGTGGGAGCGATCAGTCCGCTGTTATGCCGTGTGTAGAAATTAAGGCTGCTGGTCTGTTAATACTTTTCAACCATCGAATCAGAGCTTAGTTTGAAGGAGAGACTAACGTAAAAAAAATATTAAAAAGTAACATTCTCACTGGCCTCCATGGTGCTTTGATGCTGTTTTCTGTTTTCCAGTGTGTTCATGACACACCAGAAGAAAAAACTGGTTTTCAGTTTGGATGTTTCCTGTTTTATTTTGTAGAATTCTTCCTCATGTGTCTGGTTACGACTTTCCACTTCCTGTCTTTGTCTCTTTCCCGCCCTTTATCTGTGTACACATGTGTTTCAGGCCTGTGTTTTCCCCTTTAGATTAGAATAGAATAGAATAGAAAAATGTTCTCTTAGTCTTTCTCAGTTCAGTCCTGCGCGCTCTGTTCTCCGGTCCTGTTTTGTTTCTGGTGTCACTGTGGTTGCTTCTCGTGTTCCCCTCCGTCGTGTTTTTTTGCAACCCTACTTCTGTCCCCGAGCTCCATCCTGATTTGTAAGTCATTTAGTTTTCGTGTTTCTCTTTAGTCTTTTGGAATTGCCTCAGCTTGTTTTTTTATCAGTGTTGTTGCCTTGCCCTTTCCGTTGCCTGTGTTTTTGATTTTTGGACTTCATTAAAGCTCACTTTTTGTTTCTCTGCATTTGGCTCCTCACCTTTTCTTGCCAAACACCAACAAAAACAAAACAGAAAAACAAACGTGTTTACTGACAAAGAGAAAGGAGTCAATCATGTCAATTGGTGTAAAAATGGTATAAGATACAGCACGTAGGATAAAACCAACAATTGTCTCTCAAGACGAGCAGTTATCCATCTGAACATGACTTTAGAGATGCTCCAGAGGATACTCATGATTTTTAGATTACTTAAGGATTATTAAAAAAGACATTTTTGATCATTTTTGCTCAGTCCAACAGTTTTCAGCGAAAACCATCTTTTATGATCCACAGACGTTGAATAACAAGGATTTTGTTCCCCCCGACTTATCCACTCTCACCACCACCAGGCCAAAACAACCGATTTCTAATTTTTCATGTGTTTGTCAATATAGGGATAAAGGACTTCTGCATGTAAAAAAACTAAAGTGAATTATCAGTGGTGGTTGTAGTTTTGTGCAGATAAGACAAGTGAACAGCTGCTACACGTTGACCTGCTGCCTGTGTTACTGTATGAAGCTGCAGGGACTCAAGAAACCCGTCCTCAACGGACCTCTGAGACGATTTAAACGTTGTTTTTTTTTCTCCTTTTTGTCGCAGAGCTAACTCCAGAAAATAAAGGCTGTTGAGTTTTTCATTTTTCCGTCCTTCAACTTTTCTTTAATTTATTGTTGCAGCAACAGAGGAAGCAGAAAGCAGAGGACAAGCAGGAGCAGGAGTGTCGTGTCTGTGCAAAAAGAGCATTCAGCAGAGTTGCCTTCTATTTTATTTCCTTAGATATGAGTCTGAATAAGGTCAGAGAATAACCTTTGAAGTGGTGCACTATAAACCGCAAGGGCTGACGGAGAGACAGAAGGAGTGTGTGTGCGCTGTGACATTTCCTCCATCCTCCTAATTTGAAGGCGATCCACTTTAAAGATATTGGAGGTGGAAGGACTCTGTGTGTTCCAGTGTTTTAGAAGAGTTTATCATCTGTTGACCTTCTCAGCCACAAAAGCCACAAACCAAAGAAAAGAAAAAAGCCAACATCCGCTGCTTTCTCTCTCTCTCTCTCTCTCTCTCTCTCTCCCCCCCCCTTTCTCTCCTGCGTTCAATAAAGATGTTGGTCTGTGTCGTGCAGCAGCTCGCTATCCGACAGCCTGGATCCTGGACAGACAGGATATCAGCCTTCCTCTAATGACTGTCTCTGCACTGATTGGTTGTTGTTTTCTTACTGTCAGGGGAGTGGCTGTCAGGTTATGAAGTGACGATCATATAGTTGCTTATAACATTTCAAGTTTTGGGTTAAGAAGAATCATCAACACAAAAGATGCTTTTAGAAACAAACTTGGTCTTTAATAGAAAGTCAAAAATAATATAGCTATTTATTTGGCCTTGCTTCAACTGCTGGGTGCACAGACCTAACGGCTTTTATTGGTTTTGCCTTGTGCGGTTGCCAGGTAGTTGTGGGAACTTGTCAAGTTGCAGTCATTGACTGTTTATTCACAAGGTTCCTACCTAGCTAGCTTAGTGGGCTAAGGAAAAGTAACTGTTATAAGTGTCCTGCTACTATGGAAAACACCAGTTCTGGTTAAGTAATGGGACACGTCGGTAGTCGTGCCCATTGAACATAGACCAGTGTGATAAGTGACCTTGCATGCTTTTCTGTAAAAGGCCCGTGTTGTAAAGACCCGAGTGTATTTCTTTTTTTTGGCCTTCTTGTTTTGACTTCTCCTAGTTTGGCTCAACTGTTTACCCTGTTATTATCTACCTGAGTGTATTGAGAGTAAAAAAGGCCAGAACAGCAACATAAAAATAAAAACAAAATAAGCACAACAAAACCTGGCACTACGCCAAAATATGATTAGTAACAGATTATATAATAGGGCAGCACGGCGGCGCAGCGGTTAGTGCCGTTGTTTCCGGCTTCCTCCCACAATCCAAAGACATACGAGAGAGGTTAATTGCTCACTCTAAATTGCCTGTAGGTGTAAATGTGAGCGTGAATGGTTGTTTGCCATCTCGTGACCCTGTAAAGGATAAGCGGTTACAGGCGATGGATGGATGGAGATTATATAATACTTTGTTACGACTAGTATAGAAGAAATACAGAACGTGAACTAGTTCATTTTAATCTGTGTGAACTTGCACAACATGGATCTGGGAGCCACGGTCCCAGTCATCGCTGAAACCTGTGATGTGGCGTCTTCTCCCGGTGGTGCTTTTTCCCCCCTTGATGTTTCTTTTTTGTTTTGTAAAGATGACGCTCTCTTTGTAGTCGTCCTGACCCGCGGCCGGTCTGTTAAAGCTATCTGCTCTGTCCAGCCTCACTGCCTCTCCTCACCATTATTAGCTCCCACTGCGTCAGTGAGGCGACGCTCCAATCCTTTGAGTCGGCCAACTCTCCGTTTTCAAACGTATCTGCTTCTGACTCGTGACTCATCAACGTTCTGGGGTTGAGTCTTTACATTCAGGGTAGAAATGCATTTGTTTGCGTTTGTTCCCTCCAGAGGGGGAGCAGGGACGACAGATGTCGCCATATTGTTGGCCGTGGTTGTTGCTGATCAGCCACCGGCGACGCCACAACTCCCATCCACCAGAGCAGGTCGGCCACTTGTCATGTCTCATGCACGCACGCACGCACACACGCACAAACACACACACACACACACACACACACACACACACACACACACACACACACACAGTATGTATCTGTACAGAAGAAAAATAGAGTATACTTACAGATAGACAAAGTGTGCATACAGTACGTGTTTGTATGAACAAAAATACACAGCATTTGACTGCACACACACGCACACACACACACACAAACCATGGGGAGTAAATGGGCTGCAGTTGCCATAGAAACAGTTGAGTCCCACAACATCCATTCCAGAGAGCCTTCAGAGAAAAAAGAAGTGTTTGTCTCATTTTTCAGATGCGTGTGTGTGCGTGTGTCTCAACATAAAGAGTCACACACACATACTGAGAACCTGTGTGTGTGTGTGTGTGTGTGTGTGTGTGTGTGTGGTAGATCCCCCTCTGTGATCACAAAGAGCAGCTCTCATCCCTGAGAATCCCATTTCACGGCCAGGCTTAGTGATGCTGGTGTGTTATTATGTGTGTGTGTGCGTGTGTGTGTGTGTGTACATATGTGTGTGTGAGTTGGTGGCAGGGAATAGGTGGGGTGGTGGAGTGTGTGTGTGCGGGGGGTTGGTTTACTGGATTACTGGGCCGCTGCTCATACAGGTTGGGATTATTTCAAATAAGATGTGAAATTCCTTCAACACACAAGCAATTGGAAGATATCAGTGTGCGTCAAGACTTGTTATGTGTCCAGACTTCAGATTCTTGTTTTTTTGTTCAAATAGTCGAGGCAGAATTTACATTTACAGTCACAGGAGGTCCTCCAAACTGAACGACAACACAGGTCGTATGTTCTTAACCTCAGAGATGGATCAGAAAACACTCGTACTTTACGAGCTTCAGTCACATCTAACCTGTTTGGTTGGCTTCAGATGAACGCTGGTGTGTTTGGCTGGTTTAGTTCAGTTTGTTTCAGCTGGTGTGAGAGCTGTCAATCAAACTCTGGTGCTGACTAAATAACTGGACTGAGAGCGCCTGGTGTCACACCGAGACGCCTCCTTTAAAACAGAGATGATGCGGTTTATGTGGGTGTGAAAGCAAAAGCAGACCAACCACACGACTGGGACAGCAGATATGTGATTTAAAGCACAAATTCAAAAAGATAAACTGTTATTAAATCAATTTGCTGATCATGAACTGTTAAGCTATCCCCGATTTTTTATTAGCGATGGATGTCCATATTTGTACAAGATGATTCTGTTTGGGGGATATTCCCTGATAGATCTTGAACAATTAGTGAGTAGACGGTAGGGCTGCCCGGTAAATCGAATTTTCATCGCGATATGAACATGTGCGATAAACACATCGCAAAAGACTGCCTGACACGTGATGAATAAGAAAAATCATTTTGTTTACATGCGGCATGCATGCACCGTGAGCATGCTAACATTTAGCCTATCAGGCGGAGCCCTGGATACAAGGGCCAATCAGATGAAGCCCCAGCTAGCCGTTAGCTACCCTCACAAAATTAATCGGCATCAGTTTGGTGGTGATTGCCAGGTTATGATGAGGAGAGAAAAGCGATGAAAATGGTCGACGAAGAACAGCACTTCTGCTATATGGAGTTATTTTGGATTCAGGAGAGACGACGTTGTAACGTGGGCTGGTGAAGGGGAAGGTGATGGTCCACTTTAGTGCGGCAACGCCGGGTAGCTCAAGAGACGGCAGGCAACATTGGGGGTTTCCGCACGGCACTTTTATTCATAACACTGACCATGCCATGCCAGGTCTCTAAGGCAGTAATGTTACAGGCATCCGTGCAAACGAACACACCGAGGTTCTTCTACCGACAGTTTACAAAATAAAAACACATTAAAAGGGAAGTCTTCGCTCTGTTAGCGGTATCCTTTGTCATGAGGAGTGGAAGTACACCTGCTCTTCTTCATCGTACAGGTTACATTACCCATTAAACAAAAGGAGGCGCCACCTAGTGCCGCTACATTAAATAACTCTGACTGTTACAACGCGTTACAAAGACAGGTACTGTGTAAGCACTTCAGCACATCAGGGAATGTGGTACATGTCTGAAACCTAACAAAGTTAACATGCTGGTTTTCTTGGCCAAGAACTTGTGTTAAGGGAATAACTAAGGTTGTATCTTGACCTAAAGGGTAGATATGTTTTCCTGATTTTATTTTCTCTTGATTTAGTGGGCTGGCCCTACTCTATCTCAGTTCATACTATAGATCTCTGCACCTTGTTAGGCAGAGTCAAGGGCCTTGATGATTGTGATGAGAGACATTACAGTTAATATAAAGTGCCATGTTTAATTTATATTTATTTAATTATGTAAGTTGTTTCCCCCTGGAATTTTTTTATTTATTTCAACTCTGCATGGTAAGAGATGTTTTGGTTGAGTTTACAAGAAAATAGTTTAAAGGGAGCAGGGGAAATTAAACTTTAATTTCATATAATTATAATGTTTTATTTAAATTAATGTTCTGCTTAATTGGTTGGGTATTCATGTGCAGTTTGTTCGATAAAAGCATGTTCAAAATAATTTATTTCATTCTTTATTCAGTGGGCATTGGCTATTCAATGTTTCGGGTCTATGTTAGCTGTCTACATATTAATGCGGAAACACTATTATTAACTGTATAGTTAATAATATGCAAACTTCAATATTTGTTTATTTATCGCAAGTTATATCGTCATCGCAATATTGAACAGTGTTATCGCACATCGCAGATTTTCCTCATATCGTGCAGGCCTAGTAGATGGTCAAAAAACCTCGGATTTATGGGGAAAAAAATGCATTTTCATCCGTTTCTGTCCATAATTTGTGATGTCTTCACCAGATCTTTGTAAACCACCAGAGAACATAAATAAATTTGCCTGTCTTCACCAGAGAAACGGGCAAATAGGTCATCCATCCTAGCTGATTTTGTCCGCGACCTCTCGTGGTTGCAGTAAATATAACGCTAGCATAAGAAGAATTCAGGTGATGTAGAATAATGAGCAACTATGTTTGTGTCCACTGTAGAACCAATGACTCTCAAAATGACATATACCACGAGGCAGGCAAACTGGAACCTCATCATACAGTCACAGGTTGGTTAAGTTTAGGAAGAGACTGAAGTTTGGGTTCAAATAACTGTTACCAAACTACATCAGTGACTTTGGTCAACAGCGGTCTCCTGGGTGAAAGTCCTGTGCTTGTTTAACCCGACCATCAACGTCCACCTCCTCCCTATGTGGAGTCAGTTGCTCTCTCAACTAGGTGATCTGACTTCCTCCTTTGCGGTGCCACACCAACAAGAAACATCACATCACGCCGAATCAAGCTGCTGTCACAGTCAACCTGTATGGTTGTTTGTCTAATGAGGAAGGGCTACTTAGCATGAGGATGTGTTGAATGAATGTCCGAAACTGTCTCGACACCTGAGTTACCTGTCAGTCAGTGTGGTTTGTTTTACAAAGATCAGAATTAAAATGTATATGTTTTTCTTTAGTCTGGACCAAACGAACCAAACAGCAGGCATCAAAACAAGCTAACACTACTTTAGTCTAATGTCGGGGAAAGATTGGTTCATTATGATGAAGAAAGACTATAATAATGCAATTTTTGGTGAGAAAGGCAAATGTTTTCTCCACCCAACCATCCACAGTGGCTGACTTGTTAAATCCCCTACCTCAGACCACACAGCGGTGGGCGTCAATAAGAGTATATGCCTAATATCATTACATCAATAAATAGATGGAACAAACAGATACATAATGTGAATGTGATACTGTCAGACAATGTGGGAAATGTTTTTCCTCTAATTCTGCAGATACTTAAAGGGAATCCTGAGGGGAAAAACAAGGCTCAAAAGATTATAATGAGAAAACTGTGCCAGAGCTGCGAGATAAATCCACTTTTATCTGATGCCGTTTCAGGAATTTGCAAGAATTAAATGTCAAAATATTAAAGCTACAGCGAACATAAAATAACAGCGCAGATGAGATAATGACACATTATCTTCTGCGATACTTGAAAAGAGTTGATTTGCATGGAGAAGGAAGTGGAATTATCTCACCCAACTGGCACTTTTTATTTTGCCACTTGTTTTAAGAAAACACTTTCACATCGGAGTTATCAGACTGAGCAAACGGCTGCTTTAGATGGAGATTTTTTTCTTGCAGTGATGATGGGTTTGGTGTGAAGGCTGGATTGCTTTCAAAGGGCTGAAATTTAAATGTGAAAAGAGGAAAGTCAGACTCTGTTCAGCTCCATCTAACTTCTGTTTCTCAGCCCAACAAAAAAGATTTGGTTTGAAGGAACCGGAGAGAAGTTATTATCGGGATAAGATGAAGTTCCTGGATCCATAGTTGAGAGGTCAAAGGTCAGGAGTGTGCAGACAATAGAAGGAGCGGCAGTGATGATGATGACGGAGGATGAAGGAGTAACAGAGGAAGAGGGAAAGCAGTGAGCGAGAGTCGAGCAGTCGGAGGCTTTAAACAGACAAATCCTCCACGTGGAGGAGATAAAGGAGACAAAGTGAGGAAAGAAAGCATGTTTCTCTCACACTGAATCCATACAGAGAGACCGCCGCGGAATACAAATCTGAACTTTTGTTCGCTCCGTGCAGAGATTCATTCATCGTCTCCGGCTCGAAGATGGACGACTGAGAGGAGCCAAGTTTATCTGACGGATCAGAAGCTGCTACAGTACAGAACAACACTGAGCTGCATTTACTGCACTGCTGCTCAGAGACGGCTCAGTCTGCACGTCTGTAACATGTAATCATAAAAATACTCTGGATCAAATTCACAAAACTACAACTGAGCTTTAGAAATGTTTAAAATAATATAAAAAGTTCAGGTTGTAAATCACCAGAAAAGAAGACGCACAGTGTCCAGAGTCTGACACTCAAATAAATGATCATGTAATGTTCAGTTACATTCATCGTGTAAAAGTAAAGTCGAACTCCTTACCTTTCTGAATGAAGAATGTTTTAACCATTTCCTGTAGCGTTGTCTTCATCAGAACAGACAGTATATTTGTGGTCTACAGAGGATGACTCTTAACACTCTTAATGGAAGTGAGGCCAACCATCGTGACAAAATGTCAACTTTTAACTCAAGATATTTCAGAAAATACAGATTCAGATGTTTCCTCTCTGAATTTGTTTCTGTAATATATTTTGCATTTAATCAAGAGTAATAGTCTAACTCCTGTTTGTTCTTCTAATAAAAGAGATAATTCCCGTGTTGTCATCAGCTGCTGTGTGTCACCGCTTCACTGTGTTAGTTATTAAGGAATAACAACATGTCAGGACTTACACAGCTGCATTGTGTTCCTAATATGCTGACCAAGAACACTCCGACACAACCAAATATTCAAATGAACTCCTGCAGGGGGTGTGTGTGTGTGTGTGTGTGTGTGTGTGTGAGAGAGTGTGTGTTTGAAGTGAACGGAGATCAGATGGAGCAGATGGATGGTGATTGCAGATCTGTGATCCGCAGCCAATTAAACAGACGCTTCCGGCGTCGTTTCACTTCTTGCTCATTTTTTTGTACATTTTAATGTTAATTTTTTTTTTATCTGTCTTTTACCCGTGTGGTGCACGATTAAAAAAACAGAAAAAGAAAAAAAAGATGTTAAAAAAAATCTCTCAGGAACATTCAGTCTCAGTAAATATCAAACAACATTTGATGTCAAAGGAAAACATTCATATTTTGGAAGAACTTTCATAAGCTTTAGGTTTTTCTCACAATATTTAAGTATGTCCAGTCAGGTGCTTTATGTAAAAAGTCAGGTAGATGCAACAGCTGCACATGCTCATCTGATCTCAGTTCAGAGTTAAGTTGAGCAGAGCAGGCGGTCAGCTGCTGCTTCTGATTCTGCTCCCTTTCCTGGAAACTCTGTTATCTGCTCTGCCTCCTCCATCGTCTGACAGGGGATATTATTTATACCCCGGAGGTAGAGGAGTGTGTGTGTTTTTTTTCTGTGTGTGTGTGTTTGTTTGTGTGTGAGTGCTGGCTCATGCTGAGACACCCCTGTGAGGGGTCCTGACCGGGGACTAAAAGGGAACTTTGATCCAGTGGAGATCAGTCCATTAGGCCGAGTTTCCTCCGATCAGTTCCGCGTCATTTATCAATCAACCAACCAAGTGAAGCAGAGCGCCGGTCGGCCGGATGCCTCCGTGTTTCCTCTCTTTGATGCCTGTGATTGGCTTTGGTCCGAGTCGCTCAGGTGGTCTCCACCTCAGGTCTTTGGATCGATTCCTCCGTCTGCTGTTCTAACGCGTCAGTCATCGACAGAGGTGCCAGGTTGGTGTGTTTGTTTGAAATGCCATGCAGTGCCACATGGGTGGGGTTTAGTTCAGGGACTCAGGAGGTAAAATGTCACAGAGAGCCTATAAAATCCTTTTTAGTGGAGTTCTGACTTTAGACACTAATTCAGTCATTGAATATCTCTTTTAAATCTGATCCAAGTTAGTTTGATTGATTACATATTAATTGATGAACCGATCATGGTTTTAGAAGAGTATTTTAGTTTAGCAGATGGCCTAAACACTTTTATATCCACAGAGAAATAAGATTCTAGGGGAGAAAAAAGAAGCTTTTTTTCATTTTTAGAAAAGAAAATGGTCCAATTAAACCTTGCTAATTTTTTGGCTCGACACATTTATATCTTTTTTGTTGCCAGTTCCTGGTATTGATTCAACGGCGAGCCTGAGATTTTTCTGAGGAAAATTATCAGCATCACACAAGCACAAACGGTTCATAATCATCGCTCCGCAAGCAGAGATCAACTCTGTAATTTAATATTCTCATCAACAGTGTAAACTATGTGGGGCTAAAGACTTTGTGCAAATAGATATTGGTTGATATCTTACCAAGACATTGCTTTAATGTTCATTGCAAACACATTAAAAAGCTGCTGCGCTAAACAAACTACATTTCGCTGAAGCTAAATATGTCCTGAAGGTGGTGCTGCAGGAAACAGGACTCGTCTTCTGGGGAGCAGCTTTTCAGCTATTAGTCGTCTTGTGAATCACATGGATTTTACTTCCACTCAGAGGTCAGAGCAATGCCAGCTCAACACGCCAACATGAAAATTAAAGTCAATAAGCTGTTAATACTGTGACAAATACACATATATTCACCTGCTCGTCATATTACTGTCACCAGGGCCTTACCAGTGTTTGGGCCTGTGTCCATATGTGGCTTGTTTCAGTGCTTTTTTTTAAAGCTTCGAGCACTTTCGAGTTGAAAATCTCAGAATTTTTCAGAAAGGCCCTGGAGTCAGCACTGTTGCTCTTCTTCAGCCAGCCAGTCATATATGAGATAGGGCAGTAGTGTTGCCAGATGTACATTAATTATCACATTTGTCTGATAATTTTGGCCTTTGTGCAATGTACGATGCCAGGAATGCCATAATGTACAATAATTTGACCATTTTCTGAAGCTTTGTCACTAATTGGTTTTAGTCAAGATGCTGTCTTGTTTGAATTCATCTGCTGACATAATCAGAAAAGCAAAAATACGGAGCTGAGGTCTCACGTGACCTCTGTCCAGCCAATCATGCATGGTGTAGGCTATGAGGATGAATGTGATTGTGAGCATGACCGTCGTTTGTTAATTTCCTGTTTTATTTTGTAGTTATAGCCTCTCGTGTCTTGTTACTTGCCACTTGCTGCTCACCAGTGTTCCTGTGCTCCTCTCTCATCAGCACCACCCTGATTTCAGTGTCTCTCCACCTCCACCTCATTCCTGTGTCTCCTGTGCTCCTGTGCCTGTTCCCCGTGTTCCTGATTTGATTCATGTGGTACTTCTGTATTTTCTTTTGCCTGCCATTTTATTATTCACACTGTTGGATTGTGGACCTCAGCTCATTAAAACTCGGCCTTTTGTTGTCAACCTGCCTGCTTCTGTGTGTCTTACGTTTGGGACCTTTTGTGTAAAATGTGGCACGACTTGTAGACGGAGTTTGAACTTTCTCAGGAAGGTTTGTTGTGTTCAATATGAGTTGTTTTGAATGCACCAGTCGGCCTAGTTATTTATTTTATAGGTGTTCTGTAAAATTGCACATTTACACCTACCTACTGTGCAGGCAACGTCTGTGGACATCCAAAACAGGTTGATATCATGTCCGTCGGGCCAGGCCGTGATCTGAACGTCCATTGACAGCCAGCATTTGTTAATAAATGACGTTGAGAAAAGACGTCCAGTCAGGCCATAATCTAGACATCCACTGACATCCAGAATTAGTTGAGAAAAGACGCTCATACTGGCTATGATCTGGACGTCCACAAACGCCAGAATTAGTCGACAAATGACACATAAACTTCTATACAACATCCAGAAAAGACGTATAAAAAACTTTCATTCTGGCTCCCCAGAGGACGTCTTGGATGTCCATAAATAACGTCTAAAAGACCACTTTTTGCTCACTGGGTATTTGTTCTCGTGGTTGTAATAATATACCTCAAATATGATCATTTTAGTCCTCTGGTGTGATAGTTTAACGTTTCCCATCTGGCATTGCAGTTGGGTGGAGCATGTCATCTGTCACCCTGGCAACCAAGAAGGTTTAGGAGAAGCCTGTTGTGGCTGTGTTCATCACATTTTATCATAACAGACACAGTAAAGCCCATTAGTGGAACAGATCGGCCGTATTGAACCTGCTGTTATCAGCCTACCCATTGTAAGCTTGGTTAGCAACCTTCTGTTACCATAGTGTTAGCTAATGTCAATCAAAACCAACATGCAGCGTTCCCAAGCACGCTGCCAGCAACGTTATGTGGCCCGTAATTAGTCAATCAGCTAGACCGTTATGGTTGGGATTGTGAGCTGATCGCAGGAGAATAAAAGAATAACTCTCCCTGCAGTCCTCTTTGAATTATCTCCTCTCTTGAACAACTTTTCTCACAGACTTAGAGAATATGTCGCTTCTGCATCGTCGATAACGACAGTTCGCCACTGACAGCCGGTGACAGTTTGTTGTCATTGTGTCTTGGGATCGGTCGCACACATAGAAACTAATAACAGGAAACACACTTTTGAGGAATATTGAAAACTTTGAGACGCTCCGGCTCCGTATGTGACGTATAGAGCTTTATAACCCGTCATGACCCAGGATGGGATTGTGGATTAGAATGAGCTGCAGAACTGTGTGTGCATGTCTCAGGTCTTAAATGAAGTTAACTAGTGCTGGATGTAGAAGTCTAAACTTCTAAAGTGTGAACTTTCTAGGCGGTCTTTACATAACTGCCTTCATTATCGGAGTAACAGACGTTAAACCAGCGGCTGTGCTGAAGCTCCAGAGGAAGGTTTTGTCTGAACTGGATGGAGGCTTTGTGTGTCAGAAGCTATTCTTCCCCCCCTCCTCCCCGCCTCCTCTCCTCCTCACCTCCTCTCCTCCTCCTCCTCCTCCTCCTCCTTTAGTCCTCTGGGCCAATTTTTGCAGGCAGCGGGGGACGAGAGGAATGAGTCTCCTCACAGCGAGGTGTGGCGCTGAATGGGGAGAGGATGATGAAGGCTGGAGAGAGAAAAGAGACAACACTTCACTGTTTGGCAAACGGAGTGCAGAGGAGCTTCTGAAACCTTCTGCCTTTCTTTGTCAGACTGAAGAGCTCAGGCTTCATATTTGTTAACTGACACACATGTTTACTTCCTCCTCCTGCTTCCTCTGGCCTCTGAGGTCATTTCTCCAGCTTTGCTTTGGGCACAGAATCTCTTTATTTTATCGTCTCTTAAACTTTTAAAATTCAGATTATTGTAGAATGATCATGAAATTAAGTGAATGCATGTAATTATCAGACCTACATTAACAAGGCGAAGCTTTAATGATGCATTTTGTAACATAAATCTGGTTTTTAGAGTTCAGATTTACATAAAACCATTATTTATTTCTAAAAGTCAAGATTTCAAGACTGTGTTGTTTGAGCACAACATGTTTTTGTATATTGAAAATCTTTATATGATTAGAGAGTCTGTTTACATGTAACATTTAGCTCTGGATCAGAAAATACACGTTAAATCAGGTTTAAATTCACACACAGCACAACGAATCAGACTGTAACAGGATCCGTCAGATCACATCTGGAGATTTGCTCAGTACTAATCAGATTTTATCCAGTTTTTTATGTTTTATTTATAATATGTACAGTTTGACCACATTCATAAATTGGCAGCCTATAAAAGAAGGAAGGGTCATTACATCATCGATGCCAGACAAAATGTCTGGGCGCAGTTGCTGTTGTGGTAATTGGGCAGATCATTCCTCCATCTCTCCCCTCCAGTTGTGGAGACATCTGTGTTTTGGTGTGTTGTGTTAATGTTTCATGTGTTTTAAGGTACATTTTGTATGAATTGTATGTTAATTCAGTGACTTATTTGCCTAAAAGTTAGTTCTTGTTTTACCTCCCATTATCCAAGGTTGCAGTGCAGGCAGACTGCAGTCAGCTAATAGGGTCACTTGTCGGTACAGCCAGGGATACCCCAGAAAGCTAGCTGACATCAGCTAACGGGTATCCTTATAAACTAATAAACTAAGAGCCACAGCAAAGAGTATCGTGAGCAGCAGTGAGCGGTAATGCTGTCGCCTAAAGATCTGGAGCTATCTTCGAGTTCTCGCCATTTCTTTGAGATTACACCTTTAAAAATGCCCAGCAGAGCGCCACCATCATCGGCAGGCAGACTCAAGTCAGTTAATAGGGCCAGTTGGCTCCAACGCTAACTGAGCTAGTTGCTAGGGAGCTCTAGGTCTAGGTGCTCTAGGGAGGTATCTATCCATCTATCCATCCATCCAATTAATGTAGCTTAAAGAAAAGTCACTCAACGAGTTTAAATGTCACCTAACTTTGCCTCTTCCTGACATCTTAACATGTCCGCCCCATCATCATCCGCTCAGATGTGGCATGTTTGTTGACAGCTCCGTCTATCTTAATTTATATTTTCAGATACGTTCGCAGCAAAACTAGAGTGCTTATTAACACCAGGTGTAAATACAAACACCTATGATCATTATCAGCATAACAGATCCAGATCATATATCATGTTAGTCAAAAAGTTTCACTTGGCTTGTTTGCAAAACTTAGATAAAGACATCTATTGTCTGTTTCAAAAGTGGTTTTGGGAGTGAAAGCAGCTTCCGATCTTTCATTAATTTATCAGTTTTCGAGGTGGGCATGTTGAGGCTCCACTCCGCTCCACTGTTTGTTCACAGACTGCAGAATAACACCAGAAACGACACTTTAACTGTATTTTATGAAATCGTTTCCAGAGACAAACCTCGCTTTGTTGTCTGTGTGCACGGTTTACTTTGTTTGGTGTTCTGAGACAAAAAGCTTTTCTACTGCACTCCTATTCAGAAACCACACACACACACACACACACACACACACACACAGCAGGTTGTGTCTCTGCTTGTTTTCAGCATCGATCACAGAGATCGACCTGCTGAGCCTCACAACATCCAGTCAGTAACCAGTCAGAAACTGACCGGCCGCTCCATCGATCCTCTGCCTCGCTGACTGACTGATTAAAAGCCTGACACGACTCTTTCCTGTGCCTGTTTATTAACTGACGGGCTGGTTTCCTGTTCGAATGGCTCCGTCACTGCACTCAACCTGCAACCTGTTTAATCGATTCTTCTCGTTCGTTCCCTTTCTATGATTCCTTTCCAGTCGTTTCTGTCGGGATCGATGAAGGTTCCCTTAATGTTCATTAATGTTGAGGCCCAGACGGGGGGGAGCATCCTGTACGCAGCAGGCCACAGGTTTGATCCCCGCCACTGGTCGTCTTTCAGCGCCGTCAAAGAGCTCGAACATTAAAAGGGTTGAAGGGGTCGATAGCTCGCTGTGTGACTGCACTCGATCGACAGGCTTATAAAAGCGCCTGATTGGCTGGCGGAGAGGGGTATTTGAAGGTTTATTTCGGTTTTTGTAAGACGATGACGACTCCAAAGATCCGACGTGACAGATGACTTCTCCTCAAAGAGAAATTACAGCAAACTCAACATTCAAATCGACCTTTTCGTTGATAGAAATTCTCTTCAATTTTCTCATCAAGTGTTTGAGTTGAAAGCAGCCTCAGGCCACAAAAACACATCAGATGGAGAATTTCACACATTTGTTTTTTTCACAGGGAACCTCAGCTTCTGCCATAATAGTGAAATACCAGCACGCTTTAACATGACTGATGTTTTCGTGGACTCCTAATGATAAACTCTCCGCCTGGTGAGAATAAATGAACAGGAGGGGAGGTGGCGAAGTGCTGCTTCTTATTTATTTCTCGGTTTTTTTTTATCAGTGCTGGGGCTTCAGAGCTGCATGTTTTCACGGTGAAGTGGTAATTTCTCCGGGCGGTAGCGGATTGTTTCCCACCTTTGCTCGCTCGTCCTCCCACTCGGAGCTCGTCTGGAGCTCAGCGCTGGCGTTTTTTAAAGCTGTTTTCTTGTGGCTTTAGTTGGCGAGGGCGAACGCACAAAGACCCTGCGAAATCACATAAAACCCCCCCTCTTTGAAATGCTTCAACCAGTGCTTGCTTTTTAACATGCGTGTCAGGAAATGCAGAAGGAGGCAGACTTATGTGGAAGGATCATATTAAATCCTAGAAACAGTCTATGAAGAGCAATCAGACCTGAGTGATTCTCCCTGGGATTGGATGTAATTTTATAGTACTATTACACTTTACTGGATTTATCCTTCAACTACACCTTCTTTATTTAAGTACCTGTCCTTCTAAAAAGGCACATCTAAGTTTCTTTAAGAGTTTTGGATTTATTGAACCTCTTTTGCTGATGATTCATGATTGAAACATAAATGTTTGAGCCCCTCCACATCAAATCAAACATGCCTCCTTATACATTACTTCATTACTGACATTTGTCAGATCATCCAGTAAGGTTCAGTATGGCTTTGTGTGATGCAATCTAAGGGCAGAAGAGCCAGATTAAAGCTCAAAGTGCGTGACACCAGCTGTGGCCATCTAGCTGTATCTGACTCCTGGCTAACCAGCTGAGCTGAATGAAGCTTGGTTACTTAAACACCCCCCCCTAGCTAGCTATGGTTAACAAGCTGGCTGCGATTAGCTTTTTCGAGTCACTTGTGCAAGGTTTATACGATTCAGACAGAATACATTCTTGTACATAAGCTGTAAACTGAAATCAACAACAGACACAGAGGATGTGTCTGTGTTTGTGTTCATTTGTCTCTGACCTCAGCACTCAGATACAGTTTCTTTCTGTCATCCTTCAGTCTCTTCTTTTTCCCCATCTCTTCTCTTTATGTTCATGAAGTACGTTTCCCGCCATTCAGCAGTTAAATTACATAATTACAGGACCTTACAGTGGATTTCAGCCCACCACAGCTGTTTGAGAAGCGAGTCCAAGAAGTAAAAAAAAACTACCTGTGTACTCCTTTACTGCAGGTGTTTATGCCTCCAGAAGCTCCAGGCTCTGCCCATGGCTGTCCCCTCCAGAGCTCCCCAGCTCCAGCAGCTGTCCACCAGTTAATGCTAACAGGGTCGCTTATAACCCAAAATACCGGTGTCCAAAGACACGTGTGCTCCTTTTTCCCTGAGTTGCAAAACTATGACACTACAGAAACGTGTCGGTTGCAATGATGGTCCCTGAGCAACATTAATTATGATGTTCGAGGACCATCACCAACATGCCGATGTCAGATCATACAGTACATAAAAGGAGCCAAGATGGAGGTCATGTTTACTCCTGTTTATGAAGGAGGTGAGATATTTCATTTGTTTCCGTTGTTTTTGTTATTTTATATTTGTTGTATCTTCCTCGTTAATTTTGTTTGTGTTTTTCTGGCCTTCGCCCACCCTGAAGTCCATCCTCAGTCAATGTATAACAGGATGTAAATAAACACTTAAGTTGTTCAGTCTCAGCAGGCGGTCTCTGTGGCTGGTGGGACTTGGGGAAGATGATTCGTATTCATGTTGCGTCTCGCCCCCCTCCCAGATGGGGCGTAACAACCATTTATATAATTAGCAGAAGTGGTGGTGCACCACAGCTTTGATTTTACATGTTTGTATTGACTTAAAGGCACCCTGTGGAGGTTTTGTTTACATTCAGAGCTCCCGGCAAAACACATTGTGTGTATCCTTGAGACCTAACAGACGAGTTGAATGCATTTTCTTACTTGCGCAACATTTACAAAGCTGATTTTTTTACTTGTGAAAACAAAACAGACCTTCCCCTAGAAATGCTGCTTCACTCTTACCCGGTCAAAAACTCCACAGGGTACCTTTTTAAAGGTGTACATTTTAGGACGTTTTGTTGAATACGTTCGAAACAGCTTTGAAGTTATGATGTCCATGTATTGTGTTGCAAAGCATGTTCAGCATCCTAACGAGCTAGCCCAGTGTGAACACCAACACTGGCCGTTTCTTTTGAGAATGAAATCAACAAGTTGACGATTCTTACACGTTGCACCTTTTAAATAAAACACACCTTTGTGGTCTGAATAAATTGTGTTTTGTTTCTTCAGTCACCAGAATCAAATGTTTGCATGTTATGTTTCTGCAAACCACTGATATGTTAAATTTACATGTCAATACATGTCAAACTTTTTTCACGCAGCAAGACGTTTGCCAAGCCAGAGACCACTGTTCAACACTTGAACCAGGTATTTTCAGCAAGAAAACACGTAACCAAGTCATTTGTATGCCTAAACCTAACCAGAAGATAAACACGGCCTTGTCACAACATACAATGGAAAATTAAACCTTTTTAAAATAACAAAAGAAGAGTAACCTGCCAACATTTATTCTGGTGATTGGGTTGGTTTCTTTATGTATCATCCAGAGGCGATTGCTCTAAGACTGCAAGGGAAGCTCAGCTTCCCCTAAAATGTCACCCAAAAAAAAAAAAAAAAGTGGTGAAATATGTACTGCTGTGTGTACATTTCATTGACTAAATACGCGCTAGAAAGCCTTCATCTTCTGTTCAGAATCAGCTACTTATCACAGGTAACCGGCGCAACTTCCTTCTCATTCATCCCCGCAGCGCCACAGCGCTTTACACAGTCGGACGCTCAGCTTCTACTGACTTCAATGGTGAAGCGTAGAGCGGGTTGTTCCACTGCAGCGAAATTAGATGCTCATTGGATAAATGCTGGGCTTTGTCCCGCCCATCGGACGCTCAGCGTCTCTGGGGGTCTATGGGGCAGTGGGCTGGCCCGGACGCTCGGGTTCTGCATGATGATTGGATGAGCTGTCTGAGGCGGAATCCTTTTTTGATTGAGACTTTACCGATCCCCAGCGATTGTGTCTTTGTTAAAAACGACTAGCGTTGTGTTTGGCGACTCTGTTCTGTCACTCTGCGGTTTCTTTCCCCAACGAGCAGCGGCAGCTGCGGAGCTTCTCCCCCCGTCACGATCACTCACACTTCACAGTAGCCTGGCGCAGCAGCTCCAGCTGCTAGCATTAGCAAGCTGCACATCATGGCAGATAATATGAATGTTGTCGACCGGAAAATGAAAAAAAAAAAAATGAGCTTCCCCTCCTTGAAAGACCTGCAGCCGCCACTGGTATCATCTGGTATGGGCGTGTTGGTGTGGTGTTGTTTCTGGAACATAATGATTAATGTTGCTTCTGGACCATCGTTACAACTGACCAATCATGTTTTTGTCAGAAAACAGGCACATGAGAGAAGATGTCCTTTCTAACGTTTGGTTAATGACGTGAAACTGTCCATTAAAGTTAAGTATTTTACCTAAACCTAACCAAGCGACAAAAAAGTGAATTACTAAGTGAAGGGTCTGGGTCTCCTGGGTGAGAGCTGCTCCAGCTGTGGATTTAGGATTAATTATGAAGTTTTATAAACAACACCAACACGCCGATATCAGATAAAATGTTTCATTATACCCACCTGATGCCCCTTTTTCCCCTTCGTCAAGGAAGATTTCTTACCATACAATGAATTAACATTTTCAACATTCTTCCTGTAATACATTTTTAAACCCCTGAGTGACTGACACATCCAGGGTGAGGAGCAGGGTATTAAGGTTCTGGATTGGGGCGAGAAATGTACTGAGCACATTTATGTTCCCAGGAGGCGAGAAAGTGAGGTTACTGCAGTTTGAAAAGGGGTCACGGCAGAACTGAACAGCATCTACATGATTGGGTGGAAACTCCTGAGGAGCATGGTGACCTGCAGGGTCATGTGGTCTGAGCGGCAGCTCTGGAACCAGGTTTTACTAATGATCACAGTACAGATTGTCCTCTTCCTTTCCCTCTTTCCTTTAATTAGTGTTAACATGTGATCAGGGACTTAAACAGCCGGCTCGGCCTCTCGAGGATGCTTCATCGCCACCTGCGCAGTCTTTACCCACAATGCTCCTTGAAGCTCAGGAGGAAGAGGAGGAGGGGGGAAGGATGTATATGACATGAGTGTGTGATTGTCTTTTATTTTTAATTGGTGCCTGTATAAAGAAGCTTCTCCCGTCACAAGTCAGCGTGGTTCCTCGAAGACTTTTGCCCAAATTGAAGCAGACGTCAGCTGCATTCATAACATGTAGGCAGAATCTCAAAGAACAGAAAAACCTCCATTTATTCATACAGTTCATGCATTATTCCAACGAGGTTCGCTGCTTTGTGAGCCCTGTAGTCACAGCAGAAATTAAGCCTAAAGCTCTTTTTATTGTGGCATATATTTGTATCAATTTGTCAATATGTTGAAGAAGACATTAAACTATGTGCAGCTCATTTTAAATTAAAGCGGCTGAATTCATTATATTTCTGTTACTGCATAAAGATATTTGGGGGATGTTAGCCTTTATTTGGAGAGTCAGGCAGCAAAGGGCCACTGCTGAGGACTCAGCCTCCATACTTGGGCTCCCTGGGCACCCTGAGGATGTGTTATAGTAATAAGGGGACTTTGCTGATCATTTCTGACACTTCTTCGCATAGTTTTTGAACAACTTGGAGATATAGTAGTTCTTTTGCAATATTATGTCAATGCAACAATGTCCATAATGGTGGTAATTCAGAAAACGCCTACGATGAGCACGTTTACATGACCACAGTAATCCATTAACTGGGAATAATCAAATTATTATCATAATTTGATTTGACGTGTTTACATGCAGTAATGCGATGATGGAAAAAATAGGTTTACATGATTCAGTCAATTAGTTGGATTTCTTTACAAGTACATGACGTAAAACTGTTTTTTTGACATCCTGTCAACACGACGTCGCGTATCATGGCGTCTCCGTCGGTCAGGGCTGTCCTGATGTGGATGATTTGTTAGGTTTGCAAAACATGCAAAATAATCTTCTTCTTCGTGTTATGCATACAAGCAGAAAATGTACCCGTATCCCCTAACAACATTTGGTTTCTTTTACGTTTTTACACATGCGCAGATGATGAAGAACAAAAGAAACCGGATTTAACGGTATACCGTTAATGCTGAGCGCTCCTCGTCATTGCCAAGGCTCCAGGTTTTTCCCTCCCTTGTGTTCCAGTGTTCGTCTCTGGGTGTGGCTATCCAACTCATCTCACCTGGTCCACTCTACCCCCCCGACTGCATCAACTCACCTGTTCCTCGTCAGCTCATCAGCCTGCAGTATTTAAAGCCCGGTTCTCCAGCCACTCATCACCAGATTGTTCTGTCTACAGATGTTAAAGGAATAGTTCACTCTAAAACAAAATTCAGTCATTATGGACTCACTCATGCTGATGAGAAGTCCGGTGTAGTTTTTTATTCCTCAAAGTGCAGCTGGAGACCCGCGGTGCTTCCCTCCGGCAGGAACAATCCATATAACGAGCATAAGTGGCGACCCAGGGGAAAAGGTCCATAAAACTACACAAAAACTTTGTAATATTCCTCCATACTGCTCGTCCGCTGCAATCCGAGTGTCCTGAAGTGGCGACATCCAGAGTTTACTCGAAACGACGTCATTTAGTACATTTTTACAGCCTAAACAGTCACTATGCTATGTTTTACACGGAGGCACGCTCCGCGTTCACGCGAGTCTCCCTCACAGCCGATTGCACTACGGAAGCCGCGCCGGACAAGATGATAGATACACACCGGTATTTACATCCTGCTGTGAGTGTCAAAGTTTCAAATCACTAATGCAGCAGATCCCTCTTGTGTGTGTGTGTCGCGCAGTCGCTCACAGCAGGAAGTAAATACCGGTGTGTATCTATCACGAGTCTCGTTGATCTTGTCTGGCGCAGCTTCTGTAGTGCAAACGCTGTGAGGGAGACTCGCGTGAACGTGGAGCGTGCCTCTGTGTAAACATAGCATAGTGACTGTTTAGGCTGTAAAAATGTACTAAATGACGTTGTTTCGAGTAAACTCTGGATGTCGCCACTTCAGGACACTTGGATTGCAGTGGACGAGCAGTATGGAGGAATATTACTAAGTTTTTGTGTAGTTTTATGGACCTTTTCCCCTGGGTCGCTGGGCCCTGGGTGTATGGATTGTTCCTGCCAGAGGGTAGCCCCGCGGGTCTCCAGCTGCACTTTGAGGAATAAAAAACTACACCGGACTTCTCATCAGCATGAGGGTGAGTCGATAATGACTGAATTTTGTTTTAGAGTGAACTATTCCTTTAAGGCCCGCTTGTGCTACTGACAGAGATTTGTTTCCTTGTGGTTTTGACCAGCACTAACTGATACCCTCCAGCTTGCCTGTCTGCTTCTCATCACCTCAACCTATTCGTTCAGCCTTGCCTTTACAAACTGACATTGAAGAGACGTTATTTACTCTCGACATGTGGTCAAGCTCGTTACCTTGCGGGTGATCATGTAATCTTGCAAATCCATCTTGACAGGCTATTTCAAGCTATGCGCTTGTGCCCAAACACACAGTGGCTAAACCAGTCGGCATCCTTCGATGAACTATTTGTAGCTGCATGCTCAGTTTAAATGTGATGACCAGCGGGAACAATGGGTGCCCCACAAGAGGTTAGCATAGCTGCTATAGCGTCATTCAGATCAGCTCTCCTGTCGACTGGCTTCAGCTACATCATATGGTTTATTGATCTGACCAGTTGAAGTGATAGAAAGATGCTTCATCCAATCACAATCCAGGCACACGATCATTTCATTTCCAAGCTGTGAACTTTCCCAAACCTTTGCCTAACCGTGTCTGTTTTTTGTGTATAAACCCAACCGAAGCATCACCACAGCTGTGCGCGATCATAAAACAGTTTTATTTATCATCTTAAAATATGTATTTTGTTTTGTTCGGTGCTTCCAGCAGCACAGCCCCTAAGGAGCTGAATGGACTGTCCTCAGCAGACTGAGTCTACAGGAGGAAAACGGCACAGTTTTCCTCCATTGACTCATTTATTTTATTCACATCATCCGCCTCAGCTCTATAAACCTCACTGCAGCCAGAGAGCTCACAGGGAAACTGGGCCTGTTGATCCATAAGTATAGATTTGCTTCACATGTTCACAACATCCTGTAGAATTGTGATTTGCCCGTGGAAGTCACGCTCCGCTGAGCAAGAACAGGTAGAAAAAAAAAAAATAGACTTGCAGGTCTCTGGGAGTCAGTGAGGGCTGATGAAATGCAAGAATATGTTCCATAATGATACAGAAGTGCATAACAACACGCCCGCGGTGTAGATTGCCCTCCAGACACTGAAAACACAAACTTAAAAGAATAAACAAATTAGCACCGTCTGATCTGAACACAGGCTCATTAATGTTTGACAAGTGACACGCTGTACAGCCTACATACTCTTCATATACTGCAGGCAGTGAGTCAACAATTTCTCTCTCACACACACACACACACACACACACACACACACACACACACACACAATCGTGCTTCTGTCACTTATTGGGACATTACATAGACTTGCATTCATTTTCCAGACTTAAACCAAGTATCCACCCTAATATTTATTGATTTTTGACACCACGGGTGGACTCCCGGTTTTGGGACCCCACCAATATAGAAACACAGAAACACACACACACACATTTACAGGCTGTGCGTTCTCTTGCTTTGGCTGCAGTCTTCAAAAGCGAGAAGTCAAATCCTGCAGCCTCTGACTCACTGTAATATATTCTCTGAAACTGTGTGTGTGTGTGTGTGTGTGTGTGTGTGTGAAGGAGGACGTGTGTTTTTTGCTTCATCAGACAAAAGACATTTTCTGCGGATCCATAAATATCTTCCATTTTGTTTTCTCCAGCTTTTGCTCTCTTTCATCTGCAGGACGCTGACATCAGGTTTTAATGAGCGCTCTGTTGTTACCATCATTAGCACTAATGCTTATTATTTGTTGTTGTGCATTAAGACTCTGTGTAGAGGACTAAACTAGAGCAGGAGGAGACGTGAGGGGTCATTTTCTAAACAGGTCGAAGGATCTGAGCTGCACATTAATATGTGAGAGGAGCTTCTCAGTGATCGTACAGATGTGTATAATGAACCTACACAACCTTTTGTACTTTAGCCTTCTGTTTGTACAACAGTGGAACAAATTCACTTCTTTTGTTTTGCAGTTTCTCTGCAGTTTTTTTTCAACACATGTCTGAATGAGTTTTGTGTTTGCGGCTTCAGAGCAGCGATGTGAGAATCTGTAACTGATCTCCACCAGATTCAGTCATAGCTGAGACGGCGCTGCACAAAAAGAAATCAGCTTTGAGATGGTAAACATAAAGATTTGAAAAAAAAAAAAAGAATGTTTTCAGCTGAGAATCTGCAAAAACTGAAACCTTAAAGACCTAAATGTGATGTCAAGCTCAGAGATCTTCTAGTATTCATGTGTTTTCATGTGTGTTTTGTGTATATCATCAGGTGGATCAGTGGCTTCTTCCAGCTTTAAAATGTTGCCCAGAAAAACACACACACCTGCCAACATTTGGCTGTGAAGAAGAGGGAGATTGTCTGGTGGCAAATGGCCTACTCCCCCGCGCCACTTAAATTCAAAGCTCACAGTAAACATTTTTTTTTTTTTAAACTGTAAAAACATGCAAGAACGCAATGAAAATTCAACAATCAAAATTTAGATCACAAAAAATAACATTGTGGGAGAATGTGTGAAGAGCCTTCACCCTAAAAAAGAAAGGATGCAGGACTACAGTCTGTACAGAGGGGTAAAACGAGCAGGTGAGACAGGAGGCAGATGCCAAAAAAAAGGAAAGCCTCTCACTAAGATCAGTGAAATTTGGAAGGGTATGTCATCTTCTTGGGAGCTGTGTCATCCTGAGCAGAGCGAGAGCAGAGACGAGTAACGCTTGCAGGCAGGGTTGTGACAGGTGGGATCTTGTGTTGTGTTCAATGTCACGGGCCAGGATTCCCTGTTGAGTCAGTTAACTGTTGTATTAGACAAACAGTGCAGTCATACGTCTTTAGCAAAGATGATGCAAGAGATATCGAAAGACTCTCGACACACAACTTAGAATAACTTAGAGAGCAGCGTAGCCTACACACTCACATATGTACAATTGTATGAATGCCCATGTCTCAACTCTTCTATGTGCATGCCATATTCATTGTTGTAATGATCAAATTATGAACAAAAATGAACACACTCCTAAAACAATTTGTACAGTGCTGTAGACACGACTTACAGCTAACACTGGTAAGCAAGACTTGGAAACATGCATGGTGCACAAGCTACACAAGGCCAACACACACACATCAGGTACAGTGGATGCATTGTCATCTATGTTACACACCTCTGCATCTGGTGACAAATTATCTCCCTCTTTAAAAACAGGGAGACTGTTGAGATAATCAGAAGTGTTGGCAGGTATAAGCACAGCGCTGTCATAGTGCCCTTTAGCAAGGCCAGAACTCACAAGAGCTCTTAGGTGAACAGTCAACTGCTTTCTGACTGGCTCTGTAGACAAGAGGCTGCACACTGAATGACTGTGAGCTAAAAACTGAACTTGAGAGTCAGAAAACATGAAAGACAGACATGCAACAAATCTCCCGAGTCATAACTGGATTTGTTAGAATAACTCAAATAAGTCTTAAGCCAGAAGCAAAACAATTCAACCATGTTGTAGTGTTTGAACCATCTGATGTGTACTTTACTGTCATGTAAAGTTAAGGTTGGCCAACAAGCTAGCTCAGTAAGTTGACAATGTCAGTGTGTACTTGAGGACTGCTTGCTCTACAGACAAATCTGAGGTACTTTCTGTGAAGGCTGTCCATTGAAAACTAAAGACAAGTCCTGTTTGATAGTGATTTACTGTGCTTGGCATCAAAACACTCACATGCCCGCAGGAGTAAGATGAAACATGCCACAGATTAAAGACAGCACGTCAACTAAATGGTCATATATTTTCACTCACGTTGGCATGAATTAGTCCAAAGATACGACCATTTTGATGTTTGCGTAGAAATCGAGTTTTACAAATCCAGGGTAACTACCATCGAGACACTGCCAGGATTGTGTGATTTGTAATGTCTGACAAGCCTATTGGATGTAAAAATGATGCAGGGCATTTACAGCAACATTCACAAAGTAGACGTTAACTTAGCTGCTATGGCATATGGAGATTTTTTTTAATTCATTGAATGATGAAACTGGAAAGAGTTTGATTTACCAACTGGGTCCACTGGTGGTAGCGCTCTACTACTGTTGATCTGATTGGTTGAAGTCAGCAGGTGATAGACGCTGATTGACAGATGGCTTGTCCCACAACCTGCCAGTTATGTTTTGAGCGTGCCTGCCCTTTTCCAAACAGTTTCTGGTGGCTCCTTTCCAGATGGTTCTAAGTGAAACCATTTTGTGAATCAAACCATCTGGCACATCAGGTTCAATCTGCTTTAAAAGGTCAGGAAGCTTAAAACACATAAACATGTTTTCTCTCACGTAATCCAATAAGTGATCAACGATTGTAGGTTTAATTTTCCACTTTCACAGGTTTTAAAATACCAGTACAGTAGAGCTCCATAGTTTTGTGATGAAGACACAAGTCTGAAAATCTCAGCATGTTAAACTGGACCCATCTGTGGCTCAATGCTGTACCTGTCACGGTGTTGTTTTTAGTCATTTGTGTGAACTGACCCTTTAACACAGTGCCTGTACTGAGCTGTGGCTGAACATGTGGAGGGTAGAGAAGCCTGTGTGGCTGCTCTGCTACCTGCCTCTCCCCTCTCCCTCCGCGAGAGTGAAAAGCTCTTTTTGTTTATCACCAAGTCGCCCTAAAAACTACAATACCAGGAGACATGTTTAATATTCCTCTCTGTACATCAGATATTTTCTTTTGCATGAAATCAGATATTTGCCCCGTTAATATTCTCCAGCTTCCATTATGCACAAAAAAACATTTTATACTTTGACCAAGAAAATGATGCCTGGGAGGCGTTTCACTACAGGGGCTGCAGACGCACCGAGTGGGCCGGGGCTGACGAAGAGCCACAGTGACCCCTACAGGACGGAGGGGGAAGGACCGCGGGGAGGACATAGAGGAGGGCTAAGGTAGGGAAGAGAGAGAGAGGGGGAAAATTAAAAAAAAGCAGAGGGAGAGAAATATGAAAGAGGAAGACAGAAAGAGAAGAGAGAAATCAATAAAAGAAAGAGGAAAAGAACAAAAGGAAAAATAGAAGTAAAGCATTTACAGAAGAACAATGTTTGGGAGGAATTATAATATTATAATTTACTCCCCCCACTGAACAGAATAAGAAGGTTTCATTTGTTTTGCAGTTGAACGCTGAAAATATATCAGCACCAGCAGTAGTCTTGTTCTGTCATGCCCACCTCTGCAGAAAGAGCTCAAAAACTTTATGCCTCCCACTCACCTGTAAACCAATTTATTGTTTAAAACAATGAAGGTTCTGGAAAATAGAAACAAAAAGAGCCAAGTAAACTGTTCCATTTGCCTTTTCTCAGATTCACCGTTTTGTGGAGGAAAAGTTATGATGGGTTAAAGGTCCAGTGTGTAGGATCTGTCATGTTATACGTTGAATTATATTTTCATTAGTGTCACCTGAATCCTTACATCTACAGTGGGAGCAGGTCAGTCCAACGTGTAGCACCGCAGTGTTTCTACAGTTGCCTAGAATGGACAAACTCAACTCCAGACCTTTCTTGTTTTTGGTGTCCACCGTAGGGGATTCTGGGATGCCACTAAAGCGTACACACTGGACCCATTAAAGGAATAGTTCTCCCAAAAGTGAAACTCCAGTTATCATCTACTAACCCTGATGACGATTGAAAAGTCAGGTGAAGTTTCACAACCAAAAACAACCAAAAACAAACCTTAAAATGGCTCCATACTGCTTGCCTGACGTTATCCAAGTCTTAAGAAGCCTGAGATCCCAAATTATAAATATTTACACCCTGGATATGCAGACGGGTTCATGCACCCATTTCAGACCGGTTGCACGCTTACACTTTTAGCCTAGCAACCACCGAGATTTTTGGTGGACCTTATCCTTTAAGCCCCTTGAGATGCATCATTGTATTTTTCAAGAAGGTCCTGATCAGGACCCTATTTGAATTCTTAGAGATGTAGATATAGACAGAACCACTATGGGAACATGACAGATACAATTTCCACCTCATGAAGTTACATAAAGAAAAAACTCATCATGCATTAAAACATAAAACCTACAAACGAGAGAGCATGCTGGTATCAAATTAAAAGAATGCTACATTTTCTGACTAATCCAAAAAAAATTATGGGTTTAATGTGTGATGGTAAATTAATCCAATCAAAGGAAGAGATGCAGAGCTGATCAGAGAGTCTGATAATTACACCGACAAATATATAGCTGTAAAACTCTTTTATAAAGTGGGTAATTAAAATAAATGTCTCAAAAAATAACTGCAATCAATCGACGTATCAACTGATCAAACATCAGCGCACAACAAAATGATTAAGTCAAATTTAATCAAAGAAAACTGAGGATCAATCACTGCCACGCAAACGATGTGCTGATCCAAAACACGTCTCACCACTGTTTTTATGCTTCACCTCTTTTCCTTGTTGTCATCGCCGTGTTTTCACATCTCTATTTCTGTAAATAATAAAAAGTCTAATCACAATAAACTTCACTGACCCGTGGCAGTAAATAATAGTTACATAACGCTTCTTTTTGCTTCAGCAGGTCTGTGAGAAAACTAAGACAGCCTGATTATGCAGGTCAGTTTTTATAAAACGACGATTATACAATGGCAATTATGTAATCAGCAGATCAAACACAGAACAAAAGATAACGGGTTAAAAGGTGAAGCACGTAGGCAGGAAGGAAGAATCTGTACAGCGGTGTGTCGAGCAGCTTGTTAAGTTGTTTCTAAATGCTGCTTCACTTCTTTAACTATTACTACCAAATGTTTGATTATGACAAAATTCAAATTCTTTACAAAAGGGGGGGAAGATGAACTCCCTAAATTATATCTATAGTTTATCAGGATGGAGACAAACATTAACACAATTGTTAATAATAAGAAACTCTCTCATCCAGCACATTTTGATCATCTGATTTCAAAAACTTCCCACAGTGGACCCCCAAAATTCATAGCAATTCAAACAATTCGATTGGCAGAGCTTTCACAGACGGCACAACAAAACTGAAACACATTAATCGGAGATGATTAAAAGAGAGAGAAAAAAAACACAAACTCAGGCAGTTTCTCGTGGATTGGACTGAGCCATTCTGTTCCAGAGCACACAATGCAACCACATGCACAATTACCCAGATTAGGTGATCACAGTCATAAATTCTTGCTGTGATTTGGCGAAGAGACAAAGCCGACTACACGCTGGACCCTGACCAATCACAGCTTGACATCTTTCACCAGCATGTACATACATGTCGACTGCAAATGTTGGCAGCGTCACATAAAAGCATAACGCAGTTCTGTAAACACAAGAACTCGGGCATGTGCAGTGTTTGATCATGGAAATGATCTCATGCAGCCCCAGAAATAAACTTAAACTTCTGGATGTTGTGTGTGAAACAGCGCCCTGTTCTCCTGTTGGTCAGTGTCACAGAAGACATCGTAGAAGAAACTTTGGTGAGAGAAGTCAAAGACAGTCTGGCACGTCGTCTTTTTATCAGGTTTGAAGTCATTAAAATGTCTCCTAGATGCCTCCAGCATGACGCATCACATCCTCATATCTAAACACCTCAATAGGTTGATTGCCAGTCACTCAACATGACCGTTGCTCATGTACCTTAAGTTCAGTACATACTTCATCTAAGTAGCTACTTAGCTTTATTACTCATTAAGTTGAAATAACTCACCTTTGACTTTTGGTGTCACGCTGGTCAGGAGCAGTAGCCACTTGGGTGGAAGTCAAAATCATCCTCCCCCATGAGCAGACTTCGATGCTCTTAACTGTGCATTCATGAGCCGTTGCAATTATTCGAGAAAAGTTTTTCCAAATAGGAATATTTCACGTGAATACACTCTTAAGTTGGAACAACAACTTGGAAAGTTGGAGAAAAGTTTGGTACATGAGGCGTCGAGTTGAAACATGGCTGACGAGAGTGAGATTGGGTTTGATGGTAAGATGCTTTTCTCCTGTAGTCAATGTTTTGTTTAGTTTTTGCTTCCTTGTATCAAATACTGGAAACCGTGTCAATGAACTGATAAAATGCAAATCATATATAATATACATACAAAATATTGAGTAATTTGGCACTTACAAATGTTAAAACATTATCTTGAACAATAGTCTCTGTCTTGGCAGCTGTCTCGCTTAGCTATCACACCACCACCCCCTCCTCCTCCTGACATGACAGTAAGCTAATGCACATGTAATGCTAACCTAATACGACACGTATCGTAGAAATGTCATAGATACTTATGAAACGTACACATCTGATCGTATCTGTGGTTTGCAGAAATGCAGAATGCCACCAGTTCATTCTGGCAGGGGGGCCGGTGTAGAAGAAGTCGACTGTTCTGCACAGAGCTCTGACCTCAACCTCATCCCACAAATACCTTTGGGATGAAGTGAGATGCCGAATATGAGCCAGATCTTATCACACAAAATCAGTGCTGGACCTCACTGATGCCCTCCCGGCTGAATGAGAGAAAATTCCTGAATCGAGGGAAGAGTGGAGGCTGTTAATAGCAGATTAGAACCACATAATCAAACCCAACATATGGGTGTCACGCTGGGGTGTCTACATACCTTTTTCCACTTTGTGTCTCAGTGTTGAGGGAAAAAAAGCGAACTCTATTTTCCTCTCCAGTGACGGTAAATGCGACTGCATTCGAGTCCAGGAATCGTCAATCTGTCGTCCCATGATGCTCCACCTGACAGTTCCCACCTGCTCGTCGTTCCAACACGACCACCCTCCTACTTTAACGACGTTCCACCTGACTGTTTCCTGCCTCCTGATGTTTGTCCAGAGGTCGAGGGGTTGCCAACCCAGACGACCGGCGGGGCCCGCCAGAGCAGGTGTTTGACCATATTGGCGCGACTGTTAATTACCCACAGTCCCCTGCAACAACACCAGCACCGGGGCAGGCACCATATTGCCGCCATATCGTCATGACAACACATCAAACAGACACGGAGGGAGGCCAGGAGTGTGGACTCGAGCCTGTGGTGGTGAATTTTCATGATGATTATGAATAGAGGGGGGAAATAATTACAGCGCTGCACCCGCCAAAACCTACTCCATCTCTGTGTGTGTGTGTGTGTGTGTGTGTGTGTGTGTGTGTAGGAGGCAGGGTACCTGGAGCTTTGTGGGGAGCGCCACGCGATTCCATTCCAGATGAAATGGGATAGCAACACAATTATCTCAAGTCCAATTCTTTGAGTCCTATTGTGTCTGTAAACTGAGCCCGAGCGAAGGATTAATGTGTCTGTGGGGTTTTAGAGAGGAGGGGTGGAGGGAGGGAGGGGTGGGGAAGCTGTTGCTCCATCTCTCCGGCGAATAGACTCTACGCTCCAACCATCGGTGAGGTGGAGAGACGCAAGACAGACGAGGGAGGAGAGGAAAAGAAGAAAGAATCAGAGAGAAGGAGAGGGACTGGCCTCCACTGACAACAGAACGAGACAAGAGAACAAAAAAACAGCTCATTTATCTGTCAAGTGTAATGAATGTAACGAACATAACGAGTATTAACCACACCGCCCACCCAGAGCGGAGGGGGGGAGAGGAGAGAGAGAGAGAGGGGGGCGGCAAGGGAGAGAGAGAGAGTGAGAAACATACAGAAAGAGAGAGAGAGAGGGCGAGAGGGAGGGAGGGAATTATAACCATCACAGCGTCACCACGGCAACAGATTGGCAAAACACTGGCCGCTTCTCCCAGGATGCTCGGCTCCCCTCATCTGGTATAATTTACCATCCAATGATGAAATGACGAGTAAGAGCCCGATTCTCAGGCCGAGAGAGTTTTAGATTTCACTCTGCTGCTGCAGGAGGAGTACGAACTATCACAGCAACTGCAGAAGAGTGTTGGTAGTATTTAACAATAGTTACAGTGATAGGCCGAGACACTGTGGCATCTGCAGTAGTAGGAGTAGATGTGGTATGACAAAGAACTGCTGCAGAAAATGATCGTTCAGGCAGAAGCTGTGGCTGCTGTCCAAAAACTCTAGCTTAAAGTCATGAAACAGATGGCAGAGTGTAATTTACTTCCACTTATTTACGTGTTTCCTGTAAAAACAGAGGGGCTTGTCGAAGATTGATGTTAAAGTTACACCCCGACTCTGCCCTACAGGCGATTGAGTGACGGGAGGGCTGAGCAGGACCGAACACAGCATCTGAGAGCGACAGCTGCCAGTTTGACGACAGGGACTCAGTACCAAGGTGGTTTTGTCGCAAGGTTTGGTTCCTGCCAACCAGGGGCCCACCAGACATGTGTTAGTCAGCCCCGACATGGCGCTCGGAGCTGATCGCGGCCATTTTAAACTCCGCTTGTGTTCCCTGCGGCTGCACCAGAAGCGTCAGAAGTCTCCGCACCGGATCTATTTTTGACGGAAGCGGACAGCAGCCATACCAATCTGCACGGAGCAGATCGAGCCAGACAGGAAGTCAGACAGCATAACAGCATAGTGTTTCCGATCAGTTTTCAAAATAAAACACCCTGTGCAGACTCCACCACAAAGTTGTTAATATTAACAATAAACACACTTAAAACAGACAAACAACAAAATGATTTAACTACGTAGCCTGAACTATGATGGGAGAACAAGAATCAAGGAACAGTGATGACATAAACACAATCTGACCAAGTCAACAATATCAGACAGGCATGTTGGCTTCTGAAGCGCTACTGGTGGGATATGAAGCTGTGTTAGCTGTGCTAATGTTAGCTGCATGGCTAATTAAGCAAGCAATAACTGTCCAACAGCAGATAAACTCCATAAACCACCTCAGAACTGGATTACCTGTCGTCAAACTGGCCACAGTTGGTCAGAGTTTGAGTTCGGTCCCATCACTGGCCGTGTTGGACCTGAGGCTTGATACAGTTAGCCGCTGTTAACGGTTACTTTAGCAACATGTAAAGCCATGTGTGGAAACTCTGGAAATCACAGGGGGTGCAGGCAGAGTAGCCGGAGGACATTAGAGGGAAAACCAGAAAACAGTCTCCATAAAATATGATCCAGAAAGGATCAGGTGTTTTTGTTCAACAGTCATGAGGCCTGGCTCTGAACCACTCGCTCCCCACTTAAAGTTGGAGATTGATTGATGGGTGATTGACACGATATGATTGGTTGGTTAAGTGTATGTAAACACATGTCACATTTTGTTTTACAGGAAGTAAACATGTCTGGACTTTGATATAAAACAAATAGGTGCACATTATGACAGTGGATGTGATCTTAGAGGGTTTAATAAGACATTTTTCATTTCAGCTTGATCTTAATAGAGGGTTGTAGAGGAAAAAGATGACATAATTATTATACCAAGTTCAGTCACTTCTTAAATATTGTTTAAGAAGCCCAGATGATACATATTAGAAGCTAATGTTGCTCCAGACCATCTTTGTTGTTTATTTACTGCAGGTCAAGAGGACTATAATTAAGTGACCTCAAACAGCAATAACATTTGCTCTTGCATCATTTTCCTTGATGTGTTTTTCTGTGGTTGCCATGGCGGCGGCAAGTAGGAAAAACCATCAGCGGCGGCAAATGGAGTGCACTCTCATGATCGTGTCAGCTGCCCCCATCCTCATGGCCGCAGAGGCCGGCATAGTAGCAGCAGCAGCAGACATAGTGATGGAGTTATTAAAGCCTCTTTTAACTTGTATTTTATTTTGTGTTACTCTTTGTATCCTATTCATGTGTATCTGTTTATATTGCCTTGTGCGTCTTTATGTCCTGTTCAACACACTCTGAATTACCTTTTTGTTCAATCAGTGAAATATTTCATGTTTAATGTTTCCATGGAACTTCCATTTGTGTTTCATAATGTCTGTGAATGAGCTGTTGTTCTGTTAAACAGTAACAGTGAACAGTCCGTATGGCTTCTATTATTTACATCCTGCAGGGTCTTTCTCCCATGAACTCTTGTAAACAAACACCTGGGGAATACGATTATACGGTCACATGATAATTTTCCACATGATGCTCTGACGAGGATCACCTGAACGCAGCCTGGATCTGGAGGTGAGGAGAGCTTTCTGTTGGTATCGTCAATTCAGTAGTAGAAAAAAACAACTACTTTGCCTAAAGTCAGGATTTTGAGAAAAAACAGACTCCATATATATATTTTCCTCATGCGTGCAGATTCTTGTTAGTATTTGTAAGAGAAGGCAGCCCCTTTGACTTTCCAGAAATCAATCACACCTCTCCCGCTGCCCCTCCCTGCCAAAAAAACAAAACACAAAACTTTTCCATCCACACTTTTCCACCCGGCTCGACGCCCTCAGGCTGTTGTAACTCTCCTGGTTTGATGTTCTTTACACCACACAACAACAATAGCAACCTGCCTCTCTGTCGAATCAAACCCACAATGCACCTGCTGTAAGTCAGACCTCAGCACATTCACACAGACGGGTCTGAAGGGAGGCGACATTTTGTTCCTGTACGAGCGGCCTGCTGGAGAAGGAATGAAATGCATCGAATAAAAGGTTAGGGATGGTCAAAATAATAAAACATTTATCATAATATAATATTCTAGTGAGTAACTTCTGTTTATCAGTAAAAATGATGATTCATAAGCTCATGGTGGGGTTTCATTTACTGAACAAAAGCTACACGTGTCATGCAGACTATAGACATATTGATCACTTACTGTCCAAGTCAGCGAGTACAAATTACAATTATTTGACATGGGGGATTGTTTCGCACCGTGCCAAAGTTCGATTGCCTCCCCTCCCCCGCCGGTCAGCTTTCACATGAGTAAAGTTGTTCTGTACTCGAGTACACTTGCGTATGCACCTATGTTTGGTCAGTGATCCGCCAATATATACAAAGAAGAAGATGGGAACGCTTGCATTTCCAACACACAGCATAGCAGTCCACTTTCATGCTTTTGTACAGTTGATTTCACACGTGATGCAAATTGTACCGGGGTACCTGTACTCACAACCAGTTTTTCAAGCAGACCTGGGCACACGGTACACTTGTGTTTTTACCAATCAATGGACTTTGGGTTGAAGTGTACTAGGATCCGGGCCCGTGTCCCTGATGTGAATATTCATGTGAATATTCTACATGTAAACCCGCCTTGGAGTGGAAATACCTTCCAGCGAAGCTGAATGATCTAAAATTAAAATTATCCTTTAATTATGAGTCTAAATGCTAAGTTAGGATTTATTATTTTACATAAATAAAATGTAATTTGGACTTAAGTGATAATTATGGTATAAACGTTCATCATATTCATAAGATGCTACATTATAATCAATACCTACAGAGTCATAATTACGAGGTGCTTGTGATAGTTTGGATTTGTTTAATGAAATTTTCAGTCTTGTTTGTGTTTCTGTGGTATTTCTTCTGCTTACACGTGAATGCTGATATGGACCTACATGTAAACTGTAAACTGAACTTTCCTGATCCACAGGTGGTCATCTGTATCCGACCAAATCACTCAGACAGACAGCTGTGAGACTTACAGGTGTACAGGTAGCTGCTGCTGTGTGTCAGTCATGTCTGCTGAGCTGTGGTTGAAGAATGAGCAGCGACGGCGTCCTGCTGTCTTTGAGAAACTCTGCATCAAAGACGAGCGAGCTCTTTCAATGACTCAGAGAGCGAGGCAGCGTTCAATATCACACAATAATCCTCCGCCAAATAAACCTGGTGAGTAGAAATCAATGAAGACGTGATGTCTCACTCATCCTTTTACAGTGAAGACAGTCTAACAGGATGCTCTGCAAAAGCACCATGAGCTTCACCGACACATTGAAACAAAGGGTCTTTCTTTAACGGTCTAGACTTTACTGTGGCTGGTGGCCCCTAGAGGCTGAAATGTTCATTAGTCACAATACTTGACCGAGTGTTGGACGGAGTAAACAGCATTTAGCTATTATGGAAAGAACAGTTCAACCAAAAATGAAAATTCATTCAGTTATTATCTCCTCACCCCCATGCTGATATAAAGTCAGGTGAAGTTTCATTCCAGAGCTTCACAGCAAATCAGTGTGCAGCATTCTCCAAAATGACTGAAGAAGCCGGGGACTGAACTGAACAAAAAAGAAAATGTCTTCATAAAGCTCTTCCAGCGTAGTCCAAGTCTCCAGAAGCCCTGATATCCCATACTGATTTGAAAAGATGCTTCTTACACCCTCTACGCACAATCAAGCTCTTGCACCCACTTCAGACGAGGAGTGCGCTAACGCATTTAGCTTAGCAGCTAAACCTAACCAGACCATAAGCACAGCGCTGTCAAAACATAAAATTTCATAGAGGACCTTAATGAAATGTAAAGTTTAAACATATCTGAAGTTTGCAGAAACGTACATTGCCAACATTCTGGCAGTTGTGTTGGCTAAAACTGTAATGTTAGTCCTGTGGTGTTAGAGAAAAGCTCAGGGGGTTGTGAAACCAAAAAGGGTGAACTGGGGAAAAGGGGATCATGAATGTGCTCAGTATATCTGGTGGCCCTACTGGAGTCATACTACATGACAATGTGGCCAGTTGGTCACTCCTGACGAGTGGACGAGCTGAAGGACCTCCTGCCTGATGACTTTTCTGCAGGCGACATAAAGTGCAGAAAGATGGTAGCCATGTTGAATTTCAAACAACTCACTTACAGATATTTATTGATCTGTGAGCTCCTGTGGATTTCCACATTGACCAGAAGAAAAGCCTGTTGTGCTTTTAATGATTGACCAACAGACCCAGAGCACATCCCTGCAGCGATGCCCATGTGAAGCGTGATTTGAATTTCCATGCTCACATTCATTAATGTAAGAGGGGATTCCTGCGGTCTGCCTCCCCATGTATGACCGGCTCCACTATCATCAGATTCTGCCTGCCAGCCATGAGTGAGCCGAGATTAAAAAAAAAAGATATTTTGACAGAAGTTTTAACAAGCAAATCCTCCATCAGGCTCCACAGAAGTATGAAAAGTATTTTGCGGTTTTGGAGAGTGTGACTAACGACAACGAGGTTGTCAGACTTTGTTGAATCTCTTTCACAGGCAGGCAGCGACTTGTTCAGGGTTCTTTGAACATAGAATATATCTGAGGAGGGTCCTTGTGCTGTGTTTTGCATGCTCTCGAAAATATGTTATCAATAGACCATATCTGAGGCAGAAAATTCCTGAGTGCTGCTTCAACCCTTATGGATACAGATAGACGTAACAAAAATCAATGCCACCTCACCACTCTGCATTGTTAGTGCGTCTTTTCAAAACCTTGCACAACTCGCAACTCATCGAGTCTGAATAAGAGAGAAAAATCCATTAGAAAGCTTGAAAATTAATGTGACAGTGACAGCTGCCGTCTGTAATTACTTATGTACACTTGTTATTTTTTATTTAAAAAAAATTGATTTAAAAAATAACATCTGATTATGGAAGATTCTTTTATCAATGAAGTTCAATCTGATCTTGGAAAGTTTGACAAAAAGTCTTGACTCAAAGTTTGCCTCAGCAGCCCAGCTAGTTAGTTAGTTAGTTAGTTAGAGCTTCCATATAAATCAGTGGCTCAAAGACGACCATCTGACCAGATTTTGCTCTCCATGAGAACTTGAGATGTAGCTGAAAGGGGAAACAAAGATTTTAAATTTAAAACTTAAGTAAATAAGAGTCATGTTTATAACAATTGCAATTGCACTCTAAGAAGCTTAGATACTGAACGTTCCTGCCAAGTGTTCACAGACTGACTTTGCAGTCTTTATAAGCTCCTTTTGTAGGAATAAAAATAGTCTTTTTGAGATCTAGCTAAAATAATAGAGCAGAAAGTATTACTTTTGTGCTAACATCATAATTATACACATTTTAATTATTATCATTTTAAATAATTTTCACTAGTCATCCAAATGATTGTTTGTTTTTTTAAGAGCGAACTAGCAGTGAATGCTGATGTGCAACTACGTCCATGTAATTGAAAGCTCTAGCCAGACTTCCTGTCACATATGGACATATCCACTACAACACCTACTCCACAGTGTAACTAGTTTACAAGGTTTTCTTGCGATTCCAAAATAAAACTTCCAGAAAACCGTAATTTTCTATTGACACATGCAGATGCAGCTCCGTCAAACTTACATCAAAAGCACTTTTTTGTTTTGTTAGCCAGTTACCATTTTGGCATTTTCACTAAAACACATATTACTTTTGATAGTATATATTCATAAGCATTGGCGAAAAATTTGTTTTTTTTGGGATTAAGAGCAGCAGATCTTTCGACCATCCAACCTGACCAGCCGGACCGCCCCAGGGAGGAAGCAAGTCGGAAGAAGAGCCACGCTTATCCAGCTCAGTTTAAGATCGCTCCTGACTAATGTCAGCTTGCGGGACAAAGGAATGAAGAACTGGGACTCAGGCTAGCAGGCTGTTGAGCCCACAGAGACCTGACTCCAACAGTGGGATGAAGAGAGGTGGACTCTGTGTTTACGTCATCGATGCTTGGTGTTCAACACAGTCTAAATTGATGGACAGTGTTTACCAGATGTCAAACTTTTAATGTGAAGATGGCGACCACATTATCATCACCATCTTGTTGCTGCTGTTAACATTCAAACATTTGCAAATTTGAGAAAATGTTTTCAGATTTATTCTAGAATACATTTAGCCACACAACTCGACTGCAAGCTGCCATTTTAGAATAAGAAACTGAGTAGAAGAAAAGGCTGCAGAAGAAATACTAATCAGGTACACACTAATCAGGTACACAGACACACAAGCTCACACATGCTAAAGAGTCCTTGCAGCCTTTTAGTTCAGTTAAAATGGAGGTGATCTGGGAAATACCAGAATATCAGTTCATATTATTCAACCCTGACTTCACTGATCTGTACGAAATTCACATTCAAGGCATCGGCACTAAGTGTTGAATACAAATCATTATTGCAAATGAGCTGCAGATGAACCAACTCACAGGAGACACAACTTGTTAAAACAGAGTTTAAACAGTTTTTGCAGTTTGTTTAATTTACTGACCGCCCTGCTAACAGGTCCATTTCTTATTCACTGTTTCCTGATGCACATACAGGCTCCTCATCATGTTGTCTTAATCTGTATGAACGTGGTTCGGCTCCACAGCTTTGGTTTTAATTGCCGGTTTGCTCTCTGGCTGCCGATGAAGTGAAGACGAGCATCGGTCTGAATGTTTGTTTACATCGTTAAAGACACATGAAAAGATTAAAACGGGATAAACAGAGGAGAAAGCCAAAGATCACTCACATCACTTCACTATCAACATATCTTCTCTTCAAATCCTGAGCTCGGTAAGAAACATAAAAAATGCAGTGCAAGGATGGAAAGACACAAACAAACAAACAAACAAAAAGGCTCCGTTCCAACATCAAATCAGAGATCTAAAGCAGAAATAGGTGTGTGAAAGAATGCTGTCATATTAAAATCTTTAAGTTTTCCTACCATACAGAAATAAGGAGGACAAAACGAGTTATATTCTATATCAGACACTCATTCGACATCCACTAACTCAGCAAGGCTCTGTTCTTTGAGTTTGGTTTGTCATCAGGTGGTTAAGCTAATGTAGAAACAGGATAATTAAACAATCATGACACTCATGAACGTCTCAGGGCTCCACTGCTAAGGAGAAGATTCCAGTTAGAGCCGCAAATCTACCGGTCCTCATCAGAAAAAAAGACACTATAGGTAAACTCTGAAAGCAACTTATTACAACTCATATTGATGTTTCTTGTTAGGCATCTACCTCTAGCTGCTGTTTAAATTATTACGGCAGCAAAGGAGGAGGTCAGATCACTTCCATTTTCAATGAGCAAAGAGGCAAATAAAACATTTGCTGGCAAAGCAAATTTGCAGTTCAACACTGGGGCAATTTTTCGCAGCCACCCAGTTGGCACGCATACATCTCGCAGACATCAGTTACATGGACGTAGTGTGGGGAGCATTTGACGTCTCAGCAACATCTTCCCACTTAGTAAACCCCTCCACGTACTACGTCTTTCCATCGTAACTCACACTGACGTCTGTAAGCATGTGTTTAAACCATAGATCTTACTACTGGAATCTCGATAAAGCTATGGAGGCAGAACACCGTTTATTTTTATCGGACCGAATGGCTCATATTATGATAGTCAAATGACTCATTTCGGGGGTTGTGATGCTAAAAAAAACCCTGTCTCAACCCAACCCCATTTCCATTTTCACAATGTAAGCTCGTGGGGAAAAGTCCTTCGTCACGGTGCATCACGTGACGTTGTAATTACACGGTTTGGCCACTACGAAAACTGGCTTCATCAAGGTATGAGGCTGTGTTGAATTTCTCTCTGTATACTATATAATAGAGGTATGTATTGTGATGAGGGGAGAGGAAAGACTTTTACAGCCATCTTTGTCCTGTTTACTCTTGAGGGAATTCAACAGCCCTTTTGGAGACATTAGGTAAAACATGAATCCTACAGTTCTGTAATTACTTGTGTTAATGAGATAAAATCAATCAGGTGAGGAATCCAGCAGCTGTTGAGGAAACTTCAAGTGATCAGAGGATGTATGAAGACACCAAGTAAAATGAAATAAACCACAGTACAATGCTTTACATGCGAGTGCTTCAGGTGAAGGAATGTCTGAAAGAATTGAAAAAAGAGGCTTAAAACTTGAAGAAAAAATACTAAAAGAACTTTTGTCTTTGTGCTTTTGTGACATCTTTTTTAAACGGATAAATTCCGGATGCTTCTGTTTCTGTTTTCAACAAAGCGGTTTGAGACAATTTTATCTCTTCACACACAGTTGTGTTTCCTCCATTGCGGACCAAAACCGCTTTTAACTTTTCAAGAGTGAGCTTCAACAAAGGACGGCTGCTTTTAAATGCAAAGGAAAAAAATAGGAGAGAGAAAAAATACCAGCATGGTGATGAGCGATAGAGCAGCTAATTGTGTCCTGGGAGATAAAGACGCCGGCAAAAGAGAGAAGTAGAAACTCCCTCTTGGTTATCAGCTTCCTTCTGAGACGGCGGCAGGCTTGGAGTTTCTTCTCCCTCTCTAAAAAAAAAAAAAAAGCTTGTTAAAAGGAAATAAAGGTGTGAGGAGGCACAAAGGACGCTTATCCACCTTTCACGGAGCCGACAAAAGGAAAAAATCTCAGCTCCAGCTAATTACAACCGGGGTGATGAAAGAGACGGAAGGAGACAGAAAAGAAAGAAAATCCCTCCTTTTTTCTCACCTGAGAGAAGGTGGAGAGGTCAACAGTTTCCGCCAGAAACTCAATCCTGTGGAGGGAGACGGGGGAGGGAGAGGGTGAGGTTGATTTGATGGACGTGGAGGTGATTAGTGGACGCTTCACTTCGTTGTCTTGCCTCCACAGAGTGAAAAATTAAAACTGTCTCCCAATCAAATGAAAGCAAAGTGCCCTCGGAGCTTTTTCTGTCTCTCTGAACAATCCGACTGTCACGTTCATCCGAGCTGCTCCACAGCGATTTAACCTTGTGAGGATTTTTGTGACTTTGAGATGTTTGAGACAAAATAAAGGCTGAAAAATGAAGGGGGAGGGAAGTGGGAGCGGATCCAGGCGGGTTTTTTCTCTCTGAGTCGTGGCGGCTGGGAACGTTTCCAAGGATCTGATGTCTTTATGTCTTGGCATGATGCTGCATTTTGTGATTAATATAAGTTCTTTTAAAAAACAATTTATCTGTGTGTTCTGTCAGCCCTTTTATGTTCAGCTCAGATGCACTTGAAAACCCTAAAATCTCAATTCACATTGATTTTTTTCTTTTAAAAATGGACTGAGAGGCAGTAAAAAAAAAAGGAAATTTCATTTTTATCCAACTACTGCACTGAAGCCTGCTGTGTCAGTCACCTTGGATGATTAATCTGTTCGTCTGAACATTAGCGAGGCCTGCATGTAAAGCCAAAAGCCACCAAACAAAGAAAAGAGTGTCCAAACACCAACGGTCCAGTAAATCTCGTAAGATGAGAAACTGACTGTTTTTGTGTTTATGTAACACGTTTTGGATCTAGAGGAGGCGCTGCGCAACCCGACCTGTCCACCACTCCTACAGAAGTCAGGAATTTTCTTCAGGAACAGCCGCTGAGCCCCGTTTTCGTCACCCAAGTCGACTCTGCTGTTTCCTCCTCTACGACGCCGAGGAAACAAGCTGGATTAATGAGGTGGACAGACACACGCTAGTCGCCACCAGTGTGACATTTAAATAAAAGGCTTAATGTCTGGGCAGAGGTATTAGGTATTATAAACATGTATGGTATTCTCAACAGCTACATTTATTGAGTTTTGTGGACTGCTGAGTCTGCTTAATATTATTAAGTCTTTATGATAGCTGTTTGCCTTTGTGCTCATAATGAGGTGATTGACCTTTTCCGCTGTGTGTTCGTCGTGTGAGCACAATGAGCCCTGTTTCTGTCAGGGAACAAAGACCAGAGGAAGGTGATCGAGCCTGAGTTCGTCCACCTCTAAGTGAAAGAAAGGCGACTATTAATTGAAATGGCTATTTATATTGTAGTTTTTGTTTTCAGTTCAGATGTGTCCTGTTTTATTTTGAGGAATTCATCCTTATGTGTCTTTGTGTGACTTTCCACTTCCTGTGAGTTTCCTTTGTTCATTAGCCCTTGTGTATTTAAGTCTGTCTTTTCCCTCTCACTGTCAGTTCATCTGTGTTTTGTTCCTCGTGTGTCCTCCCTGTTCCCGTCACTTTTCAATTTGTTCTTCATTTTGTGTTCTTAGTTTTTCCTGCAACCTCTTTCATGCCTACATTTTGCTTTTTGGGATTCCAGCTTTGTAAATAAAGCTCACCTTTTGTTTCTGCCAGCTTGGGTCCTCATTTTTTTGCCAACCATAGTACATTTGTATGCAGGTTTAAGAGACCGGGCTGCATTATTTCCTTCATTTATGAAGCTTTGCATATGATGTTAATTAAGTAAAGTGAGAAGATGAAACTAACAGGCTTGTGGCTACTTGCACTTGTGCCCAGCAGTCTGTTGACATGTGTGCCTGGGGCATGAAGTCTCACTCAACAAAGTGGCTGTGTTAACAGATCTCAGCAGTCTTAATGAGAACAATAATATTCTTGCCAACATGAATGTTTTCCCCAAATCACGAAATAAGTTCTGAAAAGGATTAATTAAGATAAAAATCTAACAGACCGCAGCAAAATCAGAGCATATTTACCAGCCCACATGCAGACGTATGTAAAAAGCCTCGATCTACCTCTCGCTGTCAGTGGGCGGAGACAATTCGGCGGCGGTGCTCAGCGCTGACAATCCGATGAGTGGGAACAGGGAGAGAGCTGTCGGGGTCGGAGTTCAGCTGGTTGCTATGGCCGACACCGCGGAGGAGAGACTCTCCACGCTGTGAGCTGTTATGACTAAGAGACTGTCATGAGTGGAAATTTGGGGTGTTGAGAATGAAAAGCTTCGTCCTCGTCGGCCCTCCTCTTCAGCTGGTAGACAAACACACAGTTTGCGTGACTGTAAATAAACAGGAACCTTCAGCCTCTTCACGCTCCACTTCTCTTTTCAAGAGCTGATGCCCAATGTCACCGCTCACTGCTAAATTATCTGTGAACACGGGGACTTTGTCAAAGTCACCGGCAGCATTTTCTCCTCGAACAGAGATCAGGAGGTCTCACAAACTACCTGTTAGCCCAATGTCACCAGTACACACAGGACTCTCTGCTTCTCTTTTGTCTCTTTACTGAAGGAGAGGCAGCAGCTCTGCATTGTTTACCTCCAGCTCTTCCGAGTCTGTACAGATGAATGTTTGACTTTCAGCAGGATGAAACATCAGACGACACACTGAAATGGGCTTCATGTGCTCTTTGTTGACACGCTGTGATCTGTGTTAGTATTTATATTTTTAATTTGACTCAGCTGCTTTGCTTTGTTGGTGTTCTGCCCTGAAGTCCCTCTAACAGAACTCTGAAGAGCTTGTTGCTTTCTTTGTTTGTTTACAACTTGGCTCTTGTTTTTGGGTTTTGGTGACCATCCTTATCTGTCCTATTACCATTATACTCACCAAATTAATTTGCACTGAGCACACAAAGTGAACTGCTTGACTCTGTTGTTGTAGTGTTTGTAGGGGATTTAATTTCTAATCACTTTTGTACAGCTTTTGGAAAGAAACATGTCCAGGAAATAAAATGGATCACCAACATGCTGTTGAAACAGTGGTCGCAGCTAGATAGCACAGAGCTGAAAGTTCCTTTAAAGTCAAAGTATTTTTTAGCTGTTATCAGCTCCTCCAACAGAAGAGGCAAAGTTCAGGTTTGAAAGAAACACAAAATTCACTTTATAAATGAGCGGACTGAAATTCTTAATGAACCTCATAAGAAATCCTTGTGCTTCTGAAAATAGAATCTTGTTTCAGATTTTTAATACTGTGAAAATCTTCTGCAATTCATCTGATTAAATTCGTGAGAGTTTATATCGTCATTTTCGGCAAACAATTATCTGACAACTGAAGTGTGGCGTGCGAGGGGGAACCCAAATAATTTATAGTTTAACTTAAATCAAAAGATAACCAAAGCCAACAACGCCACCCCGGGGTTTAACCTGGCAGGTCACCAGTGAGGCCCTCAGCACCTGGAAGTAGACAGAGAGGGACGGTTAGTGGGGGGGCAAAACCATATGAAAGCTTTACAACATACTCAACAATAACCTATCTCATTTGAAGTATCAAGAAAGTGATGGTATAACAAAACTGTGTCACTGTTTATTTGAAATATCTGTGTTAAGCTTCCTTTAACCATCACAGTTTCTGACTAAGCAGACTGTCTAAAGCACAGTTTACAATGGTGATCCGGACGCTCGTATAAATAAGCAGATCGCGACAATAACGTCACACAGACTGGTGAATTTGCACACTGGAAATGAGTCCCATAAGCTACAGAAATGAGTCTGTAATGAGTCCCATAAGCTACAGAAATGAGTCTGTAATGAGTCCCATAAGCTACAGTGGAGCAGCAGGTAGCTTAGGGATGTCAGGACTGTGGCTCCATATTCTGGCTTGCAGTGTCGTAATAAAAATATAGCTTGCTACAAGAAATGTTTATTAACAACTGAGAACACTTTGCCCTCCATTAGCACCTGTTGAAACATTTTAACCCGGTAACTTCTGTTTAGTATGGTATAAACTAAGGCTTAACAGTATACAATGTGCAGGAAAAGTGTTATTGGTCATTAGATGTGCAGTTGCATATGCTGTAAAATTCGAATGCAATACCTACATGATATGGACTAATCGGCTAGCTAGCTGTCTAAATTAGCCTAAGGTTTGCATGGAGATGACAGTGTTTGAATGTTGATGCTCTCTTCTGTCATCCCAGAAACTCAACTATTGTAGGCCTATATCCTTTTTATTTTTTCAGACTTTTGTATTTTTGTTTCTTGATTCTTTTCTTTTTTTATTTAAATTTAAAAATAACTAAAAAATAATGCAAATTCCTTGCAGCCTTTTTAGAAGCCTACATGGTAATAAGCCAGATCAGACTCCGATATATTTACCATCCAAACATCAGCACATTAGCAGAAAACAAAAAGTACATCTGAGTTCGATGGAAATGTTTTGGTGCTTGACGTTTGGTCTTAAATCAAATTATTAGACAGACGGATATGATGGCAAAGGGATTAAGAAAATCAGTGGATCAAAGTTTTTCATTCATCCTTTGGGAATGTGAATGTCTGTAGCTTAGAACAAGTTGCAGAGACATTTAAAAAAAATAAACAAAAACAATCTGCTGGTGGCTATAGATGAAAAGTTGGGACAACACAGTCATCAGAGTACATTGTGTGGAAAACAAAATTTCACTGCAATCAATCCAGCACTTGTTGAGATATTTGAGTCTGGACCAAAGCGGCGGAGCGACTGACAGACGGCAGGCCAACACTTCCATCCCTCGAGCAGAGTTCTTTATGTTCTCTGAGTGCGAGTCACATCCCTGCCAGCCAGCTCGAATCAAACAGTGCTATATAATGTTCCCCTCCACCTCGCTGCCCGCAGCCACACATTCAAAGGTCAGACTCAACAACATGCACTTCAATGCTCTTCAAAAAACACAGAGGCTGTTTTCTTCTCTCTCTGTTCTGCCTTTAAAGGAAGCTGCTGCAGGTGATGTCACATGACTTGGCAACAACGACAACTTTCAACACTCCCAATTACACACACACACACACACACAATCACACACACCTATTGAAGTTCCATTTTGTCAAGTTCATTGATGTGCCAGATGAAGTGCGATGTCCGCTGAGAGTTAAATCCTGCGACAGCCAATCAGCACATCAGCTCCTAATTTAATTAATAACTCCTCAGTCTAATTAGCAGACGACGGGCTGGGAGGAAAAACAGCTGCAGTCACCTGGGCTTCTCCACTGCTTCAACTCCCCGAAAAGATGAAAACGACAAGATGAGTCTCCAGGGGTGATGGCGAGGGATGTGTTGAGAGAGCTCTGTGTGTGTGTGTTAATGTATGTATGTGTGTGTGTTCGCAGGGTGTAGAGGTGCTGATCAACTGTAAATCCTCAGGGTGTGACGTGTGTTTTCTAGCAGCAGGAAAGCAGCCACGGTGTTATCTGCTGGCGGCGAGAACGTTCTCCGGTAGGGAAAAAGAAAGTGGCGTTGGGTTTACCGTTGGGATTTGATTGACAAGTTGTGGAGCAGCAGTGGAAGCAGTGGCGGGGCTTGTCGACGCTCGCCGTCTGGTTGTGTGAGTAATTAAAAGTGATTGAGACGGCCCTCTCACATCCAGAGGTGATAATATCATCAGGGTGTGGAGATAAAACCATCAGCGCAGGAGGAAAAACATTTCTCCAGCTGGATACAGGGTCAAGCGTCGGATTCAAAGAGACAGTTAGAAGACAAAAAACAACTTCTTACTTCTGTCGTGGGCTCATTTGAACATCTGCACTTTCTGGAGTTCATCATCCAAACTTCCTGTATGTTTCTAATAGTTATAATATACAGCGTCAGAGGAAATACTACTGGACAGGATTCAATATTCTGTTGAGAAACTTTGGCTCCTGGAGTTCGTGTGGATGCCAATGTGACATGTACCAAACACCGCTGCGGACCAAGTTGACCCCCTCACGGCAATGTTACTTCCCCATGGCAGTAGCCCCCCCAGCAGGACAATGCACCCTGCAAGGACCGGTCCAAGAAACATGACTCGACTTGGTTAACAAATTCTCCAGATCCCAATCTGATCAAGCATCCTTGGGACTTGCAAGAGCAAGTCCGATCGATGGAGGCCCCCCATTTCCCCCATTTGACCAAAGCGAACCAAATGCTGGTTCTGGGTTGGTGCTTAGGCTGGTTTTGAGTTTGGTTGAGCCTGTGAAACTTTTAAGAACTGCTTTGCTTTTATACGGGATGAGAGCTACCTTAGAGTCACATTATTGTCAGCGTATACATCTCCAATTCTTTGAGTCCTTTGGGTTGTGAGGAATTTATACCATTGATTTATTTATTTTTTTCTTCAAGCTTTACCGGAAATTTACTTAGAAATATAAAATGTGTTCTGTAAGTGGCTCCAGGAGAAACTTTAATAAGTTTTGTCTAGAAAAGGCCAAGAGCACCAAGAACAATCACTATAACAATGACTACAAAGATAGCGACGTGAGCATCCACACTGATGAGCGATGATGTTCTGTACAGTTAGAAACCAATATTGTAAGCAGTCCTGTTGGAAAATGTCCACAAAATCAAGCTAATAGATGGCACTGCATTTTTATATCACATCGATCTCTTTTGGGCCCATCTGCAAACAAGGCCGGATGAGTATCAAAACAAACTGATATAACTGATCTAGAGGTGATCAGATTTCAAAGTTCCTGTCTTAAACAAACCCGCTGAAATGTTCTCACCAAAAACACTCAGTGTCTAAAGGTTTTTACTCTGGGGACCATGAATATGATCATTAAAGGCTCATTTGTGCCCCCTTTACTTACAAAAATAGATAACTGCCCGCATACTTCCATGTGTCCTTCACGTTGGCATGGATGTCCTTTCTGATGGTACTACTGTGTCGTTCACATCCGTAAGCTTTCAGAAAACGCTAAAACAGCTAAAATACAGACCAAACGAGTGCAGACTATGGACAGGGGGCTCCGTCTGTATCTGATGTTGAGCATAAATGAGCTTTTAATGTGATGTTTGTAAGCCCATTTTAAAATCATGCAGTGTTCTGGATACTAGTGGAAATTTAAATACGATGATGATGGCACTTGAGAAAAAGTCGGGAGGTCATCAAAATTTCATCCTCTGGCTACTCTGAGTATCCACAGCAGCTTTCATGGAAATCACCCTGCTTGGGTTTAGCCACCAGCTGGGCAAAAAAACTGCATAATCTGACCTGGCAGGGGACATCATTTGCACATAAATTTCTTGGGAAGGAAGCAGCAGATAGGGTAAAATCCTCCACAACAATAAGAGAAAAAAAGGAGAGATTCACTTGTTAAAACCACTGAGCTTCCACCGAGCCTTTGGACTGACTCTGCTGTGATAGAAAGCCTCTGATGGCGGGAGGCCGCCGTTTGGCTTCCTGCTGAACAAACAGATAAATCAGAGCGAGCAGGAGACGGTGAAGTGCCCACCACTCGCCTCCTCTGTCAAGTTGCTTGATGTCGCCTGAAGTGTAAAACAGACCCCAGTGACTCCCTGTTATGGAGACGGCAATGAAACTAGTGATGGCTCTCCTGACAAGCTCCTGTTTCTAAAGACATTTCTCCCTCTGTCCTTCCCTGCCTCACTCCACCTCCAAGTCTCTCTTTATTCCTCCATATGCATGTGAGCTAAGTGTACAGGTGAAGTGGGAATCGCTTGAAAGGAAATTGAAATGCAACAAAGCCAGTGAGTGTGGAGCAGCAAGGCAGAAGATGAATGTGCCGACTCAAGTGGCTGCTGCTGTGGATGATTATCATTATGCTCCTGTGAAGGCTGATGGAATCTGTTAGTTCTGGTCTGCAGACCTGAAGCTCGCAGGCAGGAGTCTAACAGGAAGCTAAAAGGACATCAGGAAAAAGACAAAAGAAAAAGAAGGCAGGCTGGCCACCGTATTGAGATAGAAACACAGATACTTGCATTGATACTCAATGTTCACTTCACTTCCAACTTAGAGAGGCAATTTCTGACATAATGTCCTGTGTAGCCGCTGCTCCAATAGCTTCTATAACTCAGTACAGTCTATCATTGGCTACGTTTTAATGCACAATATTCTGTTTTTTGCCCTTTTCTCAGAAAAAGACAATATTCCAACTATGCTATTTGAAAAACTAATATTCCATTAACATTCCCATTTACTTGCAGCCCTGCATCCTCGGATTAATGCAGTGATGCATGTCCTACTCAAGCACAGTGGAGGAATTTACTTCCTTTTCAAACTGCAGTCATGTTGCTCCTGTGGTGTACCCTCATTGTCACCTTTCTCACTTTTTTTTTGCAAAACTGTGGTCTTTAATGATCCGCTTTACAGCCACGCACCAGAACAGACTCAAACTCATACAACTAATGCAGCAAGCAGCCTAATGATTGTGATGTACAGCTAGCTACCGCTAATGCCACCGCGGACCACATGGAGATGTTTGGATGAGAGTGCACAGTGTTAGTTCAGTGATGGAGAATGGAGAGAAAAGTAACAAATGTCTCAGACGTCTTTAATAAAATTGTTTATAATGATGCTAGATGTCACTGTGCGTGCGCCTGTACCCCTGGAGATGTGAGCAGCTATAGCCCTGTACAAGTCGGGTAGCTTTGGCGAGTATCACATCATCGTTAACCAGTTTAGGGTGCATAAATGTACTGTACAGTGAAGAAGTTTGTATACTTTTTATTTTTTTTCAAAGGCATGGTTTCACACCTCACACATGACCTCATTATATGCCCTTGCTGGAGGAGGCATGCACCATTGTGCACTAGTTGGTAACTAAGAACTCTCCTGAAACACAGGCACACGGGCATTTTTGAAGGCAGCCATGCCTGTAGCGACGGGTCTCATTGTGATAGGCGTTTGCGATCATAGCTATTGATCTGCAGCTCAATTCTATGGCTTTTCTGTTAATATTGAAGGACTTTTTATTTTCTAAATAAATAATAAATATAGCAATTTCTGATCAACTGCTGATAGGCTTATGCCTCGGCTATTCCCAAGAGGGAGACGGATAGAGACAATTTAGTTGGTTGATACAGATAATGGTGTACTCATCCATACTTGACACACTGACTGTTTGTGGTGAATAATCAGGGATATTAACAAAAGCTATTACATTTTCCATCCATCAAATATCACCTAAAATAGGTCCAACATTATCTTTGCGTAGTGTGAGGATGGATGAGGGCCATTCTTGGCCTGATAGAAAGACAATGTATGTTCATTATTTTAGAGATAAAAGCTTTCTCATCAACACAGCCAGCTCTCACTTTTAATGTTGTAGTATTCAGCATTTTTGTATTGACTTGTATTGGATGGTGAGATTTTTTTATGTAATGTTTGTGTATGAGCTGTACAGGAACACATCAGGCTGAACAGGACCAGTCAGTTGGTTAAGTGACACCTCATGAGGTATTTTTGACCCTGAGAACGATGTGTGAAGTTTTCATCATCATGTAAATGGAGCAGTTCAGGTGAAGCTTCATTAGACTGTCTCCCGCAGTGAGGAGGAGTTTTCATTGGTAAAATGAAATGATCCACGTGTGCTCAGGGCTCCTCTCCTGTAGCTGCGACTGTCAATAACCCTCCAGCGTGACAAACAAATCGCCTCCCGGGGAGAAACAGCAATGGATGTTTGTAGCTGGCCGCAGTCATCAGTTCTGCTCCGCATGAAGACGACGACTCCTGAACAAATGGCGACGCCCGAAGTGCCGACAAAAAGAGAAAAACATCCTGTGGTTCGCTGCGTCCGACACGTCAGCCCTTTCCGGCAGCGGCACCTGTCAATCACGTGCACAGGAAGTGGAAAATCAGTTCTTGGCCTGCCGACTCTCTGAGTGCTTCATGAGCTTCTTAGAGTATCTCAGAGAGCGGCGAGGTCGCTCCGGACCGCAGGCAGCCAGACTGCTGAGGCGGCAGGAAAAAGGAGGCCAGCAGAGGAGGAACGCTGGAGGAACACGACTCTTCCGTCGCCGCCTGAATCCGCTGAGCAAGCATGTTGAGGCTTTGAAATTAACGTTGATAAAGTAGGCTGAGCCCCCCTCCCCTCGCTACACTAAGCCGTGTGTGCTAAATCACAGTGGGGCAGGCGCCCTCGTCATCAGACTGAATGGGTGCAGCGGCCTACATGTTAAAAATACAGAGAGAGCTGCGGGGCCACGGCGGCCCCCAAAGCACCTGCTGACAGAGGGAGCAGAGAGACCAAGTCCTCATCCTCCAAAAACTAACCTCTGAGAACTGAGCTGGAAACATATCACAAGGACAACAGGCACTTCAAATTAACTAGTTACAAAAACTTTCTAAGCTCTCATACCGACTTTAACATCTTGAAGCCATATTTTACCCTTAAATTCAATTCTGACTCAATGTTGTGCGAGGAGAAACATGCAGTTTGGGTTTTTAATTAGCTTTTTTGGAAAAACAGGCTGTGTACAAAAGGCTTTTATACAGATCAAAATGACTCAGGGATGTTGGATTGTCTGCTCTCCAGCAGCTTTTCAGCCTCATGTGTTGGCTGCAGAAACTCAAACTGTGTAACCCACACACTGACAATAAAGAGGGAAATGTCCACAGCGAGGTTAGCCATGCCAAAAGAGGAGAAAAACTTTTAATTAAACATTTTAATGTACAAAAGGGTCTCAGCTAAGTACTGAGCAGAACAAGAATCATGCTAAATCATTAATTTCACATACAGGCCTGTCGACAGTGTAAATAGAATTTGGTGTTTCTCCTCGGTTTCACCTCAGAAAGATCTGTTTACAACTTTAGAACAAAGTGAAATGAACACAAAGTTAGTCCTGAAGAAACAGAATCAAAACGACACGAGCTGCTGCGAAAGAAACCGAGATTTAAAAAAAGAAAAAACGAACAATCTCTCAATTTAAACCTCCACAGAGCAGAGCTGTCCTTTCTTACCCATCTCACTGCTGGCGAAGCCCGTCAAACCACACTTTATCTTTGTTTAACTTTCCAACATTGTTTAAATTAAGTATTGTCAAAGTGAAAACGATGGTTCAGTAATTTACCATCATCTCCATTATCTCCTCTGTGTCCTTCCTGCTGGTCAGCCCCTCGTCCCTCGTCTCCTCCTGTCTCTCTTTAGCCTTCTTCAATATCACAACAAGTTCAGGAATAACAGCGTTGGTAAGGCTTTTTCCTAAAAACACACATAGTTGCTAAGTAAGTAGTTGCATAAGAAATACTAAATGCCATTAATCTTTTTATTAGCATTAGCTGATGTGAGCTAGCTAGCTGTCTGCATAGCTTAAGATCGCTTATTTATTCAAAACAAATGCATTTTCTTACACCCTGGGTTTTTTTAATTAATTACCCCATGATTGGTAGCGTTGCTGGGGAGAAGGACGTCTGGAATACCCTGCTATATCCCGGATAAACTGAAGAACGGATGGATGAATGAATGAATGAATGATAGGTTAGTTTGAGTGTCGCTGGTTTACTTCAATGCCTTCTGGACTCTCGGACATCGGCATGAAGATTAGCACCACACACCACTGAGAGAGTAACTGAATGGTCCACACTCATAGAACCCGGGGTTATGATAGGCTACATAGCCACCATGTCTGGGCAACGTGAAAGCATGAGACTGAAGAAGACACACAACAGTTGGCAACCTTGCATCAGCTGTGTCGCAGTAAATAAGTCTCTCAAACACATTAAGCCAGTCAGATATGGATACTGGTGTACTGTGGCTGGCAGTGTGCTGGTCTATTCCCAACTAGCCTCACAAGAAGCCTATTTTCACATCACAAAATTCATAAACAGACCTTCGGTTATCTCTTACTTTCGTCAGACTGATATGAGCATCTGTACAGTCATGCCAACCAGCCTTTTTTTAAATCATAAATTCTACTCCAGCACTTCAGTAGTAATTAATTTCTTCAACTCAACTTTTTCAGTTGTTTTTGCAGCTTCAAAAATAAATAACAAAAGTGGATTTTATTTGAAACATCCTGAAATTAAATTTATATATTTCCAACATCTTTTTAAAATAACATCTCTTACATATGCGTCTGCCTCTGCTCCGTCCACAGCCAGGAATATGTTGAGGTTTTCAGCACTGTTGGTGGGGTCAAAGGTCAGGCTGTCCAAGAGCCGGTGACACATCACAACTCTGGACCGCTGCCCTACTTACCTCCCAGTCACACGATCTCAGCGATTCATCATGTTAATGTATTTTGTTGACTTTGTGCTGAGCGGGCAGAACATGATGTAAGCACACAGAAACAGCAGCCACCCCCGACAGGTATTAATGAAGTCAAGTGGTGCAGGACGGTCCATACATTATCAGATGTCCCACAGAGGCAAAGTCATAATCGTTCAACTCCGCCTGGACGTGTTCGAGTTTGACTGATTCGAACTCAGGAAGGAAAAAACGCGCCGACAAAAAAAACAACGTGGCGACAACAGATGGTGAAATAGGTCAGCTGCTCTTCATCGCGTCAGAGCTGTTTAAATGTTGCTTTTTACTGAAACAGCTTCAGCTTCATCAGCGATCGAACTTCTGAATGAGGATATTAAACCAGCGCTGTGTGTTTACAGGTTTTCAGCCGTCGCAGCAGCCTCTCTCCCATGGGGGCTAATAAAAGCAGAAGTGGGGGGGACTGCGTAGTCGTGGAGGAGTGGTGGGGTTGAGGGGGTGGGGGGGGCACCCAGCGGGAGTAAACACGCCTTCGGGTGTGGGTGCACGTCGAGAGACACGGCGTGACCTTTACAACACCCGTTGATGAACGTCACCAGCTGAGAGTTTGCCCTTTTCCCACCTGTATCTGAAACCCTGCTGAAAATAATCATTTCCTTCTCTCCCCCGCTCACTCTCTCTCTGCATCGACTCCGCTGCGTTCTGCTGAGCCATTAGTGTAATGAAAGAAAGAATAATTCAGACCGGTTTATGCTGACTATACATTAGGAGACATTTACACGCAGTCACATTTATCAAAAAATCTGTTGTAAGTCATGTTTTTTTCTTTTTCAGTCTGACAGTTGAGCGCAGCGGCTTTTGCAGAATTACTCACACACTGGCTGCTTTCTGAGCTCAAAACCTCCACTTCCTGTTCGAAACTTAAAAGAATGACCAGGTGTTCGTTCGCAGCTGCACCTCTCAGCACTTTTCTGTCTATTAAAGACACCAGTGGCTGCTTTCACAAACATCTGTTAGACCGCTTGAGCACCTGCTCTCTAAATTAAAAATGATATATTGTTGTTCTTTTTGTGCATTTTGCATTCACGCAAACTTAAAACAAATGAGCTGCGAGTCATGACCGACGGGTAACTTATTCTTTGGACAGCTGGGCGACTGTCATCATCAGAACGACGTGCAAAAATGGGTTATTTATGATCTTTAATGTCACAAGAAGCTTACGGAGACATCGGTGGTCCCACTGGTGGACTCCTCACTTGGATGTTACGTTACGAGATGCCTCTTTCTCATCCAGATTCGTCCTCGCCATCACTACTGTACATCTGATGGATCAAGTCTAGTTGTGTCTTGACTAAATATACGTATTAACAGTTATTTTTATGCCTCCACACTGGCGACAGCTGTGTCCAGAGGCATTATGTTTTCGAGTTGTCCGTCCAACCCATTTTTTTGTAAGCAAGAATGCCATGAGGGAATTTCTTCATACTTGCGACAAATGTCAGCTATGACTCAGGGATGGACTGATGTGAATTTAGGTTAGAAGTCAAAGTCACTGACCTCACAAAACATAATTTTGGCCATAACTCATGACAAGTCACACAGAACTAGCTGAAGACTGAACCAGAAGTCGCTCTTGTCCGCCATCTTGCAGGCCGCCCCAGAGCTCTTATTTGAGCTGTGAGGACGGAGGAGGGATCTCTGAGGACGGTGAGCGAGGACACATGATAGCAGCCTTCATGGATGGATTTTAGCTGAACATCATGCCATATAAATACACCGCCGCTAAAACTGGCACATTTGAACAAGATGGTTGATTGCAGGATGGATGCTGCTTCATGTGACGCTTCAGAGGAAATTACACCACTCCTAATTTTCTCTTTCCTTGCATGGTTTCCTTGCATCTCCATGCATCCTTGGTGGGAATGCTAAAATGCAAGAAAAGGACACAAGAGAGGGAAACCTGGATGTAAGAAGAGACTTGGGATGTACCCAAGAAGGTCCAGTCTGCTGAGGAAGTAACTGTATGTCTTAATGTGAGGTTTATCAGATAAAAGAGACTCATTTAGATCAGCTGATCTAACACTGCAGCTCCTGGAGGTTTTTCTCCACTGACCACGCCTTTACAGTACTTGAAGTGTCTTTGTATCGGCTGTAGCGTCCCGCTTCGTCACCTCCTGCAGCTCTGCTTGTCAAACACACCATGATCTGTTTCTAGCTGCTCGCTTACAAAAAATCCCTGCTGGCATCTTCACACCTCGGCATCCGACCAGAGGTTTAATCTGCCTGAACACACATACACACACACTAACAGACACACACTCACACTTCCTCCCAATTGAAACCCAGCTGCCACGCATCAGTGATGGGCAGGTCAGCCACGGCAACCGCAATGAAGGACAACATCATTAAGCTCGATATCAGCGGCGGCAAAGCAAACAGCCTGTCCACTGTCATCAGGGTGATGCATTGGCACTCGCCGCCAAGAGGACGTTTTAATTGTGTCCAAACACGCACACACACGCTGACATGCAAACAAACACACACCTCCCAGGACCTTCTGTGTGTGCGATGCTGCAGTTGGTTGGTTTGCAGAATAAACCTGTGTATTGTGTGAGGCGGCTGCTGTTGTTTTTTTGTTTTTTTTATTCCTTTAATGCTATTGAGCAGTCAGTCAGAAACACAATACATGTTGTTTCAGATCAATTCTGTGGTAACCTTGTGCGGATGAACTTTCCCAGGGTGCATTTGGTGGGCTTGGCTGAATGGAGCCGATGGCTATTATACAAGATGACAGATGAGAGTAAATACCTGTTTTCTGAGTATACAACTTGGGCTGCAGTTAAAAGCAATTTATAATTAATTGTCAATAATTCTATTACTTTTTCTGAAATAAACGTCTGTGACGTCTGTGACGTTTTAAAAATGAAGGATAAAAGCTCCCGGAGTCCAAAGTGAGTTTTCAAACTGATTATTCAACAGATATTCAGTTTACAGTAAACAGGAAAGGTTCAGATGATGGTGTTTTTACTGCATTTATTGAGTTTCTAAGCACATTTCCCATTCAGAGGAATTTGTCACCTTTAAAGTGAAACTTAAATGTTTAAACTTGATTTTTTTTTCTCTGTTTTCCAACAAACAAACATGCAACATTCAACATGTGGGAGCCGTCATGCTGTAAGGTTTGTTTTCTACGTGGAAAGTGAAAAATAGAAGGCTAAGTTAATTAGCTTCTAAAAAGTAGGTGGAAGGAAGTCAGCGTAGTCTGCTAATATTAGCAAATGAGGGGATCAAGCTGTCTATCGTTAATGGATCCAGTCAAGGTGATAATAAATCCTGTAAGTCCTGTAACTTCAACACTCAGAAGAAGTGCATAAGGCTTGTTCTGAGGAAATATCCAGGGGAATGGCAAAGAAAGAGTAAATGGCATAAAATGTCATTAACTTGCATAATATCCAAGCTTTGGGCTTGAAAACCCATTAAAATTATATATTCACAGACTTGAAATCTCATTGGCTACATGATGTGTCAATCATCCAGAGGTTGGCGTGTAAGCGCCCCAGGAGAGAGGAGAAAGATGAGAGGGTGGGTCTCCTTTTCTTCCCGATCACTCGTTAGCTGTTTCAGGCCATAGGCCGGGCATAAGAGCTCCTAACTGGTCAAATAAGGTTTCAATCAACAGGTCAGAGGTCAGCAGCCATCTTAGATAACTCTGTTGCAGTTTAATGGAGTTTTTGACAGATAAAGGCATGAAAAAGCATCCACTATCACACTTTTCATTTAATGCATGAAATACAGCATGTTGGACTAAATATTTTACTGAAATGGATCCTAGGAATAAGAGAAGAGAGCTTTTGTTGGATTTTGATGCACTACTGAAACACCCAGATGCTTCACTGGTGAGTTGCCAAAACTTCATACACGCTTGTTTGTCTTCTAGTTTATTTGCTGGGCGAGTGTTCCTGCCTGATGTGGTTTTAACTTGAAATGGTTTGCATGAACCGAATCACAAGAATCTAAGCTTTCTAATGATGATTGTCACAAATATACACTTAAATTGAGCCGTTAGCATTTTTGCTTAGTTGTGTTTGTATTGTTTGGCCGGGCCGTCGCGAATGATAACGGTTAAACCTAACCAATGTTGTTTTTACTAGCCATATTTCCATAAAGCATTTTGAAAAATATCACATTAGAAATATTATGAAAACAGCTAAATTTGAAAACGTTGGTACGCTCACTCGAGGTGGTTTCTGTCTTTTGTAAATTAGAGTTAATGCACAAAATGTTTGATGGAAACAGATTTGCCGAATAAACTCTGACGTAGTGAACATTCAGCTCACATGACTGATCACCTCTAGCCTCTGTTTACATCCACATCAACGCGTGACGTAGCCACGTAGCCTACACTGCGTCATCCTCTAACGAAATTAGGTTTTACATAGCCTCGTTCATTCCCTCAAGGCAGTTTATGGAAACGCATCAGATGTGCATTTAGATTTCTTGCGAACTTTCAAAAATTTAACATGGCTTATGTTTCACAACCCAACCACATGTCACGAAGGCTTCCTAGCTCATATGGGCGCTAAACGATCCATTGTGCCTTTGTATGAAACGCCAAGGGGGCATGACCGAACTTCAGTCGCCTATCTGACGACTTATGGGAGTTAGAAGAAGTTGGTTTTCATGGAATGTTTAACCATTTACACAAAATACAAATATTTGCATACTTCCATACGATGTGTCAGAAAAGCCGGAAGCATGTAAATAAAAATTTTTAATTAACATACTGCATGTCGTATTTAATTATTCTAAATCCTTTCAAGCTAAATAATTAGACAACATGAGCATCTAAGCATTATTTCCCTCTACTCCGTCATGTTCATTAACCAAATCATTTCCTGGAGCTTTACCAGCAGTAAAGCTAACATGTAAAGTCAGTCCTGAGGATGGACAAATCATGGGCTTGTTGTAATAATATGTCATTATCATGTACAATAGACTCAATTTAGTCCAATAAAACTCAGTAATATGATAAATGATGTATGTCATGCTTCATGTCACGGTTTTAGTGCAAACATTTACCCAGATAGTAATTACAAAAAACAAGAAATAAATAGTTGATATCAATACATTTGACAATGACTCTCACTTGGACCAGTGAGTAAAATGTTTGTTTGTTTTAATGGATAATTCCTGTTATTTTCCCCGACGTCGCTTTCATCTGCATATCAGACTGAAACAACAGCAGACCTCCGTCACTACAACAGCCACAGCCGATGATCCATTATTACACAGAATAAAACCAAAGCAGGGTGTAAAAATAAGCATAATATCAGCGGTGTTTGTGATGATTGCATGGCTTTATGTAAAAATTGTCCCATTATTTCCCGCGGCCTTCCTCAAAACAAAAGGGACAAATATGTCCATTTTCCCAACTTTAGTCCCATTTCATGCTGTTCTCTTGCTTTTCATTTCACGCTCTGCTACAGCCTATTTATCGATGAGACGGAGGAGGGAGCAGGAGGCCATTACTGACAGGAACTAACCTGCGTGTGTGTGTGTGTGTGTGTGTCATATATATTCTGATGTAGACTTTACACTCTGCATCGTGTAACGTTGTAGGCAGTTTCCTCTAAAAATCTCATTCCAACATAATTTTGGTGAAATATAGCTGCAATCTGAATGTTACAGAAACACTCTGGTCTTTTGTCAGATGAATGCATTTCATGTTTAGGACCAGTATAGAAATAAGATTGTGTGTTTATCCCTCTAAGCACAAAGACTGGAAGCAGAGGGAAACTACAATCCTAGCTTCATCAAATATGAAAATAAAAAGGAAAAACTCCTTTGCCATCTGATTTGAATTACATATTTAAATGATCACCAGGTCGAGGATTGTTCTCACACTGTTTCTTTTTCTGCTTTCAGTGTATTGAGCATGTTCATTCGCCAAGAGGGAGCAACAAAGAAAAAAAAAAGTGAAGATGAATTCAGTGGATTCACATATTAAAGTCTTAACAGCCCGTGGGTCTGCAGTGTATGGATGTGTTGTAGAGATGGTGTGCAAAGCAGGTGTTTTTTCCCTCCAATCTTAAAATTCTGTCTCTATATTTGATTCCTTTTGTGTTGTCCATCGATTTGCTCTAAATTATTCACATGTTGTATGGAGGGCTTTTGTTGACTGTAGAGTGAGCACAAACTGAAAGTCTGTTTTCTTAAAGGTGGAGTGTGTCAAATATCGACAGAGTTTGAGTGTAAAAGTTTATAACCAAGGTAATATTTTAAACAGGATGAAAAGAAATACCAGTGTTGACGTCTAAGAAGTCTCTGTGCTGTGTTGCAGAGATGTATACTGAAGTTAGCATGCTAACCAGCTAGCCTCGGCCCGTCCTGTCTCCTAATACCCCTTTTTACCTCAAGAGGTAGTTTGATAGCCTCCGTAGTTCCAGCTGGGAGCTGTACGCCAATTTTGAATGTTAAAGATGAACAAGATTAACTCTCAAAATGTCAAGAAAATGAAATATTCTCACAGCTATTTTCCTTCCTAAACAGAAAAACAACCATGTGCTGTCTGAATTCAAGTTTCTGTCTTTTATCGAACTAAGATGAGCTTAACTGCCTCGTTAACTCATCATACAGTAAATCACTTCATTCAAACTGACTCACCAAAACAGTCTTGGATTGTCTTCCTGTTGTTCCAACAATCATATGGCGACCAGACATCACGGTTTGTCTGGGACTTTCCCTGTTTCAAGCTGGGTCTCGTGAGTCCCAGCAAATATCTATTAAAACAATAATCAAAGCTGCTGCTAGCCTATGAGAGCACTGTGAGCAGCAGTTAACTGAAATTCCTGTCTGTTTGGATTGACCTACGAACAAGGCCAACTTTTCAGCACGGAGTTGTGCTGCTTTTGAAATTAATTTCATACGATGACTGGTTGTGCACGCTGCCCCGCACCACAGGGGTACCACGCTGTTTTACCAAAAACAGGCATCATTGAAGCGGCTGCACCTGAAGTGATGAGTCTCTGCATGATCAGGGCGAAAGGTCGTCAATTCTAACACATTGCACCTTTAGACAGTGTTGTACATTAATAAAATAATTTCCGACGTGAATGAACTGAATGCACATAATATATTCTTGTTTTGTCCGAGCTCCCCTTACTGGTTTTAGCTGCATCACTCAGATCACTTTAAATCAAACACAGTCCTGCTGGAGAAGGTTGGGTAATAGTTTGAACGTTAAACTTTTAATAACCCTTTTAGAGGCAAAACAATCAGTTGTCCTGGTTCTAATCCTTTCTTTGTTTATTGTTCTGCAATCTCCTTTCAAATGTATGTTAAAAGAACAACTTTTAGTAGTGATACATCCAAATCTTCCCTCGTTTTACTCCCAAATACATCACAGCTAGAGAAGCTCTACTTGCCAGTTCACCCAGACATTAAAGTGAGCTTTTGTTTTCAACAGTTGACTTCAAGTAGCAAATACAGTAGGATAGTAAATACATAGTATAACAGTAGTTATAAGCATGGAAGAGGCATAAAGTTGGAGATATCTAAAGCTACTGCTCATCAGCTTTTCAGGTGATTTTTTTAAAGTCAAATCTGAAGCTGCTACGTTGGCAAAACATGGTGCTAATGATACCCTGCCAACAGGCTGCAGGCCCATCCAGGTCCAGAGCCCCGAGGCCAACTGCAGGTCCACCCTCCACACAGACCTGCTAAAGCAGACGGAGCTCAGACTATCAAACATCATCAAAGATCTGCACGAAGCATCAAGATCTGTGGTGTAAACATAACCGCGGAGACCTCTGCCGCATCATTCCTTGAATATTTACTCTGATATCTGCTGTCGACTTTGACTCTGGAGTTTTTTTCTTTTTTCCCTCTTAAATTAAATCTGGCTAATAGCGGTGGGTGGGGGGATTTATTTCCTCGCGGTTTAAAAAACCACCACACTTACTTCCTATTACACTTACAAATATTGAGCTCATGCATAATTTAACCTCCCGCCCACATCCAAAATGCTGCAATCGACTTCATTATTTATTTTAACGGCACTTCAATAATTTATGCCCGTGTGTATGAGAGCCATCAGAACAGACTGCTGCTCACTTAATTACCAAGGCTGCCAGCTCGCTGAAGTTCTCTGGTATTAAACAGAGTATTAGCCAGGATTAGACCTCACACACACACACACACATACACACATTATTTATTGCTTTCTAATGAGGAAGGAGTTAGCCGAGCTAGCACGTAGACTCTCCTCTGTGATTATTTAAAGTGAGAGCAGATGCGAGGCTCGTCATGCGGGATCTCAGATATCAGGGCGGGATTGGATGGGATGACCAACGCACACGCTCGGATCAATACTAGATTAAGCTGTTATGTCCACTTAGAGCTGATATAATAGGAATAATGGATTCCAGTGGGAGGCCGCTCTGATTTGCTCCGATTCAGGGGTGATTTATGGCCGCTGCTACTTTAAACGGCCCGCTTAAAAAATGAGACTTTTCATAATAAATACTTTCCAGAGTGCTGCAGATCAATTGTGCCTGGAGAATGATGAAGACAGATGGTTTTTCTGTATATGGCTGACTCGTCGCTGCAGACTTGTGTACTTTGCCATCTCTGCTGCCTGGAAAAAGAGGTCTTATGCAGGAGAAGATGGATTAAGTGGCTTTTTATTTTGAGTGTTACTTAGGGACAAAAAAAAAAAAGAAGAAGAAAGAAAAGAAAGAAAAAGAAAAAAGGGCTCTTGCGCTGGTTTGACTTTGGTTTGTCTGACAGGTCTGACACAGCACAGTCTGAGTGCAGATGAGAGGACTGTGGTATCAGATTTATATACCTCCAGGAGAAAAAGGAGAGTAAAGAAAGGAAATGAAAAATCTTTATAGTGCTCAGACTGGGATTAAAAAGGTGCCAGTTCTCTGAACCAGTAGCTAAAAGCATCATGCAGCATTGGTGGACATGAATCATTCATAGGAATTAATAGAAGGAAGTCACGCACAATATTATTTTAAAAATAATTCTAATACTTACAAGGTATTGTCGTGATGTTGTGCAGCAGGTTTTACTTGCATGTATCGCAGTTGTAGAATCACGTGATGGATGAAAACATAATCACTTAACATAAAACTCACCCTCTTAACATTTTCTAAATGTTCGACAATGAACAACAGCAAACAAAGCCTGGCAGAATTATAAACTGCTCCTGTATAATAACAGTCGTCATTGGTTACAACAGTAGTGCAGTTTGCTCCAGCTTGTGAGTGATGTAAGTGCTACAGCTGCAGCATTTCATATGATTCATTCATATTCATATGATTCATTAATTTGACTGAATTTTAAATGGGCTTCAGGTATTAGGAACAACAGAATATCGCCTCATCTTTCAAATATACAGACAAAGGGTTTTGAAGCACAACAACAGAAATCTAAGAACCCATTTACACTAAGTAACTCAGATACCTGTTTGATACCAACAGACACTAAGAAAAGACTCAAATCTCATCGTTTAAACTACCCTGAAAAGGTTGAACTACAACATTTAACTACATCATTTAGATACACTGAAGTTAGCAGCAGCTCTCCCGTAAAGCTTGTAGCACATATGGTCATACAGAGGGAGTAATATTGTGTTCACACTGAAAGCAAAACAGTTATTTTCTGTGGCGCGACTACACAAAGTCAATGCAAAGTCACTAATCCAGCAGGAAAAGAAGCAAATTTGCGACATTCATTTATTTGCGCAAGTTGAAAATGTTCAACTACCGGATCAATACTGGATAATTACACCGGACTCTGCTCTAACCCAGAGCTGTTTGCAGGAGGAGAGCTTGCTTTGGGAGTGCAGGTGTCGCGCACCACTGCCGGTTTTATGCTGTAATGTAATTGGTCTCTCTTTGTTCATGCTGACTGCCGGCTGGAAGGGAAATGTACATCATGAACCAACAGAGAGGATGCAAGGGAAGAGAGACTGGAACCAGATTCTTTGGTGAGTGCTGAGTTCAATCAGATGCTGAACTGAATTTACACCCCCAAAACATACATCACCATTCCCAGAACAACATCACCGTTGACAGGTGTGCCTGATGTTTTCAATTCAAGATTCAAGAGGGTTTATTGTCGTTCCAGCCATATACACAGTACACAGTGCAATGAAATGACGTTTCCCAATGTAACGTTTGTCGTACGGTTGCGGTTTGGTTAGGTTTAGGCAGGAAAACTACTCAGTTAGGTTTAGGAAACTATCAAACTTTCAGTTAAAATAACTATGTTCAGTCGCGTAGCTTACGTAGAGTAAGTCATGTCACTTAAGTTACGCAAGTTACATCATTTGCATACCTTAACTTGCTTAGGTTATGTAACAGGAACCGGGCTGCAGCACCCATACACAGCTATGTGTATGTCATGAAAGACAGGAGAAGGGTGGCACAGAGAGACGTGGCTTGCTTTGTCTTCAGCAGTTATATTTATTCACACTGTACATCTACTGTCTCTCTAGACACATTTTCCATGCTTTTGACTACATACAAAATAAAATGTTAAACCCAAAACAAACACATAGTCTTTGTCAGTTTCACATCTCTACATTAATCTTTCCAAACAAAGTTTTGGTCATAGCTGCATCCTAAATGCAATGTCTCATAGATACTATAAGGTATCACTCGGACCTGCATATAACAGTAATAGTGAATACACATACTTACAACAAACACACTGTAACTGTTTAAAACATTTAACACTATAAACATGGCAAATAACTCAAGGGGCAGGTTAATAAATATTCCTATGTCATATAGTGAAGACGTGGGGCCCAACTAAGTTTTTACATGTAGCGTTTTGCTAACAGTGTAACCGAGTGCAGCGCCGCCATTACTGTTACTCTCGGTGGGCGTCAGGTTTTGTAAACAAAAGATAAGCTCTTTCACCACTTTTTCCACTTGCACTTGAACCAAAATTGTCCCATAACATTAACTAATAAGTTACAGCCGTTTGTGTGAGGTTTTGACACGTTACCAACCTGAAAAACAGGAGAAGGATGACACAGGGAGAACGTGGCTTGCTTTGTCTGAGTCTTCCGCAGTTATGAGGAAAACAGCAGTACATTCACTCCTGACTACACTCCCCAACGGTCTCACACTGCCCCCTACTGTCACAACCTGATATACCGACTGAACTACCTTGGTCCAGGGAACCACATTACTCGTACAAAAATAACTCTTTTCAAGTGAGAGACAATACAGGCATAATATCAAATTATGAAACACAATAAAACCAAATATTTACATCCACAAATGTGGGCACACATAAGTGGGCATCACAGTAACACAAGTTAAAAACAAATCAGTCTTGACTCAACCGACAGACTTTTTTCACCCTTTATACTACTGCACTGAAGAGGTGCTTCAGACACGATGCTAGCGGGGTAACTACAACATCAAACTTGCGTAACGTAGGGCCACTGACCAGGCTACTGTATTTGAGAACAGGCTAGCGAAACATATGATCCATGTGTTTGTTATGCGTATGGCTAGTTGTTATCTATCTAAACTATGCTAGCTAAACTAACAGTGTGCAGAAGTCGATCCTCTTCAGGGTCTTTTTGGCGGGTCCTAAATATCTTCAGCTGTACTGCCACCTCCCTCTGGACCAGGACGACTTTTATTAGCACTAGTTACTGTGTTAGATTGTATTAGACTGTAGAAGTACATTAAATCTCATCTGGATTTATTTTTTAATATCAGACAATATGAGAAATGACAACAGTAAACAGGGCCTAACTTCTTATCCACTAAACTGCTCCACATATTGAGCCTCAGATAGCAGCTGCACATTTCTGCCTCTTATAACAGCTTGTTTGAGGAGGAAATTGGCCGATTTTATCTGACATTTACAATAACTGAGCCATGAATAGCCAAGTTTATAAGAAAACAGTGCTGTAGTGAGTAAAAGGTAATGGTTTTGAGTTGGAGAGAACTGTTAGTGGAAGCTGAATGCTCCCAAAAAGTGTTTTTCACCGAGGCTCTAGAAGCACAAAAGAATCGCTAAAGCTGACGCAACTGTGTTAAACTGTAAATCAAATGATAACACACTGAAATGCACACCTTTGACAGTTTGTATTTGTGCAGCAGCTGAACAAAGAGCAGTTTCTCTCTGTGTGAGGCTCTCCAGTGCGAGGCCCTGAACCCCCCTCTCATGCTGTCATCATCATCGCCTCATGAATAATCCTATTAAATGAATAAATGAAAGAGAAAAAAGATTACTACAGCCTCCCATAATGGTTTGCCAAAATCTCGTTTTGAGACATCGAACCTCACTATTTATCCGAGCGGACGCCGTCGTGAGCGCACTGATGCGGCAGATTTAATTTATGGCGCGTTATTAGACATTATCAGGCCGGGGATCCTGCTGCTGAATAGGAAGTAACAGCTGTCCCTTTTCTCCTAACCGGACTGTGTCGTCTCCGCTGATAAGATTGGCTCCTTTTTTTTCCCCCTCCCAACACCACATTGTCATTTAAGGACATCGTATTTTCCTAATTTATTTCTTTTGTCATTGTGGGGCGCAGATGACATGTTCGAGTCTGAAGGATTTGGATGTTACAGCACGCCGGGGCTTTTCAAATTGAGTGAGGCATCGCTCTCCTGGAGCGCATTTATCTCTGAATGTTGAATGAACCTTCACAAGTGTAGCTTTTTTTTTTTCTTCTTCTTTTTTTTTTGCAACAGAAATTCATGGTAACAAAAGATTCCTGCCACCAAAATGAGACGGCGAGCCACAGAGACAGAATTATATTGATAACTGGGAGAATAAAGCAATTTCTTTTTTATCATAGTTTCATATTGCGCCCTGTGCAATGGCCCATGAGGTAAATTTACTCTTGGAGCACTTCTCTGCAATATATAGTCCTCCTCTCCTCTCCCTCTCTGTGTGGCTGCCATATTTGCTCTCTAAAACCAGTCCTAATGTATCAATTGTTCTGATCTGGCTCTGCTGGAGTGTGAACAAACAAATTGGATTGTGCCCCCGTCCCCCCCAAATAGCTTTCCCCTTATCCGCCCCCGCCTGGCCAACAGAGGCTGTTCACTACATATTTTCATGGAACATCTCAATCCAGGCAATTTCTCCAACACATGTACATGCACACACACACACACACACACACACACACACACACACACACACACACACACACACACACACACACACACACAGCGAGACCTTTAAAACCATTTCCCAAGGTCAGAACAAATGGCCAGACTGTAGTGGCGTATAATGATAAAAGCACTCAGAGCGGCTGCTGCTAAAGTGCCTTTTCCAAAAAGACAAAATGGCCTCTCCATCCCCGCTGTGTGTCACTCCTTCAGTCTGCAGGGAGGGCGGCGTGGCGGGAGCGACGCCACGGACCGAGTCGAGCTGTTTCATAACGCTCTCCGGCTTTTATCTGGATACAATAAAAGTCTTACAGGATAAAAGCGGGCTGACGGTGTGTTTTTTTTTTTCAGATTTTTTTCCTCTGCTCTCAGGAAGAAACTGTTAAACATGAGGCTGGTCAGGATCATGTATGATGTGATTCACACACACACACACACACACACACACAATGAGCTGACGATTCTGCCCTCAGCCAAACACAAGATCTATTAAATGATTTTCTTGTGATGGACGAACACAGCAGCTCTTTACACAGTGATTCATGTTTGACCTGCGCTGCTGCTTTGTTCTCTGCGTCTCATTTCTGAGCTGTTTTGTGACCTTCAAGCTGCTGATTTTTCTTTCTTTTGTGCAAAATCACTTATTCAAGACCTCTGAAGTTCTCCGCACGTCATATGTTTTCAGCAATGGAAATAGTCAGATATAATGTATAATAGAGTAAAATGAAATAAAAAATCCATACTAGCGCAACTCAACCCTTTCAATCCACCACTGTTTATTCTTGTTTTTCTCTCAGTTTATTTACAGGCCTTTGGCGTGCTCACTACATGTCTTTGCTCGGCATGCCATATATTGTTATTTTTAGGATGAGTTAGGCTACTCAGAAACCCATCAGTTTGGATGTGAGGAGACTGAGGATACTTTCCAAGAAAAAAAGGTTTTAAAAATTCTGTTTTTTGCCTGCATATCTTTAGATTTTCAGCACACTGTGAATGTCTTTATATGAATAGATGGATGAGTGTCGCATGTGAATATCTGAAAATCGCATGACCATATTTTATGTAAATACTGTAAATTGCAGAGATGTTGATGGGACAAAACATGTATAAAAAGCTCATTTTCACAGATCTTTTTCGCTCGCGTTTTCCATTTTCTTATTTCCGTCTGTGATGAACAGGATGAGGTTTTGGTGCGACGGTGCTCATCACGGTAATACAGCCGTGAGCTTTCAGCGAATATGTTTTACATTTTGGTGAATCTGCAACATGAAAAGTCATCTAACATAAGGTGCTGGTTCCTGTTCGCACTGTAGTCACAGATTTACAGACAGCAATCACCTGGACGACCTGTCATAAAACAACACAGTCTCACTCTGTGGCCAAGTTAGCAATAACGAACATCAGGTTGCACTTTCACAATAAAGGCACCAAACTACATAGTAAAACATCATGGCATCGCTTTTAAAAAAATACATCTGTAAAAACTTCGGTCTCACATAGGACTCAGACTCTGGTCTCCAACCTTGACGTCCTCCTGTCATGGTCATTATCGCCCCCTAGAGGTGGTGCACCTTCATACACACACACTCTCACACTGTCCTGAAGCAGATCGGCAGGGCTATTAAGTGTGTTGGCACAAGACTGAGCTGCACCTAGAGTATTTTTGATAATAAGTTATAAGTCATCAAGTTATACAGAGATCTCTTTTTACGTCTCTTTTTCAGACATGAAGCTATATTCTTACATAAATGTTCTGGAGTGAGTCACCCTGATTTGATAGTATGTTTCTGACCACATTTTATTTCTCCTTTTGTCTTATATTACTTTTTACTCACCACGTCATGAGTTAGGTTTTTTTTTTTTAAGTAATTTCCTGTTTTATTTTAAAGTTTTCATCCTCATGTCCATCCCGTCTTCATCGTTCTCCTGCCTTTTCCCTGCGTACACCTGTGTTTCATTTGTTCAATAGCACTTTGTAGATTTAAGTCTGTCTTTTCTCTTTGTCAGTTGTGTTCCTGGTGTCACTGTGTTTTGCTCCAACCCTGCCTGTTTAACTTCATCCTGGTTTGTGCTTCATTTAGTTTTGTATTTTGTATTTTTTTTTTTTTTTGAAGTTGCCTCAGACTGTCAGTGTTGTTGTGCTTTTTGTTTTTTTCCCGCCTGTCTTTTGACAATCCTAACAAACCCAATATTAAATAATGTAAATAAACCCACAGACATTCAACACTTTTTAATTGTATTTATCTTTCAGTTCTTTGAACATCATCTCACCTTATAAAGAGCAGTTAGAGTCATCGACAGAGCTCAAGATTTCTGTGTCTGTCTCCCCCAAATTGGCTGACAGAAGTCTAATTGATTCCTTTCGCCTATATCGTCTTTCCCCTGATCTAACAGCAGATGTGGGAGGTGAGTGTGGAGGCCAACAGTCCTCTGCGGCTCAACATCACTCTGCAGCTCCATGTTGTGTCACCGTATTCGCAAAACCACATTAAAGGATGAATATGTCACATTGCTGAAGCTGAAGAAGCTCTAAATTTAATTTCTCTGTGACTTCAATGATGGAAAACACAACCACCAGAACTACCTGGAATAGTTTGAAGCATTTAAAATGTCATCTCAGTATTCAGACTTGTGAAGCATTGAGTAATTTTGGTTACATTTGTGTCATCTCTACCACATATTCTCCACCGTCTGTGTTCGGCAGCGTTCAGGCTCCGCTGGCGGCCGCTGAACCGGAGAAGTTGGGACGAGTTGTTGACAAGCGAACACATCTGAGTTCATCATCTCCGTTTGCTCAGGCGGAGGCTGCAGAGGACCATTACCTGCCACAACACATCCATCACACCATGACCTGGCCAAACGGTAAGCACCATATAATGACTTCCATTGATCCGTTCACTGACTCCTGCACCCCCCTGCTCTACACACTCTTCTCCTCCATTTTGCCCTCCACCACCTCCTTCTTCTTCTTCTTCTTCTTCAGTGCGATGGATGAAGAAGCCGTCAGAGCAGCTGATCCGCCGCCAGCCGGGCCAGCCGGCATGTCGCAGCCTTAATCTAATTGTGGACACGTAAAGATTCACATTAAGATGCTCAATGAGGCTTGGCGTAACAATTCTCTACACAAGCTTCCTGTATCATAAGTTACAGGAAAAGCCCGCTCCTCTGATTAAAGCAATTTATCATCTGGGCCATTATTAAAAGGCATCCTGTGACACGGCCAGTTATCTCGCATCGCTGCGTAGCGTCCAACACACAGCTCAGAGGCTGCTGAGAGTTCAGTGGAGCAGAGGAGCGGGAAAAAAAGCATTTCTACTACAGATCTGTATTCAAGTCCAGTAAATACTTCTGATTGAGAGACACTTTCTACATATTTTAATGGGGAATATTGTACTTTTCAATAATTAATCTGATACGTGTTTAATTGATCTTTTCAAGGCTTAAATGGAGCAAAAGATCACTTATCCATGAGCAGATGTTTGGTGGCTTTCAGTTCAAAAGAATCCTCCTTTGGGTAACAGTAGTAATGCTATAATGCATGTAACTTGTCATATTATGCTTTTGGGGTTTTTGCCTTTCCTTTATTGTGCACTGCCTGAAACGCCTGCTTTGGAGTCAAGCCTTTACTTCTGTAACGTATATGCGTCACTATGTAACAGGCATTATATAAATATATATTTATATATATTATAAAATATATACACTCCAGTCAGTCAGCAGACATACAGTTGCTACTGCTGTAGCGGCGATATTTTAGATCACACTACCTTGTTTGGCATGCCCCACCCTACTCTGTCTCTGATTGGATACATCCTGCCTGTTAAGTTATGTAAAGTATGTAAACCTATTCTACAAGGACCCCCAAATAAAAGTATGAACCTGAAAATTAGCATGATATTACCTCCTTAAAAAAAAATCAGGAATATGTAGGTGGCTGGTATCTGAGTGAGTACAGAAGGGGACTGATGGGCCTTGCCGGAGGTATGCTCTCTACTGAGTGCCATTCTTGTTAATGTTGTGAAACGGTCACCGTTTGTCTAGGTGTAGGAAAAAATAATACTTTGAGTTAAAATAACTACATTACTTATGTAACTTAAACATAAGTTGGCCTTGAGACGTGGTCACATATGGGACTCAAAACCTGGACGTCCAGTGTACGACCCATCCAACCACCCAAACCAACCCTCAACTTGTACTTTTCTTGCGCCTCTCGGGGGTAGGGGTAACTACGGTGTCATACTACCACTGAGCAGGCTGCTGTATTTGACATGTCGGAGCTGAGAATGAGCTAACTCTACACTGCTTTGTGCAAACGAGTCGTGGACATGCAAAAGACATGAAGTGAGGGTGGGTATCTCCACCTCATCCACCACCACCCTCAGAAGAAATCCTATCTGTGACATTTATTATGTGAAGCACTGTACTGGAGGGCGCAACAAACATTTCATGTAAACGTATGTTGACTCACTAACAAAGACCACATCAACACAGTTATGAATTTACAAGTTTACTGCATATTTTGGATGGAGATTTGAGATATTGTAAGAGGACTGTGTGTGAGTGGAGACTCTGAGTGGGGGAGTGTCTCTTCATATGCTTGGACTTTTATCTGATAGCGCCCCCGGTGGTTCCTGTATTCAAACAAGAGTGAGAGACAATGAGAGAAAACTAAGTCAAAGGGGAAGGATGGATGAAGGATGAATCAGGTGAGCTTAAATACTTGGATGTGTTTGAGGCATGGTTGTTTGTTCCCAAACCTAGTCATTAAAGTCCCTGTCAGCCAGTACATGTCCAAAAGGTTGTGGACTCAACGTGACGGCCATATGTGACTGTGACACATCTCATTTCTGAGATCAGGGAACTACATACGTGTAAGACTGCTGTAAAGTTGGAGTTGTGACTCTTTATCAGATGAGTTAAGATGCAGCAATCTCACTGCTTGTTTATCGAGCCGCTCAAAATGTTTTCACACAAACGGACACATTAATGTTCTGAAAACAGCTCGACTGTGGGAGGAAAAGCTGCGACCTCACTATTTAACTCCAGTCAGAATCTTACATCAGTGTTGCATTTCCTCCCAAAGTGAAACGCTCAATTTCATCGCGTGTCAGCTCTGCTGTGTGTCTCAACAAATAAGAGCAATTACTGTGAACCAAAACATACTGAGATATGGAGAGCAGCACGAGCGGCGTCACCATCCAGTCACTTTCTTGGCAGATCGAAGCTCGCCATGCGGACGGGCCCACGCTCCAAGTGAGAATCGGAGATTGGACGAGAAATGAAAAGCGCTTTGCCAGCCGACAGACAGACGGACACAGTCGGGATCTGGACGAGCTGTCAAGTAGTTGGTGCTTCTTCATACGAGGAGATGGTTAATTTGACCCAGGAGAGCGCAGAGAAATTGATTTTAACTCTGTTAAATTAAGTCTACTGAGGGACTTGGGGGCACCGGTCTCCTGGGTTCATTTTATCCCGATGTGGAGATGATGAGGAGCTGCGCTGCCAACGGCAAGTTTGTCAAGAGTCTACTGACATGCTGTACTCGCTCACTTTCTCACTCTCTAATTGCACACGCACACACACACAGTAAACTGCAGCCTCCGTGTGAAGAGCAGAAACTGTCCACCTTTTGAAAAATCATTGCCAAGCCTCGACCAGAGAGACGTCAGTCAGCCGAGATATTGAAGAAGTCAAATGATCAAAACAGCTCGGTGGAAAAATACTCAAGTGAAAGTCCTGCACCCATCCAAGTCAGATATAAGTAGGAAAATGTACCTAGGTATCCACATTAAAAGTACTCATTGTGTAGAAATCATTCAGTTTTACTATCAGATAAAAATCTTGCATGATTTTGTTGAAGAAATTAGAAAAAAGGAAAAGTACAAGGCAGTGAGGGGGAAATAGATAAGAAGGAAAAGGTTTAAGATAGGAAGAACATTAGAGTCGTGGTTTCAGATAAATTGAATAAAAAAAGTAAAGAATGATCGTAAAAAAAAAAAGAAATGAAGAAGGAGAGGAGGGACGGAAGGATGAAAAGAAAGGAAATTAGGACAAAAGGGAAAAGACCAGAAAGGATAGAAAAATGAAGACAGAAGGATATGTGAAAGGAGGAGAAATGACTCTAGAAAGACGAGAGAAAAGAAAGGAAAGAAAGAAATTAAAAAATTAGAAGAAAGGACTAGAAGAAAATTAGAGAAGAAGAAAGAATAGCAGAACGGAAGAAAATCATGAAATAAATTCAGAAGAAAGTAAAAAAATCCTATGAAGACATGATTAAATTCACTCATCAGAATCATTTTTCAGCTTTTTTTAGGGCTTTTAGTTTCATAGAATAGCTCGGAGAGTCGGACAGGAAAGGTTGGGTGCATGCAGGAAAGGCCACACACCGGAATCAAACCCTGTTGGTACAGAGCCCCTGCACACGGCCGGACGCTTCACCAGCCGAGTCACTGAAAATATAAAATGAGTTGCACTGATGTCACCTGCCGTTCAAGCACTGCCCAGTCATACATGGAGCTCCAGGTGATGTGAGGTGAGCTAGAAAGTGAACAGAAAGTTTGACTCGCTGATCGATCTGTGACTGTGATGTGAGCCTTCCAACAGCTCATTGAACTGTCATCATATCGAACTTCTCCTGAGCTTCACTGGTTTTGGTTTGAAGGTAAGAAGTGATTACCTGGAGGTGACCGTGCACTTCCTGTCACATGTGCTCCCGTTTGTCAATGGTACGCTGCAATGGTCATGTCGTTTTGGGAGTCACAGGGTACCGATCTATTCATCCGTTTATAGTTGGTATGAGAATGTGTCGCCAAAGCCTTTTAGAGCCTCGAAAAAAAAAAGGATTACAGAAAGTAAAAGAAGAGGAAGAGAATAACACAGAGGAAAGAAGTAGGGAGAAAGAAAAAGACTAAAAGAGTAAAGATGGAAATATGGACAGAAGTAAGTTATGAGGAAAACCAGAGATGAAAGTAGAGAAAGAGGTAAAAGAAAAAGGAGGAAGAAATAAAATAATGTCCTCCAAATAGCAATACTCAAGTAAACTCAAGTGTTGAGCTGAAAAGAGGACATTTACTTACTTGTTTTAGACCTCTTTTTGGGAAGAAGAAGAGGAGGAGGAGGCGGCGCTCCCTGTGGAGACGAGGCTCTGGCTCCAAATCAACTGATTGGGATCGACAGCACAATCCACACATATGTTCCACTAATGGGGCGAATCAGCGCTGAGCGAGGAGGCACAGACAAAACAACCACATGTGACGGGCAGAAGGAAGGCGGCCATCATGAGGTCCAGACGACAGGGACGTCCTGACAGAAATTGGTTAGCTGTCGCCACTTAGCCCCGTGCTAAATTGTGTTTTTTAAACTGGAAATGAGAAAGTGTTTTTTTTTTTTAAATGTGTGAGATTGTGTGTGTCGTGACCTCCAGCCTGCAGAGACGGAGACAGCCGGGTCGAGTCAGGTCCAGTTCGTGTCACAGGGAGATGTGAACGCGCACATGGCTGATCAAATTAGACTTCTTCACATGTTACACATGCAGAAGACGCAACAACAGCAACACCTGTCCGCCATCGTTTACTTTATGTTTTATTTGACCTTTCATTCCAGCGAGGTGGTCTCTTGAGATCAGAATCTCTTTTAGGAGAGTCCGCTTCAAAATGGCAGCACAATTATGTTTCTGAAACAACACACAAGGTGAGCAGAATAAAGAGGAGTCAGGGATGAGTGGGAAATCAGGATATTAAAATAAAGCTGTTAAAAAAAACAACAATCTGTTGAGCCATTAAAAGTCCATGACCTAGCATTTAACATGATTCTAAGGATGAGGCTGGCAGTATTCTTCATTTCTCTTACTGTCAACAAACTCCAGTAAAAGACCGAAACCAACAACAAATGACTCAGTCCCACACACACGTCCACCAGCACCAAATGTGGATTCATCCGCTGCTGAAAATAGTCCCCAACAAATGCACTATTTCCTCCAGTTTGAGCAACGTTTGAGAAAATTACTGAACATTTTCTTGAATAATATGAAACTTGTCAGCCAGGTGTCTTTAAACTACAACACAACTTTGTGTTTATTTAGGTAAAAAAATGTTATTTTATGTTTTATGCTGAACTTCTGGTCTGGTTTGTTTTAGGCACAAAAATCACTTGGTTTGAGTCAGAAAAAGATCAATTATAAGCTTCAAATATCTGCTTTTGATGCTGCAAACATGGCTGGAAAATGTCCTAGCATCTCATCAAACAGTCCATTATCACTCCCAAAGCTTTGAATACAGCAGCCTGGTCAGTGGCCCTAGACTAGAGTTAGCCCTCTAGTGTCACTTCTTGATGCTCCCCTCTTGTGCAGTAGTATAAAAAGGAAGAAAAGTCCGACTCATGGATGGTTGGATGGGTCATACGCTAGACTTTCCATGCAGAGACCAGGATTCAGGTCCCAAGGGCGCTTTGTTTTCAAGTTATTGCCACTAAAAAAGGACACAACGCAAGTAATGAAAGTTACAACATGACAGCATGTTGTTATTTCAACCCAAAGTATGATATTTTCCCTAACCTGATCAAGTACTTTCGGTGCCTAAACTTAACGAATCCGTGACATTTTCACAACGTTAATATTAGTCCAAAAGTCATCATTGTTAACTGTTTGTCAGCAACCTTTATTTTGAAAGTCTAAACAGGCCAGCAGGGTATGTAGAGCTGCAGCTGGCATAATCAACCAGTTGGGAGTGAGAACATGTTGCATTAAAAACATGATTTACAAATGTTGAAACACTGTCGTGAGCAGTGATCTCTCGCTTGGCAGCCATCAGCTCGCCGCCACCACCCCCCGATATGACAGTCACTTCATATACTGTACGTATGTATACTGTCACATGTGATGTGAACGTGACATGACAAATATTGTAGAAATGTCAACATGATGCGTCTTACTTCTGAGAGCCGCAGACGGAGTAGGAAAGTCAAAAAATGACCAGCACACAGTCGGCTTTGATCTTTTCATGCTGTTTGTCATCATGAAGAAGAAGAAAAAAAGAATAAAACCAGCTCTGTACATTTCAATAGGTTTGAAATTTAAATATTTTAAGAAATCCATCAGCCATGACAAAAATACTTGACATATATTCAATTTCATCTCAAGCCAAGTTGAATCGTCCGTGTGGTCTTTTATGCAACTGATCTGAAGGAGTAAAGATGCAGAACGGCTGATGCTGACAAGGATTCAGTCGTTATTTTTATCATGAGTTCATACAGAGACACTCTGTTGTAATATGAAGTGATGATTATGACCTCAAGATGGCGCTACAATAAAAAATAAAGTCACGATTCATCTTCTGGAGATCATAAATATCTGTACATGGTTGAATTAATCTCTTCTCTCTGTTACTGTAGCTAAACTATTTAATATAAGGTTTGGGTTTTTAATTCACTTGTTTCCTGTTGTATTTTGTAGGTTCCCTCCTCATGTATCATGTTTTACTTTTCACTTCCTGTCTTTGTCTGATTTCCTGACGTCAGCCTAATTAGCCCCGCCCTGTTCCCAGTGTTCACCCTAGCCTATCCGCTCCTTCCCTGCTCTCTTGTTTCCCCTCACCTGTGTTTCTCCGCCTCTCTCCACCTGCATCTCACCCGAGAGGGTGCTCGCTGCGGAACCACAAAGGTGGAGCTGCACCAGAGTCAGTCCCGCCCCTAGTCGGTGCAGGCCCGCCCGTTGATAGACTTCCACAGCCAGCCTGCCCCAAGTGGAGGCAAGTGGTAGTAGTCGCTGGATTGAAGAGTTGTGAGCAAGTGATTGGACTTCAACTTAATGGCTGTAAGTAAGCCAACGTAACATAAACATAATTATTAAGTGTTTAAAATGTTTCAAGTGCGGAGTGACTGTAATGACCATAGTTGTTATTGTACAGTGTGATGGCATGTGGCAGGAAAGATCATAACCTGCAACCTGCGAGGACATCGTAGATATCCATCAGGGAGGAGACAGGGGCATTAATTTTTTTGCTGTTGATGCTGATACGAATATTAAGTTATTCTTTTAGGATAAATATTCTAAGGCTTATTTGTCTATGAAATCTCTTTGTCCATCTGTCCTAGTGTGTTTATAGATAGTAAATGGAAAATGCAAAAGGCAGACTTGGACTTGAACCCTGGTCACCCGCTCCGTTGACTCGCAGACGTACCTACTATGCTATCATATCTATTTCGGATTATGGTTGTCTAATGAAATCCACAAAACTCGAGGGGAGGGTAACGAAAACTAATTATCTGCTTCATATATCAACATCTTTACCAAACTGTTTAATATTGTGAACAGTTAAATTCACTAGTGTAAACTAAGCCCCCCCGGCGTAGAATATGTGAAATGCATATTGATTAGTAAGCTTGTTTTGTATGTGAAACAAAGGGTTGTTTGTGTTGTGCTTGTTTTTTTTGTATTTTTTTTAACCATTAAAAGTATTTTCAATAAAAATCAAACATTAAAGAAAATGATTATTTGCGCGATTTGCTTGTAAATTCATTCGTTTGCAATAAAGTTAAAAAAAAGAAAAAAAAAGAAGTGGGCGTGGCTGACTCTGGTGGAAAGTGGGCGGGACTGACTCTGGTGGGCGGGGCCGACTCTGGTGCAGCTCCACCTTCGTGGTTCTGCAGCAAGCACTACTTGGGGTCTCACCCCCTCGTTAGTTTAATTTGTAATTAAGTCAAGTCATTATTATGAGGCAAACTAAACAGACGAGTTGACGAAGAACTCTCGTCTCGTCTTGTCGACTCGTCTGTTTAGTTTGCCATTTCTACATGTTGCAACTTTATGTTTATTTAGATTCAGATTTCAGTATTATCTTGTGACAACACTGTGCTTATTCTCTGGTTAGGTTTAGGCACAAAAAACCTCTTGGTTAGTGTAGTGTAGTGGCAGTTGGGACTGGGTTTAGAGTTTTATGTGTTTTATTTTAGTTTTATGTGAACACACCATAAAATGACAAATGCACTGCACCTGGAGGTTCTGCCCTTGTCCACAACAGGAACCAATTGACGGCGGAGGAACGGGTTTGAACCGGAAAAGAGAAACGGACAAAAGCGTAGAGGAAGAGTGGCAAAATGGCGTGTCCAGAGAAGACGGAGAGACCGGGAAGAAACATGGCAGAGTTCGACACGGCGACGGAAAATCCAGAGTGTTACGATGCGTCACAATCGCAGCTGCAGAGCTTAATGCTCTGCCTGGCGTGTGAGTATCCCTTCGGGCCATTAGTAACACTCTGGTGTATGCATCCTATGTTAGGGCATTGTGCTTTACTGGACGTTTGTACTGGCAGTGATTTTGTGTCTGCAGGTGGCTTCCAGGACGCTGGAACAGCCGAGGCACCGGAGAAACCTGACGCCGCAGCAAGTCTCCTCCTCTGGACCTCCATGTGACGGAACTGTCCCGGTCTGACAATCTTTTAAGACTTTTTCTTTTAAGGAACAGAGACTTCTCTTTTAATGGACATTAACGTAGTTATTTTTAACCCTCATTTAGAGAGTTTCATCATTGTATTGTTGACTCCCGTAAAAAACAACTTTGAATAAATCATTGTATGCACCGGCATCTGTTGCTTTTGCCCTCTGTTTGTAAACATCACCGACAGCGTGCTCTCCCCTGATATTACTCAGAACCTGCACCTATTCAATAATTACCTCCTTTCATTATTGTTTACACTCCCCACTCCTTACATTAGGAATATCGTATTTTAGCTTGAAATGCCTGTTCAGCTCGCCACAAACATACCTTGAGATGTCCCGCAATGTCTTTTGTCGCCACAAACACCGAGGTCTTAAGACAACCTGGTTGTGTTGAGATATCCTAACTTCCCATCAAAAATATCTGTTTTTGTCGCATCAAATGTTGTGTCATACTTCTCACTGGCTTGGCAGCCTCGACATGTGCATTTGAACGTATCAGTGTTCTGCAGAAACATTCAACACTGTCAACATATTATCATCAACGACTGGGCTGCATTTTGTCACACGAATTTAGAATTTAGATTTACGGCAAACGCAAACACCTTGTTAACATTAATCATAATGGTATGATGCTAAATATATTTTAAAAGGCAAAACTTTGCATTTATCAGTGTTACAGGCAGTAAAAGACATCGGCCTCTTTCACCGCAGCTTCCTTCAGTTTACTGATGTGTCGTCTCCTCAGAGGAGAGGAAGGCGGTGGCATTGACGGTGTTAATATTTACCCCAGTGAGGAAAGGGCACAACACTCTGCAGAAGCTACAGATGACTTTAAAATGTCATTTTCTAGTTCACTGCCCTGTAACTCTGCTGCTGCTGCTGCTTTAAAGAAAAACAAATAGCAGCATTTAAATTACAGGCGCCTCAAACACTCACAGAAACGCTCACAACAGCAAAATGTCACAGACACAGAGAGGACACTTCAGATATTTACAGGATAATCCAGTCACAGTTTATGAGGAATGAGTTTATGAGAAAATCCAGCTGCACCGGACGATGATTTCTCCCCATTTTCAGCTTCGATGATTATTTTAAAATACAACATTCTTTCCCTTTTTACTGATCAGAAATACAACCGTGACTGTGAATCAGCTGAGACCCTGTAATTCTACAAATACACTCACAATTCATCAGATTTTAGAATAAAAAGTCTTTAAATAGCATTTGCAAATTAGTATGTTGCACACAGTCAGACCACAGAAGATGGTTTTAGTTTTTCGTCTTTGTTGCATGATTTTTTTAATTTTCTAACAGTCCCTCTCTATTTTTTTATGCTATTCCACAAAGCTTCGAGCTGTTACTGCTACTTAACCGTGTGAATTACTATTACACCAGAACAAATAAAGTTTTTACGAGTGTTGCAAGTCCTGCAGAGGGTGACAAAATGTTCTCTCCGTAGTTCTAAACATTTTATTTCAGCGTCGGGATGAGAGCAATTAACATTCCTTTTGATGACACTTTTATTGTGAAGGATTGGAGCAGGAAGTTTCATTGTTATCACTGTGAGTCAGACTTGCATAATAAAGGTTATTACGTATTGTAACATTATATAACTTACATGTGTGCACATATATGCAAGTGTGTTTAAATGTATTATTTAGTCTACCCTCATTCATATAAAAAGTATATATACATATATATATATATACAGTAAAAACATCTCTCAGTGGAAATGGTTCAGTATCTTTAGGATTTACATTCACATTGGAAAATGTCAGTCCAGTGTCAGTGCAGGAAGTAGTGCACGCTAATATGTAGTAATATGGGAGAAAGGGTTGTGGTGGTTTGACTGGTGGACTGACACGTAGAGCGAGAAGTTCATGTCCCATGACCTGCGATTAACATTAGCTTTTTTCCTAACCCTAGCCACGATACCTTACTGCAGAAAGCGAGAATTGACTGCAGTTCGAGACAGTGTTTCAACATCTTTAAGTTTTTTAGATTTTTTAATGGGGTGTCGGGACATGTCCAGTTGTGTTTGTGGCAACTTCAAAACAGGTATTTTAAGCAAAACATGATCTTCTCCTAATCATAACCAGACCATAAGCACTGAAAATTGAGCCCCAAAAAACACAAAATTGCAACATAAAGAAATGTAAAGTTTGAACCCATCAGCAGTTTTGCAGAAACGTACATTGGTGATTGTGTTATGAGCTACGGGTTCTAGAAGCCACCGAGACCAACAGTTAAGCAAGCTAGCGAGAAGGTAACACGATGCAAGAAATGTAAAAGTATAAAAAAAGATGAAGCTGCTGGGAATATCAACATTTTCCTCAGACATAAAATCATGAAGAAAAACTCTGTACAACCAATATTACAATAAATTACCATCTAACAAAGGAGGAAGTCAGGTAAAGGCGGAGGTTAGGGATGGATGGATTAGTTAAATGAGCACAGGACTTTCACCCAGGAGAGGGCTGTAAGTCCCGTTTGAAACCAAAGTCAACGATGAGATATTTTAACTGACAATTGCAGGATTTATTGCAGGACTGTTGAATCAGACTGCATTTGTCTGAGCTGGAGGCCCTGAATAAACCTGCAGCTGAGTACAACTGGTGATGATACTGCGTTAGTTTAGACTGTTTTTCCAGGAGCCAAAGAAGGTGGATCATTATGGTCCGACAGTTCAAGAAGTCACAAGTTTAAAGGTTTTCAAAAGATCTGAAACATCCAGCTTCATGTAAGAATACAGACAGACTGCAGGGTGTTTATTCTCCTTCCAGCACCGTCACATCTGTTCCCACATCAACACCACCGTCACTGCTAATTGTGCTCCCAGTCTCTGTAGCGAGAGCCTCAGTCACACACAGCTGCAGCAGTGAGACTTTGGTGCTGTATCACCGAAAAAAAACGACACCTATTTATATCCAGGCTGCACATGTGCAGTTGGGCGGTGTGTTTTCGGGCCTGCAGGACTCTCAGGACATCACACAGCAGACGGTCAGGCAGTGACTGCTGCCCTTCACTCACCAGCTCGCACTCCGTCTCTCAGGCTGAAAACTTCATCCTGCTGTGACTGATGGGAAGTTCAGAGGCTGTGTAATATCTCTGAGAAAACATTTCACCAGTCAAGCAGAACATGTCGCACTGATCCGCAGCAAAGGGATTTCTCCTCGCTGGCTGTTTGGTTGGAAATTCTTCCCCCTTATTTTCCGGTAAATCGATGACAGACCTGCGGGACGTGACGGAGTGAATCCAACCACAGACACCTGGAAGAGACTGTGACACACCAATAGTCATCCGACTCGGAAATTAACATAATTTTCAGGTCCGGTTCCTGCAGGGGAGAATTCAGGCATTGACTTGTACAGTTGCTCCTCTTCCATGACAAATCTTTGCAATATGGCTTTACATTGACAAGAGAGGAGTGTGTTGATTGTCTGGTTCAGGAGCTAGTACCAACTGACCTCATGTGGCCTGCTCCTTTGTTTAGTTTATCTTATAGTATATATACTTTGGGGGGGACGTAGTATATAGTGGTCTGTCTCCCTCAATAATATATATTAAATATGTGACATATGATATGTCCTCCTTTAATGAACCCTGGCTGTAAGTGGACCCGTCTCTTGTTACTTCCAATTTATTTTCAATTTAGGAAAAACAAGAAAAGCAAAACTGTGTGACCACCCCCCTCCCGATTGTTCACGCCTGTAAATGCCGGCTTCGTTTGAAAAAACGCTCAGTCCAACTGCCACTGGTGGTCACTGGCATATGAACAAAGGGAGTAGCACCAAAGCGGAAAAAGCAGGACCAACAGGCGGACATTCGCCTTTTTTTCAGATGGTAAGCAACTAGACACCTAAAAAGTAGTGCTATGGTCAAAATGAGCGCGCTAATTGAATGAATGTGAAACAATTATCGCGTTTAAAGGTCCCATATTATGCTGTTTTTCATCAATTTCACACAGCTGTCAGAGGTCCAACAACACTGTATTCGAAATGTATTGCCCCAAACCCATCCGTGGTCCTGAATTTCAGCTGTCTAAAAGAAGCTCAAGTGAGCTCTACTGAGAGCAGCTGTTTCTGTGCCTGCACCTTTAATGCTAATGAGCTCCGTCTGTCAGCGCCTGCCTTGCCTGCTACATGCCCCTCTCAGGGAGAGGATGCTGCTTACGCTAGTGGTAGCATGCGCTAATGTTTACATGGATGTATCGCTATGGCTCGCCGAGATGCTGTTGTTCAGCCACACCAGTTTGACCCAGAATCGAACCCAGAAGGAGAGGCTCAGAAAAATACAGACTCTGCGGCTGCAGCAGGACTCCCCAACACAACCACCCGGCTCCCATCCCCCACTGACCTGCAACAGGTAACATCTAAAAACAGCTAGCGAAAGCTGTGTTTGTCTCCAACACAGTCTCCAAACTCTTGGACACTGTTCACATAGTCTCTGTCTCCAGTCTGCACGTTTCCAGACTTTTTACTGTGACAACCAAGCTCCCCGTTATATTATTAACATTAAACTCGCTTCAAACGCCGTTGCATAGCAGACCGAAGTGGCGCCAACTAGTTAGTCAATTTCAAGCTGACTTCACCATACTCGTAGGCAACTGTAAATACTATCAAAAGTGGCGACACTTACCTGTGGCTCGGGTGCAGTTGCTGGGTCCCGTATGGTTGGGACTGATCCTTTTATGAGGGTCAGTGTCGAGGCAAAGCCAGCTTTGTACTGACCCTTGTTACTGAAGCAGTCTGATGTGAAGTGGTTAGCACACACAAACAGACTTACAGGAACCGTAGCCGGCACGTTGTCGTTAAAAATGAAACACAACAACTGTCTCTTCTGTTCTTCTGTAGCTGGGACAGAATATAGGCACTTATGTTGATATTTACAGCCAACAACAGAGTAATTTGCGTGTCTAGCTCTGAGTGATGACATTGTGAAACACTGCTAGCTTACCGCTGGACACACCGAACTTCACCTCGGGGATGAACGCCCCCCTCTCGGATATCTCCGGGGAGAGGGGGGAGTGTTTTTGCGCTGAGGAGCCCGGCCTATGAGAATCACTCCTTTCGTTACGTAACGAAATCTGAACAGCCTGTAGGAGCCCCGTTTTACCAGTGGGCGGGCTGCAGAGAGATGCAGGACTCGTTTGCTTTCCTCATCCTGGGAGTTGGAAGGCTCAGGGAGGACCAGTTTATATATGTGGAGACCAGAGAAAACGTGTTTTTCATAATATGGGACCTTTAAATGGCTCAGTATTGAAGCTAGAATGAAGATACAGATATATGAAACTAGAATATACGGCATCCATTGGTACCAACCATGGCATGATAGCTTGTCAGAAAATGGGCTGAATAATGCTCCAAATTAGGCTAAATTCTGGTGGGGGAAAAACTTTTAAAAGGGGTCCATTTGAACTCTGTATAATCCGTGTGTGCTGTTCTTTTTTCTCCATCTCCCCCCTGTGTGTCGTGTGTGTGTGTGTGTGTGTGTGTGTGTGTGTGTGTGTGATTGATGGTTTTAAAACTCAATTGGCACTTAAACAGGCTTGGTAAGGTTAAAGCAAATAACACTAGCAGCAATAAAAGCAGAATATTCAATGTATCAAATTAAAATGATCATTAGGGTCAGTCATTGTTCTAGTACAATAATGGTATCTGGTCACAATGCAGGCAGCATAGAGAGACAGAGAGAGGGACAGTCACAGGCATGATGGAGGGAGAGGACACACAGAGACCTGCTCTGAAGATCAGGTAAAGCATTGTAATATGAGGCTCTAAACAACATGATAACATTATTTTTAACCTAGTCATAGCTTACATGTCAGCAGTAAACTAGTAATAAGAGCACAATATTCAAATTAAAATGATCATTAGGGTCTGTCATTGTTCTTCTAGTACAATAATGGTATCTGGTACAAATCAACAAAATGCAAATTCACTTTGACTAACTTAAAAGTCCATAGCACATTTTCATTGTTTCAATCACAATATTTACACCAACATGCTTTAGGTATGTAATTTTTCCTCATTGGAAGCCATCCTATTTGCTGCTATGTCAGTGGAATCGGATACATTTAATTTATATAGCGCCTTTCAGGGTACCCAAGGATGCTTAACAAAGTGGAACATACAAAACAAAGAATAAATGGATAAACAAAAATACATATAAGATAAAGAACTAGAAAAGTTGATTGTTGGGGCTGGACCTAGAGCTGATAGGCCTTATTAAAGAGATAGGTTTTTAAGTCTTTTTTGAAGTTCTCCAGAGAAGTCTGTTTGCAGATTTTAGCTGGGAGAGGGTTACAGAGAGTAGGGGCTGTCACACAGAAGGCTCTGTTGCCGAGGGTTTGCAGATTGGTGTGAGGGATGGAGAGCTGGTGTGTGCCTGATGAGTGCAGCTTCTGAGACTGGGTATAGGGGTGGAGGAGGTCAGACAGGTATTGGGGGGCGAGGGAATGGAGAGATTTATAGGTTAGGAGGAGAATTTTGTAAGTGATGCGTGATTTGACTGGGAGCCAGTGAAGGCAGATGAGAGTGGGGGTGATGTGTTGCCAGGGCTTGGTGCGGGTGAGGACCCTGGCAGCGGAGTTCTGCACATACTGGACCCTGTCCAGGGTTTTGGAAGGGAGCCCAGACAGGACTCCATTACACAGGTTCGGAGAGGGAGGGCCGGAGTCTGGAGATGTTTTTAAGGTGATAAAAAACTGATTTGGTGATGGATTTTATGTGTGCTTGAAAGGATAGCGTGGAATCGAGGATGACACACACGTTACTGACTGCTGACGTGGATGGGGAGATAGAGCTCTGTTTTATTGGTGTTTAGTTTGAGTTGATTTGATGTCATCCAGAGTTTTATATCATGCAGGCAGTTGAGTGACTGTGGGGGTAGCTGGGTGGATGGTTTGGTGCAGAGATATAATTGAGTGTCATCAGCATAGGAGTGGAAGTTGAGACCGTGTTTGCGAATTATCTGACCAAGGAGGAGCATGTAGATGGTGAAGAGGAGGGGTCCAAGCAAAGAGCCTTGAGGCACACCTTGGTTGACTGGAGCTGGGGTGGAACTGGAGTCTCCAATGGTGACAAACTGTTTTCTGTTTGTTAGATAAGACTGGAACCAAGAGAGTGCTGTACCGGTGAGGCCAAGGTAGTCAGATAGGCGGATGAGGAGGATGGTGTGGGAGATTGTGTGGAAGGCTGCAGAGAGGTCCAGGAGGATCAAAATACTGATGTGGCCACAATCGGCAGCGATGAGTTTCTGTGCTATGGCGTGCCCTGAAACCAGACTTAAGGGGTTCATAGAGCTCAAGGTTGGACATGTGCTTATGGAGTTGGGCAGCAACTGCTCTTTCCAGGATTTTGCTTAGGAAAGGGAGGTTGGAGATAGGCCGTTAGCTATGTAAGTCATCTGGGTCCAGACCTGGCTTCTTGAGGATGGGGGTGACTGAAGCCGTTTTGAAGATGGACGGTACCATGCCAGATTCTAGGGACGAGTTGATAATGTCCACTATGAGGGGGCAAAGGGCAAGCAGGCAAGACTTCACCAGAGTTGTTGGCATGGGGTCCAGAGAGCAGGTGGAGGCTTTGGCCTGGGAGACCAACTTAGCAATGGAAATAGAGTCCACAGGAGAGAAGGAGAAGAGAGAGCACTGGGGCAGGCAAACAGTGGGAGGATCAGCTATCTGTGTCAGAGGTGCATGTGGTAGGGGGGTGGCAGACGCCAGGACATGCTGGTGAATGGTAGCCACCTTTTCCTGGAAGAAGTCCAGGAACTTGAAGCAGAGGTCAGGGGCACCAGAAAGGTGGGGGACATCGAGAGGGCTAACACTCTGGGGTTATTTTGCTGGTCTCCAATGAGGGTGGTGTAGTAGTCTGTTTTGGCCTTGGAGAGAGCTTCTTTATAAGACCTCACGTGGTCTTTGTAGGCTTCATGGTGGACGGTGAGGCCAGATCTTTTATAGAGCCTCTCCAGGCAGCAACCAGTGGTTTTTAGGGTACGGAGTTCAATGGTGAACCATGGGGCAGGATGGGTAAAGGAGACAGTCCGGGTTTTAAGAGGGGCAAGGGAGTCAAGACTCCAGGAGATAGCAGCATTATAGTCGGCCACCAGCCCATCCAGTGAGGTGTCAAGGGGATCAGAGGCCAGGTGGGTTGCCAGGATGTTGTTGTCCTGTATGTGATGGTACAACTTATGCGCTGTCCCTCTGAGGCTGTTTGGATAGGAACAGTGAAGAGGATGGCATGGTGGTCTGAAACAGTGAGGTCCAGGCACTGCACGACATCTATTGCACGTCTGTCCGTCCTGGGAGAGGGATCCCTCCTCTGTGGCTCTTCCTGAGGTTTCTTCCGCATTTTTTCCCTGTTAAAAGGGCTTTTTTTGGGGGGCAAGTTTTTCCTCACTCGAATCGAGGGTCGAAGGACAGAGGGTGTCGTCTCTGTACAGATTGTAAAGCCCTCTGAGGCAAACTGTGATTTGTGAATTTGGGCTATACAAATAAAATTTGATTTGATTTGATTTGATTTGATGTTGAAGCAGTCCAGGAGTGACAGGAATTCAGAGGCAAAGGGGCAGCTGGTGGAGTCCACATGGATGTTGAAATCACCAAGCAGGAGTGTAGATGCAGACATGGAGCAGATGGAGGTGAGAAGCTCAGACAACTCAGACAGGAAGGTGGTGGAGGCTTTTGGAGGGCGGGAGATGTCGGCTCAATGTATGACTGCCAGCCCACCACCACAGCCCTTGGAGCGGGGCTTCTGTATGTAAACATAGCCTGGGGGAGTGGCTTGATTTAGAGTTAAGAAGTCTTGCTGATGCTGCCATGTGTCAGTTAGGCAAAGAAAGTCAATTTTCCTGTCTGTGATGACGTCTTGGATGAGTAGTGCTTTGTTGTTTAGTGAGCGAGGATTCAGCAGCATGAAAGCTGCAGTGTTGTTCACAGATGCTGATGCAGGGGATGTGGAGGAAACAGCGCCATTCACACAAGCCAAGGGTCTCAGATTGCTCAGTGTGCGCCCCTGTGGTTGGTTTTGATGACGTTGTGCCGGTGCGATGGAGCACCTGTCAGCCAGCACGGAGGGAATAGCATTGTCCGTATAAACAAACTTGCGTCTGGAGGCCCTGTGCACATAGCGGGGGCGACGAAGGAGACCAAGAGATTTAATCTCAGCGATGGAGTTTGGGGTGAAGTGACAGCAGAGGTCCAGGGGCTCCTGCGCTGAGTATTTGAAGATCCTGCCAGTAGCGGCGGAGCAGCGACCATCCAACATCGCCGCGAGCCGGAGGAGACCACAGTAGCAGAGGAGGGCGATACAGGAGCCAGGCGGTGAATAATCCTGAGGTTGTGGTGGAGGGAGGACCAGCGGAGTAATGTTGGATAGCCCAGTTTTGAGTACGCTGGTTTGAAAGTTAGCGTTGCTAGGCTAACAGCTGATCGGCGGGGCTAACAGCTGATCAGCGGAGAAAGGTGAGTCCACGGAGCCAATTGTTCAGGTGTGCAGCCTTCAAAGTTTGTAGCACAGTCCCAGAGCTTGTAGAGACAACTTGGCTTTCTTTTTTCAACAGAAAAAGCACTTTTGCTACGGATTGAGAAGCGGCGATATTCATGCCAGTGTCCTCTCACGTCTGGGTTACCATGGCAACTGATTGTTGCGTCTCATTCCCAGGATGTCACATAGCCACATTTTGGGTTGGTAAAGCGTCCCGAGCAGGAACAAAATGAGAAAATAAGAAAATCTCTGCAGATACGAGACACTAACACGCCTTTTCTCCCCATTCCAGTCTCCCTTCTGTCTGCGTACGTCTTTTTACGTCTTTGTTTCGTCTCGCTGCGTCTGCCGTGCATGATGCGCACTGATAGACTGAAATCAGTCTTGTGATGGTGGGAAAAAAAAAAAATCCTTAATTTCTCCCAAATGCATCAAACTAAAGTAACAAGCCTGTTAAAAAAATGTGAGGGGAGAAAGTTCAGGCATTTGTGTTCAGATGTAGGGAGGAGAAGTCAAAGAAGTCAAAGTGCAGATACCTGAAACATCTACTTGAGTATAATGTTCCTTGTTTCTTTCCATCTCGAGCTCAGCTAAATGACTTTGTGTTGCTGGCAGCCATTTTCAAGAGCTCTGATGCTAACATGTGAGTATAATGATGCATATTAACATTAAGGATTACTGAAGCAGAGGAGTAAGACACGTTGTTGGTCTTGAATGTGATTTATCACCATGACCCAGAATCTCTAACACATTCAGCAGATTAGTTATCACAGTCCATCTCATTTTGAACCTTTACTGATGTCTGACTCCTCTTTTAGTCAAGTTGTCAAGTTATAACAAATTGGGGTCTCGTCCTCTGTGAGACTCAGAGACCTTTTCATTTCCTTCAGAGGAAATTTAACAAAACTCAACTCAACTATGAGTTAATTAAGACAGGCATGTTTGGATTAATTTGGGTTATTCAGCATGTCGACATGGGTGTGTCTACCACTGCACATTATTTTTATTATAAGATTTGCTGAAGGCATCAGGTAAAAAAAAAGCCATTTAACCTTTCTGCAGCTGTTGATCATATCATACGATCTTCATCAGCAGATGAAGGTCAACATCAACGCGGATGAGAAGTCCTTTATGTGCTCGGAAGAAATGTACATTTTGACATCTACAGTTCCATGACAACAACGGAGCGATGAAGAGCATGTGAAATGAACTGTAGATGTTCTTAGAGGACATTAAATGTTTCCAAGGTCAAGACTAAACTTAATTTTCCTTTTTTATTTGGAAAAAATATATATCAGGCTGTGATACACACACATTCCTTGTTGGTTTTGGTCTTTTAATGGAAAATTTAAGATGGAATATCATCAGACTTCTTCAGGACTTTAACTTTCTTTACAAAGAAATTCACCTACAGTAATATACATGTCAACACTAAATATATTTCTATTTATTAAAAGTTTGATTCTGGTGCCCTCATAATATGTTTTTCTGCATCAGTTTTGTATGTTCTGTGTGAGTAAACGCGCTGCATATGAGGATTTGTTTCCTCCGCTGAATTTAATCATTCTCGCTCCTCTCCAAAGGCCAACAGAGACGCAGACCTGAATCACTTATCTGCCTTTGACTTCTAAATGTTTTTCCTTGATTCTCATCATTTCAGAGCTAAAGAGGGCCAGAACAAAAATACAGAAAGCTAATGAAAAGACCTCCTGTGAATGCGAAGAAAGCTTTTAAAAAGCCCTGAGAGGGAGCAGATGTTGCTATGTATCGCTGCGATTCAGCGGAGTCTGGAGGTGTGAATCAGGGTCACATTCTCCGTTCTCCTTCCTACTCGATTTTGAAAGAATCTGCTATGCTGACAGGAGACCTTCTGGTTTTTCTGCTTAGAGAAAGGAGAGGTGGAAGCGAGGGTGAGTCGGCCTGAGCTCAGTGAACTCCCGACCTTTAGCTGGCTGAAGCCGATCGATGGAAAGCTTCTGAGAATGGTCAAATGGTCACATGGTATGGATCAGAGTCGGGTGCCTGATGGTTTATGGATTCGGACCAAATATACATTCATTCTGGGATGTGTTTTTGTGTTGTTTCAGGCTGTTAAATGTCTGGAATATAAAGCATTACCTTTCAGAGGTTCAGCTGGAGTCATGGTGTGTTAGGAAGCTATGAGAGGGCACGCGGGTCATCACCGCACATTCGATAGTTTCCTTGAAAAGAGATTTTTTTCTAAAGTAAATCTTCTCTAAACGTCACAAAAAGGCCTGAGTTAGGAAAAAAACAAGCTGTTGAGAAAACAGTTAAAGTAGGCAAATGAAAAATGTGATTCCACAAAGCTGTGCTTGCCTGATGTTTGAACTGTGTTAATCACTCACAATCAACAAACAGTCTTTACGTGCTAACTCAAAACGTTTCCATCTGGCCAGTCATCTTCTCTGTCTGTTCACATTTGTGGTCTGTCACACTTGAGGCTTTTTGCAAGTAGTCAAGTACCTACTTATGTGATGTATTTACAGTCAATGCATTCAGTTCACAAGTGGCCATTAAGGCGGCAGGCGAGTGGAGGTTCTTCAGAAAATTATCACACGTACGGTGTTCTGTCACTGATGTTCCTGCTCGACTCAGTCGAACTCTGATGGTTTAAATTGCTGCATAATTGATTTTTCTTGGCCACTTGGGGGGTAAGTGCAACAAACTGTGAACACAACAATTACATCCTGTCACAGGAATACATAAAGTTGACATGCCAAATATGTCAACAGTTTTTTCACAGCAGACATTTTGATTTCCCTCAACAGGAATATCACAGGTGAAACAAGTTTCTTTAAAGATGGTTCAGCTCCATGAAGAACCCCAGTAAACAGCCCATCTAGAGGCAGTATATAGAGGAGTCTGCGGCTGTATTGTGTGATTTCTGCGTAAAAAGGGCTTTTGACTCAATCTGCCCAGTAGTTTGGTGCTGGTGCTGAGTGTTTACCAGAGCTCCCTAACCCTAACCCTAACCCAATATGAGTGAATCAAAATAGAAAAGTTGTGGCTTTGAAACCTAAATAATAATAAATAATGAGCTGAAAGTTTCTTGTCTTGCCTGCAATGCCTGTTACGCTTGTAACCATGCGTCTCCATGGTTACGACAGGTTTCCATGGTTACCGACGTGTCTCCATGGTTACTGACATGTTTCCATGGTTAGCAACAAGTTTCCATGGTTGCAGAAGTGTTTCAATGTTTACGGAAGTGTTTCCATGGTTACGGACACATTTCCATGGCTACGGACACATTTCCATGGTTACAGACATGTTATCATGGTTACCGATGCGTTTCCATGGTTAAGTAATCTGATAACTGTGGCAAAAGAAAACCAACACCAAAAACTACTCTCTAAATCCTAACATCTGAACTTTTAATGTAATATAACTTCAGGTCAATTGTTGTTCTACACTGCTGTGACCACATCCTTACAAAGGAGGTTGTGAAAAGGCGTCTTGTCCAAAACCGAGTGAGCTGAGCAAAAACTGTTGTGGTTTTTAATGTATTTTGCGCTTTTAACACCTGTTCGAGACATAGATGCATGCATGTTCTGTCTTATGAACTTGTCTGTGACACATGGAAATTAACTTCTACCCTCTTTTTTTTGTGAATGAAGTATAAAAAGCTGGATGGAGAGGAAAGTTTGTGGTTTTTGGGGGGCTTCAGATTTGTGGAGGAATTAAATTAGACGGTTCTGTCTTTGACCTCTTTGACTTTTTTCCTTTTTTGACTTTTGTATTTTCCTGAATTGAAGACCAAAAAATAAAAAGCTGTAAAACTTTAATAAAACTGGGTTGTATTTTGTACACAACACAAGTTCTTTTGTTGAACTCTTACTCCCTGTGATAGGCTGACAGTAGATTGTTACTTTTTTTGTCAAAGCAAACAATTTGAAATTTGATAAAGTTAAAATCCTGGATGTTAATTAAAGATGATTACGAATTGAACTGTTGAAAGTTTAAGTTGCGATCTGACACTGATGAGGTAACGTGGTGAACTGTTGTGTTTAAGAACTTGAGTTCATGACTGAAACTTATTTGGTTTGGTTGTGGTTTCATATATGGATGATTTCACTCTGGTAGTGATTGATGTGTTCATGTGGATGAATCAGAGGTGAGGGTAAAAAGCGATAAGTACGATAAGTCTCGCACAACCTACACACATCTTGTTGTTAACCAGATAGTTACACTAGTAACATAAATACATCCTGAAATAAGCGTTACAACAATGGTTTGGTGATTAGAGAGTCCCGGCTGGAAGTTCCTTAATAAGCAAGTAGCGTTTCAACTTGCATGTAGATTGTTTCGGGAGTTCTTGAGTCCTGGTTAAGAAGTGTTTGACCGGTCATTTCATTAATCTAATCAGGGGATTATTTTAATGTGATACCATTTCACTGACAATGAAGAAGACATGCAAATCAAACATTGAATCAATGGTGGCAGCACTCGTGTTGGTGCTGTGACCTTTGGAAGAACTCAGTGATACTTCAGATAAGAGCTGCAGAACATGAGTCGGAAATTCAAACCAAGAACCTTAAGTCATGTTCACATCCATTGCAAAAATAGATAATTCTTTATCTACCACATGTTTTTATTATGTGTCTCCACCACCACAGCTTCTTATCACTCTGATAAAGACATTAAGGCACAACCTTGACTACAGAAACTATGCACTCCATATTCCACAAAGATACCATTCAATCAGGTTGATACTGTATGTTAATATTGGCTGACTTCTATTCAGACACACTCAAATAGATACTTGAGAGACAAAACAACATGCAACATTTCTGAATTACTTGCTTGTGTTGCAATCAAGAGGCGTCTGAGCCTTGTATTTATACTGACTGTTGTTGGATCTCTGTGTCAGTTTGTGCAACCATCAACTCCTCCGATCTGCCCGGTCACTCTCGTTTAGAAAAGTTGACCCAACTTGTCATTTCATGCCCCGCAGACACTCAGCATATTAATATTCTCACTCTGCATTTGCCTCAGGATGATTACAAAGCTTACCTCTCAATCACAGGACGCTAATGACGGCGGCGGGGCGTGATCGGGTGATTGATAGGTGGCATTTAGCCATGATGGAGCCCAATATACTCTGTCCTCTCACCGGAGGCCCGCGGGGAGGAGAGCGAGCCACAACCTTTCAATAATCGAAAGCCTCTCGCCCGGCGAAAGGCTGATCCTTTTGTTCTAATTAACCCATGAAATGAGTTCAACGGCTCCCTCTCTACCTGCGGCGTAAACGCTCTAATAGTCTGCGAACGACCGAGCGAGGAGAAGAATGCCAAGAGGTGGAAGGTCCGCCGAGCGATTTTTCCGATGCTGTCCGTCTCTGATAGCATTAGCATCAGGAGAGAGGAAGATCAGGTACAGTCTGAGTCGGAGGGGATTAAATCAGAAATGAGACTTCCTGAATGACAAAATGACCGATGGGACAGAAGCAGGTTACAGCTGGATATTAAAAAAATCATCCCGGGGTGAGAGATCATTCAACAAGTGCTCTTATAACTTTAACTAAGTAGCTTTTTCATTAACTTAACTTTTTTAAAGGGGCTCTTCGAACACTTTGTAGCAATTTGCATGTGTTAATCACTTTTTTATTGGCAATACGTGAGCGGATTGTAAGGTCTCTCTCTCTCTCAGTTGTCTACACAAGCCTGTGGACGATGTGGTGAAGTTGTTTAATGCTGCTGGACTGTGGATTTCTTTCTGAAGGACTCAGATTTTCTGCAACAATCCAAAGGATGTGACTGTAAACAATAGTTTAATGTGCTAAAGTATACCTACGACCGGCTTTATTTTTGTCATGATGTTGGGATTCAGTTTTATTGTTTCCTGTTTTATTTTGTAGGAATCAACCTAATGTGTCATAATGTGCTTTATTCGTGCTTTATTCTTTTTGTACTTTAAAGTTTTTAAAGTTTTGTATTTTCTTGTTTTTTTCCCTTCTACCTGTTTTCTTAGTTTTTTCTTAGTCGCCTGCCTGTATTTATATCAGCTTTTCATTAAAACTCTTTTTTCACATTTGCCTACCTGGATTCTGCTACTATAATAATATTTTCTTATTTTAAGATAAGAGTCAGGTGGCATACAATATAAGGAAGGAAGGAGTAAGGAAATGTGGGAAAAGGGGGGGAAAAACAGAAATGTTTTATGGGCTTTACTTGAACAAACATTAATTTTGACGGGAAAAATACATTCACAGATCAAGGAGATAAGCAAGTACACAGATATATTAAATCATCTTGCTTCTGATGTCTGGTGTCATTTAGACTCCAGAGCACTTTAACCAGGTGATAAATCAATTTGTATGATTTCTTATAGCTGTTTTTTGAAGTCTCACGTGTTGAAACCAATAGTCTGTATACAGTCCTCTTCACATAGTCTTGGTCGTGGATGTTTTTCTTGGTTGGGTGACGGCCCTACGTTTAAATTAAGTGCCAATTAAAGGTGTAGTTGGTAATCCTGTTCAGAAACACTTCTTGTTATACTGCGTGAAATGGTCTTCCCACCCTGAGAGTAGTCCATACATAATGTGTTCAGAAAAAGGAACAAAGTAAATCAGACCTCTGTGGCAGCTGCAGGCCTGTAAAAACTCTGACCAATCCCTCCCTCTCGGTCCAAGTTGAAGGAACCAATCAGATGCCTTCATGTCTCGTCCTGCCTGCACCCCCCTTTGCCCCCCCTCCTCCCTGCGCGCACTCGTCACGTGTCACCGTTGCCGGATATATTCAGCACACTCCATATGGAGTTAGCAGGAGATACACACTCCAGGTCAGAAGGTGGCGGTAATGCACACCTAACAGTTGTTTGCCAACAGCCATAAAACAACAGAAGAAGAAGAGTTAGCACAGTTAGCAGGAGAGAACAATGGCAGAGAAAATGCAGCTAAAGTAGCACTTCCAGAAGTGATGCAGAGGTTGCTGTCTTTCTGTTGGACAGGGGGGGGATTTGTTATTTTCATGAAATATGTAACGTTAGCCAACTTAGCTACTTTTGTAGCTTGTATTAGCCCAATGCTAACAGCTCTCCTCTGCCCTGCTGACGGACTGTCTGATGCGCGTTCAAGTTTGTGGGGGCGGGGCTTTGGACGGAGCAAAGGGAGAAGGGGGGTGGAGCTTAGACAAGGTGCCACTTTCAAATCTTGCTAGCTCTCCAACATTACCAACTATACCTTTAAGGGTGAGGAAGTCCATTCATCAGTTGAACTTAAACATCATTCTAATTATTAATCATGTTGCTGTGTCTCTGGTGGATGTGGAAGTAATCCGCTGTCAGCTGGTTTTGTTGTTTTCCGATGGTTAACAGCTGATAAATGCAGCCTTAATGGACTAATAACTATCTTGTGCAGATTACTTGAGTCCATCTGGTTTTTTAAGATTTCCTCCTTTTATGTTACAAGAATGCACACAGACAGCAGCAACAGGAGCTTACTAAACCACAAAAACCCACTCATCCTTGATGGTTTTGATATTCTGGTGTTTTTCTGCTCCACCAAACCCCACTGAGCTTGTATCTATTTCTGCAGGCGGGAAGCAGCGGAGGACTCGCAGAGTAAGAGAGAAGAGGAGCGAGGTGGAAAAAACAAAACAAATTCTCCGACATGACGCCTGAGGCGGCGAGGCTCTGCAGGCGGACCGCCTCTCCTTCATCTTCCTGCCGAACTGAGGAGAAGATTTTCAAACGCCGTCAGAAGCAGAGGGCATCCCCGCTAACAGGGAAGAGGGCCGACGGCGACGCTGTCAGTCACAATGTGAAACGAAGCTGCTCATCCGTCCACGTGTATAGCTTCATATTTATACCCTGTTATTGGGTCAGCTGACAACACTACAATATGAGTGTGTGTGTGTGTGTGTGTGTGTGTTTGTGCGCGCGCGTGGGAAACAACTCACTCTAGGTGTGAAAAACAACATCGAATCAAACATCCTGCAGCCTGCCGCAAGTTGTTAATCACTTCATTTTTATTTAGATTCAAGACTTATCAACAAGTTCTACTAATTAAAACGGCAAAATGAGAGAGCTCGACGCCTTCAAGAGTGAAATGTTGTCTGACAGGATGACATTGCTGTTTGCTGTATAAATTGCTGAACAGTTAGTTCGGAAAGAGCATAGTGTGGGATCTATATAGCCAATCCATGGATTATTTCTCTGTAACGTCACACTACTCCCCCCTTTGTCCCCGAAAGAAAATCTTCATAATTACTTGGACTACTAAAGGTCTTAACGACAAAACGTTTAATTTTGGTGCATTTGCTGAAATTACTGATGCTCCTGTTTTATCTGCAGTATTATTGCAGATATTTCCAAGAATAAGCATAGACAGCATAGATTAAACCAGCCATAAGTCCCTTTCCTGTCACCAGAACAACCACACCCCCTTTTGGGTAAAAAACCAGCACTGTGAAAGTTCCGACGCCGGACTGAAATAGCTAGTCAGACCACGCAGCACAGAGCCACTGTGCTGCATTTTAGGCATCAGGCAATTAAAAACACAACAGTTTCCAAGTTTCTTTACCTCCCCAAAGAACACAGGACAGCTATAAAAGAGACCTGTGGCTTCAGGCCATCCACAGACTGACTTAATTGGTAAAATGCGGGACCAGACCTGTCAAAAAACCTTTCCGTCTGAGGCAAACACTTCATCACAGGTTATTTAATAATGTTAATAAGTAACTGATTAACGATTCCAATTGGAATCAGAGAAGAGTTTTTGTGATGATCTAGCTACACTTTTTTTATTGTGAAAAAAATATGGCCAATCATAAAACATCTGCTTTAAGAATGTAGTTTGGTTTAACAGTCTCGACAGACCGCGGGAAGCAGAAGGTATTCTACGTAAATAAGTCATAAAAGTTTAGCTTGTTTATGAAGCGTAAAGTAATGTGAGAAGTGTGAAAAATAGACCTGTTATCTGCTTTTCTTGGCTTGTAGTAAAAGAAAGCTAAGAGAGAGCCACACAGTCCAGTAGAGCAGTGGTTCTGAGTCATGAGAGGTTTCAGGCCGTCCGGGGTGCTGGCTGGCATTAAAATGGCTAAAAGATAACAGCTGCTAACCTGCTTATGTTCATACTGTTGGCTACCAGGTTAAGATTAGGGTAACTTTCAGGTACTTCCAGTGTGTAGGTCTCCAGCTCGGAGCTTGTTGGTTTTCCGTAGAGATGGGGATTTTAAAAACTGTAACACACAGACAGTGGAAGGGAGGAGAATGCTAACTGAAATAGTTGGCTAATAGCAGGCGTACACTTACAGTAAACATCCACCGAGTCAGACTAAGTAGAGGGAGAAGACTTTAACACTTGAGCCCACTTATGTGTTGTTTAGTTTGGAGGACTTGTACCACAAACCAGGAAAACCTTGAATGAACAGGGCTCTTAGAGTCAGTCTGTGCCTTTGTACAAGTATCATTGAATTGTAATTGAAGTACCTTTTTATTTAATTATGTGAATCAAAGTTGTGGATGAACATCTGCCAGAAACCTGAATCTGTTTATTTGAGTAGTGCTGCCGCTCATCAAATTCTTTTGTCTGAAAAAAAAAGTTACAATTGTTATAAAAATAAAAGATGGTGCAGGGTTTCTTCCTCTCTCAATGGGTACATCTAATGTATCTTGTTTGTCGTTTCCTCGCTCCTAGCTTGTCGTTCCTGTCCGCCATCTTGCAAACTTCTTATTTGTGTGATCTCTAAGGAGTGATGAGCAAGGACACACGAGAGCAAGTCTTTGTACCGGCCGACACGCCCCCCTTAGTTATCTGACAGCTGATCCAAAATCATCAACAACGGATGTCGCTTCACGTGGCGCTGCAGAGGAAAGGACGTCTCATTTCTCTTTAAACATATTTCCTCGCTTCCTCTCCACGAATCCTCGGTGGGAGGGACTTAAAAGCAAGGAAAAAAGACACAAGAGAGGGAAATGTGGATGCAATTAAGAGAAATGGGATGCACACACTGACTGCTCAGAAAAAAACTATGCAACAGCTACGCTAACGGTGTAACGGTAATCTCATTTATGGATTTACTTACACGGCTGGTATTGATTTAAATATAGGGTAACTTTCTTGGTTGGAGTGAATGTTTTGTTATCTGATGCCATGTTCTTGTTTTGTGGTGTAACATTCTCAACACTCTCCCCACAATAAGTTTCATAAACTGCTGAGTGACTGAAATGCCTGACTCTCAGAGAGATGGATATCCAGACCTGTGACACAGCCTGGATTATAACAAGCGACAAAACAGTCGTGTCTTAACTTGACAAAGAAAAGCCTCAGTTATGTTGGCTCCTTGAGTACAGAGATGCTATACATCCATACCTACACAGTCTAGACTGTATGGTTACCATGGATCTCAAAGGTTAATCAACACTGACTTCACTCCCTGTTCACTTTATGGTGTCCTGTATAAGAGGGTTGGCTGACCTTGAGGCTTAGAAATATATTGCTAAGTTGGTTTTACAGACGTTTTGTGACTGAGTCAGGTGAAGTGTTAATGATAAAGATAGTCATGTAAACTTCCGTGGATGCACCACTGCAAACAATGACCGGCTGTGTTATTGTTGTATAAGTGGCCTGTTGTGGCCAAGTGAGCAAAACACATCTGGAGCCAAAAAAAGACTTTATACTATTTCTTTCGCATATGCAGTTGCACTCCCTAAGACCTGTAAACTCACTTTAATGTGGAAACTTGGCGGAGTTACCCTTTAAGTCTGTTTTACTGATGCTGAGCTAAACTACTCACCATAAGGCTTGCTCATGCTAATGCTAGTTTAGCTGCGGCTTTCTGGTACAGTATAACTTACCATATTTGGACAATGTTGGAATCCTGACATAAAGTAGAATGGAGGTCTGTTTGTTCTGCAGCTTAAAGGAGCAGTCAGTGTAACTTCTTTCTCGCTCTATTTGCAACTGGTTTTATTGAGGATTTATGGAAACATTTATTTGTGTGCCTTGTAATTCTCCGCTGTGGAGCGCCTGTCCATCTGACTCCGGTGAGTGGCAGATTCTTAATAGCTGTGTTAAAATCAATAAATAATAACCAACAAAGTAGACATAGACTGAATTAATTTGTATTACCACATCGGTATGAACCCAAAACAAAGAGATTATGCTGTGATCTGACTGCAATAAATGAATCAAAGGGACACGGAAAAAACATCATAATGCTGCCTTTTAAGAAGCCTGAATTCATGCTTCATCAGGTCTGTTGACTAGACGACAAGCAAACAACTTTTAAAATGCTTGTTCCCGGAATGGAGATCAGGCTATGCTGTGCTGAGCCATATTTCCATGACTTACCAGGTAGTCCGACTTCCTTTTTGTCCTGTCTCTGTGCGAGTAGATGTGTTATCGTACAGCTCCAGGTGTCTGCAAACAGTTGTGATAAGTGATTATGATCCTCTCCTCCATTGTTGTTCATGACGTCAGTGTGAATGACTACGCCAATAGGCTTTTCACGACACAGCGTCACGCGAAATCTTCGGTTGAGTTCAACATTTTCAACTTGCACGTATGACCTGAATTACATAAATGTTATTCGGATTATCTCTGCCATGAACTAGGGAAAGTTCTGAATTCAGGGTGAGTTGACATGAAGAGGTTCCTCAGTAGTTTTTGGCGACAATGCACAATGTACACTTAGGCTGCAGAAGGCCTACATTTAAATTAGTGAGCCAGTTAACAAAGATATAGAGAGTGAAACGAGCTTGTTAAGGTGAGAGCAGTTAACATTACAACAAAGAAGGCTGATGAGAGGCTGATTTTAGACTTTTAGATGGATCTTTGGATCTATTTCTACTTTTCTTAATCCAGTAAACAAACAAACACACAAGCACACACAGATGTATAATCGGGTCTTTTCCGATCACTAATACCGAGGGCCGCCTCGTTAACATGCAGCTCTGCTGCGGGTTTGTTTTGAGTCCAGATGCGGCCGACGATCCGACGATTTCTGGCATCAATCTGCTGCAGTTGGCAGCTCGACCAGCCAAACAGAAATATAGATTTCACCCCAAACACAAACACACACACTCTCTAACATTTACACTTGCATGCACATTACCTTTGGCTGTTATTATCACACCGCACCCACTCAGTGATTTGGTGTATTGGTTGAGTGGCCAGGGGCTTGAAGTATTGAGTCCTATTACAGCGGTTCGAGCCGAGCGGGATAGCATCAATGTAAAGTTGGTAAACAGCAGGGGGGGCCTCTGGCTGTTTCTTCTACTCTCAGGCAGGAAAATGAGCACAGACTTCAAAATGTCATTTGTGGTTGCTGGGCAGATTAAATGGACTTGTATACATTTGCGGAGAGAAAAAAAAACAACACCTCTGATAGAAGAAGTCAGAGCAGCTTGGGGCTGTTTGGCTGCAGTTAATAAAACACCTTGTATCTCTGTCTGGTCTGTTGAATGGATAAAAATAAACTAGCACAAACACCTTTTCAGACCTTCACCTGCGCATTATTCATTTACATCGTCTTCTACACTCTAACCTTTAAACACCTCTCCAAGTCTGTCTCAAAGCTCATACAAAACTTTTATTCAGATTTTCTTTCAGTATAGTCACTTCCTTCTTCCAAACCTCTGCCTTTATCAAAATCCTCTCAACCCCATCATTCCAACTTTGATCTAACCCTTCATCTGAAAGCTTATCCAAACCTTTGCTTTTATTAAAATCTTCTTCTCGAACTTCTATTGAATCAAAATATTCTTCCTAAGCGGCAACATTATAAAAACCTTACCCAAATCATCCAAACCCATCCTCTAAAACTGTCGCAATAATCTTTGCCCAAACTTTAATCTGTATCCAGATTTTTTTTTTATCCATGATGTACAAACATTAATCCCAGCATTTAAATTAAACTTTCAACTTTTTCTCAAAAATCTTCACCTTCATCCAAACCTTGACTTACCCTTTAAAATATTTGTCCAACTTTATGTTATGGTTTGGATTTTTTGGATTGCCATTTCCTGTTTTATTTTGTAATTATATCCTCTTGTGTCTTGTTGTGACTTTCTACTTCCTGCTCACCTGTGTTGCAGAGTTACGTTCCCCTGTTCCTGTGCTTCTCCCCAGTCTGAGTGTCCCTCGACACCTGTCTCACACCGGCATGTTAGCACTGGACTGTTCCCAGTGTCTCTCCACCTGCACCTCATCCCCTTGTTAGTTTAGTTTGTATTCAAGCCTGCGTTGTTTTTGTTTTCAACTCAGTCCAAAGTACAACCTTTATCTAAACCTCCACTTTTTTTTCAAGGCTTCTTCCAATCCCTAACCCCAAACTTTAAACATTAACCAGTCAGTAAATTGCATCTGAATGTTAAGATTAGATTTTCACTGCTATCCATCTAATGTCGTCCAAATCCTCCAAACTTTTACTTCTTAATCTCCATCAAAACTTCAGTTTGTTCAAGTGTTTACCTTCATGAAAATTTGATTAACTATGAAGGCGCGCTCAATGCATCCAAACTACCTCACAATCCTTCAACTTTAAACCCTTTCTTCCAGGCAGCACTCACATCCAATCCTCAAGCCTTCACCTTATTGTTAAATCTTCTCTTTGAACTGCATCTCTATGAAATCGTGCTTTACACTTTAATTTAAACTCCTTCCAAATTTTCACTTAAATCTTTGTTTCTTTGTCATGTTATCTTCACCTTGATATTTGAGTCCAATTATTCCAAAAATCAGACTCCAAACTTTATCTTAACCTTTGCTTCCCTCTAAACTTTATCCACTTTTTATCCCTTCTGTTCATTCAAACCTGGTCTTTCATCCAAACTTTCAACATCCTCCAAATTTTGCTTTTCACCACCATACAGTGCAGCCAGTCTCTAGCTGTGTCTGTCATTTATCACAGTGTGAAACACAGCAGTAATAGACCCACAGCTGTAGGCTACATCGCACCGCACACCATCTATTCCTCCTCAGTTTATACTCTCTCCCAAAGGTTTAGCACTTTGACAAATGTTCAAAATGTCCTCCATTGACTGACAACAGCTAGGGCATCGACTGATGGTCTCCAGGGATCTGCCCGGTTTGGATGCTGACTGTTTAGCAGCATAAAGCAAACCTCGTTAACAGAGTGCTGGGAGAAAAAAAAGTACGCCAAAAAACGCTCAATTAAACCGAGGAAGACAGGAGCTGAGGGAGAGAGAGGAATAAGAATACAAGAAAGACAGGTGGAGAGAAGTAATAATTGAAAATGAACAAAAGCAGGTGAGGAAGGTGGAGAATGAGGCACAGGTAAATAATGAGGGGAGGCTAATCCAGGTAGAGTCGGAGAGGAAGGCGAAATGAGCGAGGGAAATAAAGAAAGGTGGACTGAAGGAGGAAAGTAAAGCAAACCAGTTAAGTACTGGCTGTTTGCATCAGGGAGCTGCAGGCCTGAATGACAAAGTCCCCATTAAACCAAGATGGAGTCTCCTGCCTGCAGCAATGCGCAGCCAGCACTGAAGTCGCTCAGGTGGATCCATTACAGCGACGTAATTAGAGAGGGAACACAGTGATTTCCACAGCCGGGTCACTGCTGCAGTTTACAGGAGAGCTGCTGAAAAGCTGCACAGGAAGATGACAGGTTTCCACAGGATGAGTTCTTAAAGTCTGGACTCTGATATCCACATTCTTCATTCTGTTTGTTGTCTGTTTGCAGATCGTTGTGATACTGACATGTTGAGATGTTGAGTGTGCCTTGACAAATGACAGATGAACATACAACTGCTAATCCAAAGCCCAAAAAAATCCCAAAAAGCATTTAAAACGACAGATTTTTTTGCAAAAATCTCTCTAATTTCATTAGAACTGCCTCGATCAGCAGATTGTTTGACTAAGTTGACAAAGTAAATATGCTCCAATGTTTTGCTTTGAGGTCAGTTTTGGTGAACCTTGTGCAGATTTGCACCTTTGATTTACAGCAAGGCATCTTGAAGATGCTGCGTTTGAGGGAGTGTAAAGCCAAAGTAAGTGTAAACCCTCCGAGACGTCACTCAAGGATTTTTCGACTCACGTTTTGAAGCCTCAAGTTTGGCATCATAGGCGTCGCCATTTAGTTTTTGCTTTTTGGACACAAAAGGTACCATAATCGGAGAAGAGGGCGGAGCTGGGGAGGATAATTGACGACTTGTGAATCAAAAGGTAGCCACGCCCTGAAGCGTATCCTGCTTTATCGTCTGTTTTACACTACATGGGACCATAATTTACAGAATGAACATCATGCTGTGTTGAAGAAGACTTGAAACTAGAGATTGAGACCTTGAACTCACCAGGAAACTGTTTACCGTTTAACTGTTTATCAGTAAAGGCAAATGTAGCTTTCTCCACTTCATAAATCTACAGAGACAAGACGAAAGGAGAGAGAGCTGGTGACTTCTGTTCAAGTCAGAACTGTATTGGACACACACACACACACACATACACACACACACAGAGTCAATAATAGCATGCTAACATCTAGCTCTGTTCAAAATAAAATTATGCAAACCAACACCCGTAAAGACAACACCTGTCTCATTTACATGACGGGATCAATGTTGTTTAATCCACACATTAATAGAAATTTCGAAAAACACAACTTCCCCTATAATCATAAAATTGCTGTTGTTAAATTAGATACTGAAAAATACTCACAACAACTCTAATGAGTGTAAATATAGTTGTGTGAAATTGGCTAAATAATGGAAGAATTCCAGCACAAATAACTTCAGCACAGTATCACACAGACAGAGATGAAATAAAATGAAGGTATAAGGATGGAAAGTATGAAAACAGCCAGAATATAAACAAAAAAGCGCACTGAGACAAAGGAATAAATGAAAAATATAAACAATAATCTCATCCTCCAGGCCTTTTTATCTTCTCTGAGCTCTTTCATATACGTGTGAATCTCTCCATCTATCTGTCTCTGTCAGCCACTTTCATTTTCCTGCATCTCCTCCACCATCTTTCATTATTTCTCTTTCTCTCCGTCTCTCTCAGCCTCTCAGCCTTAATTGAAGCAGTAGCAGCAGGGCGAGTGAGGCGATACCTGATTAGGAGGTTAAACCAATGGTGCGGCCCGATGGCAAATCCATCTGCTAATAAAAACAGGGAGGCGATTATATCTGCACATCGCTCGCGGCCTCGCTCCCTTATTTGATTTTCAATTCAAAGGTGTTTTATTGGCAGAAAAAATCTAAAGCCTCTCATCAAAGCACAAATCATCTTCTACATCTTTCCTTCATCGGATCCAATATCAAATCAATCAAGTGGGAAAAGATAAGACTCAAGTATAGTAAGACTAGCACTTAGCGGCCCCTTGTTGATGCATTTTTCATTACGCGTTACAATAAAAAGTCACCGTTTTCAGGTAAAGTTTGGAAATTAGGTGAGTAACAGTTAGAGAACTTGAATCATCAGTTAAAAAGATGGATGGTTAGAAAATGTCTCTTTTTTTGGATAAAAGTCAAAGGTGCCAGACCTGCCAGCCTCGGTGAAAGAAAGAAACCTAATGCCGAAAAAACGTTCAGGTCACGTATTTGTGTGTGTGGCCAACAGTCATATATCTAATCAGTTCTTTTTCATTAATTACATACATTACTTTAAAAGAATAGATTCAGAACATACAACCAAATATAACCACGTGTTATTTCTGGAGTGGCAACAGTAATGTTTACAACAGAAAAGCCCCTTTATACACTCAATATCTCAGTACTCAGTTAAATAAATATTTTTCCTGACATCACAAGAGTGAATGAAGAGCAGACATCAGTCAGCATCAGTCATCCCTCCTGTCCTCTGTCCTCCTGCTCAGGTGATTCACTGCCTGCATACAGACAGCTTCTGTTTTGGGCTTGTTTGTGACAATTTGCTGGCGTGTTGTGTGAATGGAGCAGATTGAAATATCGCTTCTCTACATATTTATTCTTATTCTTGAACAGGTGTATAGATAAAGTACTGGCTTTTAAGGGTCTCTGTTCTCCTTGATGGAGATGGCAACGTCTGCGTCGGGAACATCAGCCCATGCAATATTGAAAGTAACGACATAAGAGCAGCTAACGTGAATACGAACGTTACAGTCTTTAGTAGTTTAGCTTTAATTTAGTCGCAGGCCCATTATTCACCATGTTTTTGTGCCTATCCCCACGTTAACTTATGCAAAGTTCACACTACAGGCTTTTTGCCCCGATCTTCCACTCACCAACTATTTTTAAAGCTTGCAGACAAAAAGTCCAGATCAGAGGCAGATTGGCACACAAGCGGTAAGAAATGATTATAGATGTGATCCGGGAGTTCAGGGACAGCTCGCCAGAGTGTCGCCAACATTTGCTTGATATCTAGCAGGCTAAATATCTGTTTGAGATGCCGGCAATAATGTAGTTTCTATCAGACTACAGGCACAAAAGCTGTTCAGTATTTGTTTGTGTGATGCCGTGCTGAACCCCAAGAACGAGCAGACAGATTTCTACGCATCCTAATGCATCCTGACTTCCTATATTTCCTTTTCTTTCTTGTTTTTTCGCTGAAAATCAGCACACAAACAACTTGGACTGCGTCTCTCCCATGTCTTGTCTCGTGTGTGTGAGACCGCAAGATTCCTGATTACAAGACAGAAAGTTGTGTCGCGTGGCCAAGGCGTTAATTGTTCTTTCCACATACACCTCAGTCTGTTTACCTATGCAAAAGGAGAACAGTCTTAACTTGTGGAAACATGAGTGAGGAGGGATAAAATCACAGTCAAGAGTGTTGCTGTTTCTGGATCCAAGCTAGTCTCTAAAGATTACGTCACGCATTTTGACAATTATCCCCACACGAAGCTTTGGTCAACAAAGGCGAGGGGAATGAATGCAGCACTGTGACTGGTCTAACTTCTCTTCTTCGTTGTATGGTTTTGGCTACGTGCTTGTTGCTGTATTGCTGCTGCCTCCTACTATCAGACATGAGCACGATTAGTCAAATGAACAAGGAGTTGCCAGTTCTTTGCGTACTTTGTAGTGACAAAACATACCAGCATACTCTGATGTCAGGTTGGCTGGCCTGCAAACCCATCCTACACGATCGGATGAACTGGAACACGGACTGTGAGTCGGTCCTGATTACCAACATCAGTTTGTCGGACATCACTGATGCTCCTGTGTCTGAACATGTGGTGGACATTGTGAGAGCAGAAGAGTGGAGGCTGTTCTAACAGCACAATAATGAACACGGTTTTGGAAAGACGTGCTCGGCTATCACATATGGACATAATGTTCTTGTGTTCCCATTCCTTTGGCGACGTAGCGTACCACCACTTACTTTGGACCAATTTCCTCCACCAACTGTTCTCTCCATCTTTCTGGCGCCGCCGCTGGGCATTTTCATTTAGGCTCCCAGTTTGTCCAAATTAAATTGTGGTGTCAGTCTGGTCACTGGTGGGAAATCTGCTCCCACACACAGGAAGTGACTGATCCAAACCGAGGAGTCAAATCCAAATATTTTTCCAAAAACAGCCTTAAAGTCCAACTGTTTCCTCTTTCTGCCATATGAGACGGAAAAGCAAGTTACACTGATAAAGAAGGCAGAGAATCTGGTCACCTACTACCTCTGCAACTGTAATGTGTTGATACAGGTTTTCTTTTCTCTTATAACATTACCAATATGCTTTTTCATTTGGGAAAAGATTTTCAAAATAAGTGCATACTAGTTCAACTTTGGGAGTTTGGGGGTTTCTTTAGTTTCATTGGTCGGCCGTCTCCATGCCTCCCTCAGGTTATACTGTTGTATTAATGGGGTTTTGGACACATGCACACATGCACACATGCACACACACAATCTTACTAATACGCATTCACACACTCTCACATACACACACAAATCTGCAGCCACTGAGCTTCTGGTTCTTCCCCAGGTGATGCCGAGCTGCTCATAAAGCTATATGAGGTGTGGGATTAAACCTGTGTGTGTGTGTGTGTGTGTGTGTGTGTGTGTGTGTGTGTGTGTGTGTGTGAAAAACTGAACTGTTTCTAAAGTGAAACTTTATGTACAGAATGCACAAAACATTTTGAAAGCAGCTTCAGACTGAATCCCTACCTGCTGCAGATCCTGACCTTTGACCTCTGGTTACTGTTTCTTACTTGGCCAGAGGATGCTTCCCTGCTGTTGTTTGAGAATGTTGAAATCAGCAGAAAAGTGAACCGAAGGCTGACAGTCGGTAGACTTTCTTCTTCGCCTTCAGTCTGATATTCTGTCTCTTTATGTGTTCATGACTGCAGAAGATGGTCCAGGAGTAAAACTCAGCACAGCCTCCGAAGTCCCAGGAAAACTTGGAAATGTGGATCAACAATCGACCCCATTTTTACTTGTGGTTTGTACCCAGAGGTGGCAAAAGTACAGATACTTGTGTAAAAAAGACCGATTCAACTTCTTTACTCCAGTAAAAGTAATAGAGTATAGGCTCTGAAAAGTACTCAGAGTATTAGAGTAAAACGTCTCCCTCTGAAGGACATTTGTGGTCAAAGCTAACTGAAGCTCACGTCATATTAATATAATTCAAAGACTATTAAAGTTAAAGGTAGAGTCAGTAGGATTTGTCCCAGCTGTTCCTGAACGCACCACAAAGATAGTTGATTGTTGAGTCTCATTCCCAGGACGTCACATAGCCACATTTTGGGTTGGTAAAGCGTCCCGAGCAGCAACAAAGTGAGAAATTAGAAAATCTCTGCCGATACGAGACACTAACACGCCTTTTCTCCCCATTCCAGTCTCCCTCTCTGTCTTTGTTCCGTCTCGCTGTGTCTCCCGTGCGTGATGCGCTCTGATAGGTTGAAATCAGTCTTGTGATGTTGGGAAGGTGGCGTGCGATGACGCCAAATAAAAATAATCCATAATTCACCTCAAATGCATCAAACTGAAGTAACGAGCCTGTTTTGAAAATGTGAGGAGGAGAAAGTTCAGATGTTTGTGCTCAGATGTAGAGAGGGAAAGTCAGAGATACTCAAGTAAAGTACAGACACCTGAAAACGTTGTTACTTCCCACCTCTATCTGTATCTGGGACGATATGAAAATTTCATGTCACGTTTAGTCCGTTCAACACAATTGCGATTCATTCATTTTCCTGATTGCCATCAAAATATTCTTAAATCTTTTAAACCAAAACTAAATTGGACCAAAACATACTGGAGTCTGGAGACAGAACACATAATGTGACAAACAAAGAATCTTAAATAAGTAATCAGAAATCATCAGATTCATTTTGAATTGTCCGAGCCTATAACTAGCAGAAAGCATGGCTTGCACATCGTAGCCCCACAGAAACAAGTTGAATCGGACGTGTGTAAATATTACGTATTCCAAACAACAAAAACAACCTATATGGCCATTTTTCTAAAGAGGACTAGCTGCAGAAAAACAAACATAATTGACCATAATTCTTCAATCAACATGGCAAATGTTAACTTCTCCTACCAACCACAGCAAAAAGAGATGTTGACAGGATGAATTTGTCTGACTGAGTAATGAAATGCAAATTAAACGGCAATTTTCGTCTGATAATCAGACAGTGTAAAGTAGTAGACGCCCAAAAATGAGGAAACAAAATAACCAAAAATATCCGACATGTCTGATACAGTTCAACACTGCGGAGAAAATAAAGTCAGTGTTGTCTGAAATAAACACAGGGGGATGAAGAGAGACAAAGAAAAGGAAAGAGGACTGTTCGGAGGATCAGAGAGAGAGAAGTGAACCTGGAAGATAAACCTCCATCAGCAGCAGCAGCTTAGACTCTAATAAATGTTTGGTGTGGAGTAAATTGCCTGCTAGCCGCTGGTGTTTGACCACAGTCTGCTCTGTCACTGAGCTTTACAGCCTCTGAACTCACATCTGAGAAAAAAAACCCCATCTGGGCCTCTCACACACTCTCCACTGCTGAGGCCTGGAGAGCAAATAAACATTTATCTGCTCCGTGGACGCAGGAATGAAGGAGAAAAACATGTTAATTCTACGAGCTCGACACCATGTTCTGAACAGGATTTCCAAATCCTGCTGCTGTTATTCCATCAGGACTTCGGTTGACTGTTATTACATTAAATTCTACATAATTCTGTGTCTGCGTCCGCTCTCAAACAGATAAAAAGAGCTGTTTTGAAGCCCGATCTGCAGCCTTACTTGTTTGTGTGTGACCACAACAGAGTCCTGAAGCGTGCACAAAGCTGGCTTTCTGTGTCGACTGAAAGGAGTATTTCAGACAAAAGTAAGTCAGACTGTTTCCTCCTCTGAGGCTGACTGTGTTTATCAGAGAAATCATCTGGTGGAGGATTTGGCAGCGAGAAAAACCTGCAGACGTCTGGCTCCATGCGGCACATAAAGGCCCGGGAAGGTGGAAAAGGAACACTTCAGTTGACGCACAACAAGAGAACCTCAACAAACAGAACAATACGAATGTTTTTGGGGTGTGTTCAATGTAAAATTTACAATATTTTCAAGGTTGAAAAGTGTGATTTTTCAGAACTGGCCGGCATTATAGCTCCAAAACTATAGCAGTACAAAAATCTAGAAAGACTTTCACATTTTACACTTCATAAAACACCGCCATAAAAAAGTGACCACCACCTTATTGGCAAATTTAGTTTGGTAGCAACAACAGCACCAAAAAAAAGGAGTAGGTGACCTTCAGCGGCGAGGAAAAAGGACGAGGCAGGGACTGGTGTTGGTTCGGCCAGCGGCGACGTTCACCGCCAGGTAAAATCACTGCGTGTGACAGGTGGCTGCGAGACAGAACAGACAGACAAACAAACAGACAGCCAAACACACACCCAGAGCCGAGGAGGATGTCCAACTGCAGCGACAGATGTAAACGGCTCGCTGCCTGGAACAGCGTGGACGCTAACGGCTGCAACGCTCCACAGATCTGCTGTTAACTCCTGTGAAAACTGAGAGAGAGATCGGCTGGACGGAGAGACGCTGCTGACACTTCTCCCTCCATCCATCTCTGAACAACTTATTATGTCTTTGGTTCAAATATGTCATAATGTTCTGTGAGCTGTGTGTTTTAATAACCTCTTGACCCCCACATTGACAGCATTGTATACTCTTTACTTACCTGATCTAACTCTTTCTGGAAGCTGTTTAAACCCGGGGCTTTCTAAAAATCACTGATGAACACCGTTTAACACCAAAAATCAGCCTGACATGTTATTTTTAGAAGTGTTGGGACGTCTCCTGGAACTTTGAACCATGTTTGACAACACAGCTGGACTTCCTACTCACCTCTGGGATTGTGACATTTAAAGGAATAGTTCACCGTTTTGGGAAATACGCTTATTTTTCGTCGCCAAGTATCATGTCTGTGTGCTAAATATGAGACTCGAGCTGGCAGGCGGTTGTCTATCTATGTTTATATTCATCCGTGCACAAGTCTACGTCTGTGTGGATTAAAACAATGGCGATACAAGTTAATTAGCGAGCTTTAGAGGCACTGTGAGTTGTATATTTTTGAACTCTGGAACTGTTTCCACTGCTTTCAGTCTTCATTCTAAGCCAGGCTAATTGTGTCCTGGCTCATGCTCTGTGCTTCAGATCTGAGGGTGGCATCTTCTCATCTCGCTCTCATAATAAAAAAGTGAATAATTTCCCTAAATGGTAGACTTGTCATGGTCCTGGCTTTTACTTCAGTTATTTCCTGTTTTATCCTCATGTGCCATGTTTGGTTTTACACTTCCTCTGTGTGTCTTTGTGTGTTTTCTGCCCTGGCTTCACACCGGACGCCCCTGATTTGTTTAAGGTAGCCAGAAGTCAACGTTATGCAAATGAGGCCGTAGCAACGTGACGCCCCATCTCTCAACACAACATGACGCTACCAGAATGCATTGCGCGCCTTCCTTCGACAATGAATGAGGAGCGTGGAAACGAAGGATCATGTGACCACACTGTGCGTTCATGTGCGGCTGGAGTTAATGGAAACATGTTTCTCCGACTGGGAAAATTCATGCGAATGCCCTCTCAAGTCGGAACAACACTTGGAAAGTCGACGTCTTGTGGCGCTGAAACATGGCGGACAAAACAACACTGGACTGACGGTAAAAATCTTTACCAGAGTCGTGTACTGTCCAGTCACTGTACAGGTGAGTCCAGTTACACACCTGTTCCCGCTCCTCATCAGCGCTGCAGTAACCCGTCCTACTCCGCCCACTCTCACACCTGTCTCCTCTGTCCCTCGTCAGCCATGCAGGTACCGAGCCAGCCCATTCTCACTCACACTCTGCCAGTTCATCCTAGCAGCCATGTTGGGTTGTTGTTTTACCTTGTTTTTGAGTTCTGTTATCTGGACCCGTTTTCTTGTAAAGCTGCCAGTCTGTCCACTTACCTGTGTACCTGCCTGCTGCTCCGCATGTAAGCTTCTACAATGAATCACTGAAGTTATCCTGCTGCCTCTTCCTTCATCTGCCTTTGGGTTCAACACCTGTTAATCAGCATACCAGCCATGACAGATGGATATAGATATAGATGGCTAACTGCCTGCCAGCACTAGCTTCATATTTTGCAAACATACACGAGTGATTTTCTCTTTTCTAACTGTTTTCAATAAAAAAGTGTTTCCCAAAATGTTTTCCCAGAGGAGAGAGAGTCAAAGACGAGCTGTGTTGTCCCCATAGAAGCATTTCACATACTTCGTATTGGAACATGCTAAATATTTTTAGGGATAATCTACATTCAGCATTACTCACCAAAACACATTGCGTGTCCTGAAGGTCTCACAAAGGTGTTGAATGCATTTCCTTCCTCATTAAACCTTTAAAATGCTGATTTTGTTCTTTCCTGCTCCTTGTTGGCCCGTTGCTACATATCTCAGGGTGTTATCACTGCCTGTAGATCAGTGTAATAGTCTGAAATTACCTGTGTGCATGTGGGACAAATAAGACAGGGACCCACTCATAGAAAAACAGCTCAATAGTGCTACGACAGGTCACAGACTCCACAGGGAATTCTTTATACACTCAAGCTATATACAAGTTTAACAATACAAGTTAAAATACAGAATTTCATTTTATTTGAATGTAAAAACTCCGATGATAAAACTTAAAGGACAGAACTTCTAGGTGTAGCATAGCTAACTAGCTATTAGCTGCAGAGTTTGATGCTATGGAAATGATTTTCCTGAAAATGTTGGTTTAAAAGTCATTTCTTGTAAGTTGACGTGCAGCGTTCTGTCCAGCCGCATCAATGTCAGCCACACTCGTCACTCACATTTTTTGTATATTGGTATATTCGTGGTATTTCCATGGATGTGTCTCACTTTGTTAGTTGATGACATTCCCATCCTCCACTGAAAATGAACATTTGACTCCTGTTTATGAGTGTTTGGGCCCAGCTGTTTAAGGGAGATTACTGAGCCTTTAAAGAAATCATCTGTGTGAGGTGTTTGTGTCATCAGTGGGCAGGATGATCCAGCACGTGGCTCGTTTTGATTTTATGATAATTGTTGCCAAAAACAGAAAAGAACAAAGAATTCAGGATCCTTCAAATAATGTGAACAAATGCAGGTCATTATGACCTGGATTAACTGGAGGTCATTATGTCCTCGTGTACTTTTTGATCGGACAGAAAAATATTTCCATTTCCTGGTCAGAAATGAGCAAACTTGGAGCTAAAATGTTTCCCATCAACACATGAAAAAAAACTTTTTTTTCTTCCTGTAGCCAACCACCGCCTCACCAAACATTCAAGGCCACATGTCGATTTGTCCCATACACATGCCGTTGCCACAGTAACGGCAGTAAACAGTCCTGTCCTGCTCGCCGTCCTCAGCAGGGAGCTGACAGTAACATCTGAGAACATCTTGTTATTAAAAATATCATTTATTTGAACAGAGTTTGGTGCAGAGCTGTAGCAGTTGGTGTTTTAATAACGACAGCGCTGCAGCTGCTGTGATGACTGCAAAGTTTGTGGTGTTACAAATGTTTCCCCATCCTAAACTGGTATGTTTTGGATGCATCATTTGTTGTGTGATTGATTATTGATCGGTTATTGATTTAAAAAAAGGCTTGTTAGATGTGAAATCCATCAGTGAGGTTGTGGAAGGAGACGCTGGGGATAAAACACTTGCCCTGACTCATCCTGATTTGAGTCCCAGCTTTTGAGGCTGCAGTTGTTCATCCGCAGGCTGCTGCTGCCCTCCAGTGTTTCCTGCAGCTGCAGCATCACACTGAACAACATCTCTGCTGCTCTGACGGTCGGTCATGGTGTCCATCGAGTCGTCAACAACACATCAACAAAGGAATCAAACTCAGGAAACACTGCTGTTGTTTGGTGTGTTAACCTTACCGCACAAAAAACACCTCACCATCTGCAGCCAGTGGCAGATAATGTGGAGTGAGGTGAACTTATAAGTCACATTCATACTGTTTTTTACATATACAATAGATGTTTACATTTTAAAAGGTGAAAGAGCAGCATCTGCATCGTAATACATTTCAAGGATTCCACTTGAACCCCTATTTTAAAAGCTGTAAAGCAGGCTGTGATGCACAGGACTGATGAGTATTACATTCATTCAGGTAAAGGAGGAGTGTGTGGTTATTTAAGTGCCAGTACTCGACCTTATTCCAGCCCAGTTGCAGGATAAAATGTTGGCGGTTAATGTTTCTGCAAACCACTGATCCGTTCACATTTGTACCAGTCGTAGGCTATGTATATTTAAATTACATGTTTAGGACCTGACCTCCACGTCTGCAGATGAAGGGGATGGCGGTGGAGTTACAGGCGATAAGGCTGTCAAGCCAGTGACGGCAGTTCGACATTTGAAAGTGTGAAACCACAGGATATTTTTAACAAGAGCTAAGGACAATTTCTAGTTGTGTTTGTAGCGATCAAAACAGGAATCTTAAGCCAAAACATGTTTTCCTAACCCTTACCAAGTGGTTTCTGTGCCTAAACCTAACCTGAGCACAAACACAGTGAAAAAAAATGAGCCTAAAGAAATGTAAAGCTTCAAGCGTTCTGAGGTTTTGCAGAAAGGTACATTGCCAACATTAATTCTCGCACTTTTGTTGAGACATCTTTTCTCGACACGAAGTCCGAGGCCCATTTTCTACCACAATACCACCAACTCACTTTGTATTGAATCATGTGAATGAACATCCCACCTGCACTGGGAACCAAAATACCACACAGGTGGGCGAAGAGAAGTCCAAGGTCAGAAGAACACCAAACTACCTGCTGGTGTTGGTTGTTGCACCACATTAAAAGTTTTGCTCTTCCAGCGAGAGTTCAAATTGTTCTCTACATACAGAGGTCACCTGTATGTGATATATCGACTTTCTGCTTGTATAAATTGGTGGTTTACTTTTGCTTACAAAGTTTACGACCTTTAAGTCGTTCTGTGCCCCTTTTTGATAATAGGTAAGAAAAGATATGAGGGAAAACAAGTAAATAAAAAATAAAAAATGCTCTTTCCTGCAGCTGCGGTCAGAAGCGGAGGCTGTAGACTCCAGGTGAAGTCCGACCGCAGGGGGAAAACCTCCCAAAGAGAGCCTTTTTAATTGGTCTCTTTTCGTCCACCACTTGGCAGGAATTTGGTCAAAACAATCAATAACTGCAGCCTGAGCCGAAGCAAACTACCAGCGTTTCAGAGGACATGTGTGGAGTCTAAAAAGCAAAACACAGCTCAAAGAAGCAGCCTACGGCAAGCCTGGAGGCCAAAACCCACCAGCAGTTTAACGCTCTGAAAGTTATACAGTACTTACACATTACCAGATACGTTCACAGTGTTATATATGCCCACTGGTGTTTTATATAAGAAAGAAGGAATGGATGGATTGATGAAAATGATGAGCACCTTCTGTATATTTTATAGGTCTCATCATGTGTAACTGTAGATGTAACAGCAGAGAGAACAGCCTGACTGACTGACTGACTGACTGACTGACTGCCCAAAGCAAAAAACAACTGTAAGAATCCCAGTTTGACCTGGAAACTCTGATCAGTCAGAGTAAAACAGCCGGTTGTATTAATAAGTCGGCAGGTTTAGTAGAAAAAATGGCGGTTTTGAAGCGTCTCAAGTCCCAGTGTTAAGAGGAAACACACATCAACGGGGGAACAGACTTTGACACAACACCGGAGCACTCTCCATCCAGTGAATGTCCGTCTGTTCACACTTGTTTTACCTCAGGTTAGGGTTAGGACTGAAGCTCACGTCATATTAATATAATTCAAAGACTATTAAAGTTAAAGGTAGAATCAGTCGGATTTGTCCCAGCTGTTCCTGAACGCACCATAAAGATAGTTGATTGTTGAGTCTCATTCCCAGGACGTCAAATAGCCACATTTTGGGTTGTTAAAGCGTCCCGAGCAGCAACAAAGATACGAGACACTAACACGCCAATTCTCCCCATTGCAGTCTCCCTCTCTGTCTGTTTACGTCTTCTTACGTCTTTGTTTCGTCTCGCTGCGTCTGAAATAAAATCCATAATTCCCCTCAAATGCAACAACTAAAGTAACGAGCCTGTTTTTAAAAAGGTGAGGAGGAGAAAGTTCAGACATTTCTGTTCAGATGTATGGAGGGAAGGTCAAAGAAATACTCAGGTAAAGTACAGATACCTGAAACATCTACTTGAGTATTTGTCCTCCGTTACTTCACACCTCTACTCTTCCTGTTCTGGTGGCTCAGTGGCAGTTGTGCTTCCTTTTGTGCAGTAATTCGACCTTCATTTTTTCATGAAAAATCCCACCTGGTGGCAGATTGAAAAGCAGAGTGAAAGAAAGGTTTATAGGGAACCAATCTGTACACGGATGGTGTCATTTTTCTGCAGCGAGGACACCGAGACATCAGTATTCACTTCAGTCATAAGTTAAAGCAAATACGTTGTCTATTGCCACTTAAACGGTTGAGTTTGGGGGATGGAAATCATTAAATCTACAATAATTTATAGTCATTTTCATAATAAAAGACAGAGTTAAACATAGTCGAGCCTGATCATGAGACAGGAAGTGTTTCAGTGGACTTAAACTATGTTTCAGTCTCAGTTTCTCTGTGAAACTAACTGAAGGATAAAGAGCCGATGACTTCATCGTGCTGCGATGTTTCTCTGCACTTCTTAAACCGACCCTCCTTATTATAGTATAACTAATAACATCAGCAGAGATCAGAAATCCCAAATCAATAAAAAAAGAAAACATGTTTTCAGTGTAAATTAATCACAAACCAAGTCCTTTTCTTTTCCTCCTGCTCTCTTCTTTAATACAAACAACAGTTTATTTCCTCGGCCTGAAATTATATTCCAGCTCTTTCATCATCCGACATGACTGGAGCAAAATTAAACACCTGTTGTTCCAACTCTGTTTCCGTGCGTCTGCTTTTATTTATCGTTCCTTTACATATTTCCACGGAGGCCCGGCCGGCTGTGTTTTATTCTGCAGCAGGTGAATCTACTTCTGCTCCTCCTGGGATTCGCTCTCCGGCCCAAACGTCCTCACATTTGTGCCAGAAATGAGTTTATACTCGGCTCGTATTATTAGGCCTTACAAATAAAATACTAGTGTTGTTTTAATCGAGTTTTTATTGGATTTTGGAGTTTCTCTCACATTCTGTAACTCACAGGTGGCACATTTAATAGCAGACTGTGCATTAGCAGCTTCCAGATCTATTTCCTGCCTCAGGGCCGCTGCTCCCACACCTACCTGTTTACTCTCCATCTGTGGAGGAAGGAAAGTGTTTGTTTTGCTCTTTTTCACTCCTCGGTAAATCTAAACCGGACCAGTTCGTCTTATAAATTAATATTTTTCTCTACAGACTGGGATTGTTATAAATGCTCAGCGCTCATCGGAAGTGTCCCGAGAAAAGTTAGACTTTAACTCACTAATGAAAGTAGTGGACTCCTGCAGACTCTCTGAACTAAGTTTACTGGGGAAAAGAAACAGAAAGAGGTTGATGAATGAATCTCAAGGTCCACACAATACACCTGGAAGCTAAAATAGAAAGTACTGAAAGGGTGATGCAAGAAGCAATGCAAGGAAAGCAAAGGACAGAAATGATCAATCAGTAAAATGAATTCTATCTAATCTAGAATTAGCCATAGCCTACTGAAAATGTAATATTTACAAAGTCTACAAATGAAAACAGGCACAAAAACAATATTATTAATTCTTTAGAAAATGTATGTAGCCTACAGAGCTTCTTATTAAACAGTATATAAAATAATCCAAATATCTAGGAACCCATCCAAGCTAGGTCATCACAGAGGCAGGTGATGGTCGTCAGAGATAATCAGACTAACCTGGACTTGACCCTCTCGTAACAATACAAGCTGGTGGCAGTCATACTTACATCCCGGTTGGTTTGGTTGCATTTGGTTTTCTTGTGTGCAGTTACTCTTGTGTGTAAAATAAGCCTGTATTTGTGTGGTTTTTGTGTTGACATGCAAAATAATCAAAACTTAAAGCAGAACAAAACTGATATAAAGAGAGAATGTCTGTCTGAAAAGTATAAAGACAAGAATATCACCTAAAATAACAATATCACACTGAAGGATTTTAAGTATATCTTTACACAATACTCACATGCCATTCGCATGTTGAAAGTCCAACTCAAGCACCAGAACAAATGTTGGCAATTTAGGTTCAATTTTCAATTTCATGTTGTTACAGCTCTGTGCTTAAGCTCTAGTTAGGTTTAGGAACAAAAAAACACTGTTTTGGCTCAAAATACCTGGTTCATACCAAACATGGCCAGGCGTCTCATTAAAATATCCAGTGGTTTGCACCGTTAAAAATCCTGAACTGCAGTCTGGAACTGCGGGCCCAGGCCTGGCATCCTTAAGCCGTAACTCCACTACCATTCCCTCCACTTCACAACATTAAAGTTAGTTAATATTTACAGTTTTAATGTGAATTTTATACAACACGCATTGTAGAAATGTCAATATGGTACGTAAGACAAAAACTGAGAGTTCAATACCCTTCAGGTTGAAAACTTTACAGGAGGAAATCTCCACAGTTTCATTCAGCTTCATTCTTCAGACTGTCTTCAGACTGAGAGTAGTTGTTCTTCGCCTTTCTTTGCATTGTAATTCATTAGTTACATAAGAGTTAACACCACAATATAAAACTGCAGTATTATTTATTTCCTAATCATTTTTTTATTGTGCACTCAAGGTAAATAATTTTTTTTTGTTTAAGAATGGATTTTCGGTCTGTTTTTGCTAAATAACAATAATAACAATAACAATAACAATTTGCTGGTTGTTCCTGAAGCTGCCACCAGGTCGTGCTGTTGTTCATGTTTTAGGTGAAGTATGAGTGTAATGTGTCCCTGAAACACCAGATGGCGCTTTGCACAAGGGAAACGTGAGCAGTTATTATTCACCTACCTTTCACACTTGTGAGAATCCTGTACTGCCTTACAGTTTATTGTGTTGAGGTTCAGTTTCAACCATCCGTCATTCTAACCTTCACTGAAAAATAATCATCATCCCAAAATAAGCGGCTGACTTTGAGGAGACCAAATGTTTGTTTGATCCCACAGAAAGAAGGCGAGGAACCATAATGTGAGCAGATGTTTGTGGAGTCACACACACACACAGACACACACACACGCACAAACCAACCGAACCTCCATCACACAGCAGAAAAGGAGGATACACACTCATATTATATGTATGAATCGTAAAATCTGCTGTTTTTCCAATGAAGTTCTGAATGCTGTTACATAAAATGAAGTTCAGAATGCTATAAATAAAATCTGCTGTTTTTCCAGTGAAGTTCTGAATGCTATAAATAAAATCTGCTTTTTTCCAGTGAAGTTCTGAATGCTGTTGAATAAAATCTGTTTTTCCAGTGAAGTTCTGAATGCTGTTGAATAAAATCTGCTGTTTTTCCAATTAAGTTCTGAATGCTGTTGAATAAAATCTGTTTTTCCAGTGAAGTTCTGAATGCTGTTCAATAAAATCTGTTTTTCCAGTGAAGTTCAATGCTGTTGAATAAAATCTGCTGTTTTTCCAATTAAGTTCTGAATGCTGTTGAATAAAATCTGCTGTTTTTCCAATGAAGTTCTGAATGCTGTTAAATAAAATCAGCTGTTTTTCCAATTAAGTTCTGAATGCTGTTGAATAAAATCTGATGTTTTTCCAATTAAGTTCTGAATGCTTTTTAGAGTTTAGATTTCTACACTTGAAAACACGATGACCTCTTATAGATCCAGTTTAAACATGATAAACACTTTTTATTGAAAATGTTACAAAACATGAAAATGTTTCACAAAAGTTTTCTTGACACAAATAGTTTCACATATTTCCTCAATACAAAAAGTTTTACACACATTTTCTTGATACAAAAAGTTTTACAAAAGTTTTCTAGATACAAAAAGTTTTACAAGAGACTATTTACAAAGTGCTGTTCATCTGGTTTGTAAAATACAGTAAATAAAAATGCTACGCGTAAAGACTAAGACAACTTTGGATAGAAGTTACACCAATAATTTAAGAGACAACAAGGAGTTACTGCAACCTAAAATCATTTCAGTTGAAATTCCAAAATCATCTTGAAAAAAGCGACAGTAACCTTAAAGTTTACTCAGAGGAGGTGGCGACCAGGGGCGGCTCAGACTGAGCTGCTCTACTGTCAACAAACACTTTTTCTTCCCTGCATTCAGCTTGTATCTGTTTAGTCTTGAGGAAAAACAAAAAAGACAAAGAGACATTTCCTTCTTGTCTCCGGCTCGCTTTCTGCCAGCCAAAGAACAAAAAACTACCCCCTCAGTTATTATGTCCTGACACATCCGTCCTGAGTTAAGACTAAGTTTCACTGTTCCAAGTGCGAGACAACAAGGAAACCGGACAGCTTTTCAACTTTCAGATTCACCATTAATATTAATTTCTCCTGCTGTTTGAAGATCTCCCATCACTTCCTGTTTTCCTTCATATGTCTGTTTTTCTCCAACTCACTTGACTTTCTGTGTAAATATTCTCAAACTAAATCTGTTTCAGTCTTCCTTCCAGTTTCTCTGTTAGAACAAACTTTGTCTTTCTGTTCCTTCCACCACACTCAATTCCTCCCATTTACTGTTAATTAAACCTGCATTAAAGTTATTGATGCTAAAAATGCGACAAGTACTGTACTGTAGCACCATTTTAACAGGATCTGTCATTTTCAACACACATCCCAGTCACTAGAATAAAATGTTGGCATTTTACCGCAAACCTTGGATATGTTCTTATTTGTACATGTCATAGTATCATCAATATCTCAACAATGCGTGTCGTATAACGTTCGAGTTTAATGATTATGAGCAGACCATTATGTTGGGAGGTAAAGCGGACGGTGGTGGAGCTACAGTATAGCGAGGCAAGATGGCTTCCAAGCCAAAGACCACTGTTCAAGACTGTGTCTCAACTTTTGTAAGCGTCAACCACTGGATATTTTTCATGACATATTGGGACATTTTCCAGTTGTGTTGGTGGCAACAAACCTGATATTTAAGGCAAAACATGATCTGGTCTAGACATCAGTGCCAGAATATTTATAAACCTCAATTCCCAAACGGCATCACGCCTCCTCTCCAGTCTTTGGGCCTGTATGTGTGAACAGGACGAGAACTACAAAAGCACCCAAACAGGCAGATTAGTGTGAAGATAATGAGCCAGACATCAGCTTCATGTTCACCCGCAGTCCTCTTTGGAAGCGACACATCCTTTTATATTTAACCTCTAATTCTACAAAAAAACAATTAATCATGGCATTATTTACAGCTGCACTCATCATATTTAATGATATGATATTTGATCATGTAATGCCTCTAAAATCCCAACATACTCCTCAAACACAGAGGCGTAGGAAACATTTTCCTGATCTGAGCTGCTTTCGTCAGCTCTCAGTCTTTTCCAGTGTTCACTGAACAAACTTATTGATAAAGTCCTGAGGTTGGAGCCACACCCGACCTCTTCTCTGCGTTCCCAGAGTTCCTCGGCGCGTTGCCTGTGACAGTCATGGCGGTGCCGTCCAGGCCAAGCGAGCGGCGGTATGCTGCAGAGAGTCGGTACAGGACGTCTGGCCGCGGGCCGGGGTGGGCGTCTGCTTTCTGCGTCATCAGCATCTCGAACAGCGTGCTGACCTCAGACAAGAGGGCCCCGCCCAGTGGGCCGTCCTTCTCTGGAGTTTTACCTGACAGGAAGAGGAGGAGAGGGGAGGTGTCATTTACAGAAGTTCTACTTGAAATACAGCATTTAATGAATCAATCATCAAATAAGTAAATTTTGAAGCAGAGTTATCCAAAATTCACTGGTGACAGCTTCTAAAATGTTATTTATTGTTGCTTTTCTCATTCTTCACTGATAACACACTTAACACCTTTGTGATCTGGAAAAAAAATATTTTTTGAGAAATGCATGAGGCTGTTTGTTCAAAAGTAAAAGTGGTGAGATAAAGAGATGAAAAAGCTATATTTGAATAAAGTAGTTAAGTAGATTTAATTGCTCTTGATTTTTTACTTTTTAGAGATCAACAAATGGCAGTAAACAGTTGTTTGTGTTTTACCAAAGGTGGAGAAGGACGAGGAGTCCAGGGCGTCCCGGGGAAGCAGCTCGCTGTCGGTGGACGGAGGCCCATTGGGGACAAAAACATTGTCGTGGTAATCAGCAGCGAGGGGCAGAGAGAGTCTGGCCATCCAGGCTGGATCGTTGATCTCTGAGAAGACATCATCTGCATAGAGAGAGATCCACATGAGATGTTTGATTAATCTACAGTTCATTTCAGTGCTGGATTCAAGTCCTGCTGCAGATCAATGAGTGAAGTCACAGGGAGTAAACAATTAAGAGATTATAAAAATTGTTGCATTGATCATGCAAAAATGTCAAACATTCTTTGTTTCCACCTTATCAAATATGAGGAGTTACTGCTTTTCTCTGAACTTTATCCCACAACTGTTGCTGAAATCAGGGTCCTCAACAAACCAGATTGGGTAATTTTTTATTTGACATTTCCTCACTATCAGAATAAACTTTACATTTTGAGCCCCATTCCTACATCATGGACATAGATAACTTTTGTCACATATATATCGTAACTTAACGTTAGCAAATAACTTATAAGTTATGACGTGTAATTGGCTCACGAGAGAGCTGATAGAACAAGGAGTGGGTCTCCTGTCTAAGAAGTCAGTCATTGGCTGTTTCAGGCCACAGGGCGGGCATAGAAGCTCCTAACTGGTCAAATGAGGTGTAAATCAATAGGTCAGAGGTTGGCAGTCATCTTAGGTAAGTCTGTTTTGCAGTTTTATGGTGTTTTACTTTCAAATAGTGGCATGAACAGGAGTTAGGTGGTTTCTTATATAAGACCATTGGTTGTGTGCTCAGAATCAGGATGGTAAGGTCCAAACAAAATAAAACAATAATGTAAGAAAACTTTGCAGAGTAATTATAGTTAAGCTTTCTTCGCTGTATGTATGTAGTCATAGCATTGCCAAGTCATGTTCAGCTTGTGCAAAATCACTTCTCAAGGAAGATACTGTGGTGTCGGCCAGAGAAGATTCAGCTCTGATCTGCCCCCAAATGATATGCTTTACAATCATCCAGCTACAAATGCACTTGGTCAACAACAAGCAAGTAAAGGATGAGCCTTGATCTTAAAGTCTTTAAAACAACAGAGGCCTCTATCATTTTATGATGAGTATTCATTCAGGCCAAAAGTCTTTGTTCCAGATTGGTTTCTCATTTTGTAAACTGAAATCTGAAGAGACTCATTTATAAAATCCTCAGACACTCCTGTGACTGATATACTGTCTGCAGGACAGATTAAAAGTAATCTCTTCTTTTAGCTTCTCTCTGAATGCTGGATGAGAATGAGGCAGGAAGAGAAGAAGGAAACAACACAGGGGTTTTATCTGGCAGCTGACAACAGGCTTTTCCTGCCATCCATGGCGTCCTGACGCGCTCCCAACGTGCGGCCAAACATCACGTCCTCACCGACATAAAAACCCCCCCTCGGCCTGATCGCTGCCTCCAGTCTGACATTCCTGTCAGTGTCAGAGGCGTAAACACCGGGTGTGTCCGGGTGAAAGCACACAAACCGAGTCTCTGAGTCACAAACAAACACATCCAAGATGATTACATGATTATACGTCTCTTTGCATTTATTCATTTACTGTAAAACATGATGTCTGCTGGACGTTTTGGGCTTTAACACTCGCATTTTGTCTGATCTTATCCTCATCACTTCCTGTTTATGTCCTGCTCTTCCTGGTTGTGTCTGGTTTATCTGCTCACACAACATGTTAGAGCTATTTAAGTTTCATCTGATCTAATTTAATCTAAAAAAACATGAAAGAGCCTCTCTGATCCTCTCCCAGCATGGAGCTGGAATCAGCTCATGCATGTGGGGGATTACTTACGGAAGGTGAGAGGAGAGAAAACACAACTTGTCATGAATGGAAAGACATTCAAAGGAGAAAGACGAGCACAGACGCCAATACAGCAGGTTTATATTCTCTTTAATTGCGAAGAATGAAAAGTTTGGTGTTACATTATTGATGACAGGATGAACAGATTGATGAAGGATCAACATAATAGTAATAATAATAATAATAATAATAATAATAAATACACTGACGCTCTTTTAGCCTGCATAAGGTTTGATGTGGCCTGCAAGATGTACCAGCTAAAAAAAATATAAAAATAAAAACATAAGTTGCCGTTCGTGTAAAAATGCTCTTTAAATATGTAGGATTCCTTAATACTAATTATTAGTGGGCAGAGTGTCACTTTGCACAGGGAGTGAGTTGCTTAAGGGAACTTTTTATCACCATTGTGTGTCTTAAAAATAAAATACAAAAAGGTGTTTGTGTTTGGCCTGTGGCCCACCGTTAACTTTAGGTTCTCGGTGTCAAAGGGAAAAATTCAGAGCTCATTTAAAACCAGATTTATTAAATGTTGAATGTCAAATATGAAAGTACCAGTAACCATCAACTCCAACCATCAGATTAATGAAATGGAGTCAAAGTTCAACACTGTGGGTCTCTCCACTCAGCCCGCTGAAGAGCTGCGGTCTCCTTCATCTAACCACGACCAGATGCAGAGAGTTAACTTACTAGCACACACATAGGCTTAACACACACACACACATACACACACATACATATATTATACACCCCGTGTGGCACAGACCGCCCCTGGAGTTGAGCCCCCTCCCCCTCTTTCCTCCTTTTGTTTTGGCACATTTTCACCACAGATCCTCCCAATGCTAAATGCTCCTGAAATTTACTGAACGCATCGAGTTTCAGCTGATCCTTCACAGATAAAAAGTCTGCTGCGTTAATGTCTTTCCCTGTGTTTAACCTGTAAGTTAAACCTCCTTTTACCCTTTTTCTTATCTGGAAAATCCAATTTGAACACTTTTTTTTCCAGGCCGGTGCATTATTGACCTTTTGCAAGCAATATGATGAGGATTAGAGCTTGATAGGTAACTTTAAATCACAGACAGCTGCTTTAAAAAAACACCTCAAACCCTTCAGACTAGATTGTAATATTATTGTGAATCAAGAGAATATGTTTTACACATTAATGTGGTAAAATACCACCATCATGAACACAACAGTCCCGACAGCGTAAGAAGAAAACACACATCCACATTCTCATACACAGAGCCATAAACTCTTCTCTCAACAGCTGTAACATCACCTTCACACCTGAACAAAGGAGCAGGTTTGTGTTTGTATGATTCATGGTGACGGCCTTCAAGGTGAAGCAGTTACAGTCAGAAAGAAAGAGCAAGAAAGAAAGAGAGGAATGTGTTGCTGCGACGGCCTCATCAAAGCTGAGCTGTCACAGGACTCTGGTGTGAGTTACACTGATAATACAGCCCTGCAGGCCGGAGGTGAGTCAAGCATCACACACACACCACAACACACTCCCACTCACTCTTTTTGTTCCTCTCTCTCCTCTCATAAAGTGATTCTCGCTCTACCATCATCAGGCGGTAAACCCCTCTTTACGCCCCAAGGCTCTGTCCACTACAATACCAGGAAGAAACTGTTTAACACACACACACACACACACACAAACATCCATACACACACTGATACTCACGGACAATGTAGCACAAACCGAGCTGGTCTTTACACTGTGGAATTCCCAGCTAAACAATAAGCCTCCAGTATGTTTGATGTTTGGCAGCTAAAACTTCTTAGTTAGACTTTGAAAAAATGAAAGTCAAGGTTGAATAGTTAAAATGACTCGTACCTCACAGCCCGACCAGTGTCAAAACTGTCTTGCAAAGCTGCTGTACAATATAATGACACAAAAGTCAGTTAATGTGTCAATATCAACATTATAACATGTTCATGTTGATTATAATATCGCTAATATAAAATACTATTGAACAACATGCTAATGCTACATGCCAATAACCAATCATGCTGACAATTCAATATGCTAACACGTACTTGCTAGAAACACCATCCTTTACCAATGCTAACATGCTAGTATGCTAGGACTATCACCCTAACATGATAACATAATAACAATGTCATCCTCATAAAACTAATCAAACTAGCATGCTCATAGCACTGACACACTAATAACATTATCATAATATCACTAACATCCTAACGACCCTACCATACAGCCTAGCCCTTATGCTAAAAAAAAAATAATACTATCTGCTAATAACCCTAACATGCAAACACCAATATGCCAACGCTAACATGCTAACACTTAGCTGCTAATGTAGCAGACTTTTTTTTTCTCTCATAATACTAACAATAAAAAGCTAACAACACGAGGTGATCAAGCTATCACTAAAATGCTGAAAACACTCTCTGCTAATGACACTAACAAGGTAGTAACACTATCTGTTCATAACCCCTAAAAGCTAATAACAATGTTGTTGTAAATAAACTAATAACTCCTGCACACTCCTGTATCCGCATTATCATGCCAACAACCATAACATGCTAATATTAGTTATCATGAAACGATCACGCTAATGAGAGCTAACTAACACTTACATGCTAATTCCATTAACACAACAAGATATCTCTGTTGGACTCAATAATATTCAGCATTGTTTTTATAAAGTCGCTACTGAAACTACACTTGTTTATGAGAAAACTAAACTGATTCTAATGAGACATTTTATGGTCTCAGTAGTTTGAGTTTTGGGGAATCTTAAGCATGAAAACATCACACTTGAAGACAAAAAAAGAAAACATATCCATCAACAGTCTGAGTTGTAGTAAGAGACCCAGATGAATGGAGCGTGTGGGTGGATGTGGATGTAAAACCTGCCACTGTGTTATTTCCTGCTGTCTTCCTGTTTTCTACATTTGTCAGTATGTGTCCATTGTGAGTGACCGGTCTGTACGTTCTGCAGGGGCTGAGGTTCAGCTGCTTTTGTCCCCATGAATCAAAGAGTTTCACCAGGAGGTCGCTGTTAAACTCAGTGACACCAGGGGACTTTAAACAATCAAATAAAGACAGTAAGACCAACACTGTAGAGTCAGACAATACCAGAATTTAAAACGTCCCCGAAATTTGATTCACTACTGACTGGAGGATCTCATTCTCCATATCCTAAGAATTATTGTTTAGCAACAGATGATATTGTTGAGCCTCGATCAGCGTGTTACAGTGTGTGTTACAGTGTGTTTTTGTGTGTGCGTACCTGCGTTGTTGAGCAGGTTGTGAAGCCCCTCCTCCAGCTGTGGGTCTATGGGCGACTCTCTTCCTGGTTCCCAGTCCACATCTCCAGCCTCGCTCTCACCGTGTCCGCTGTCTTTGGTGCTCTGCCAATCAGAGCAGTCCTGACCTCCATACCTGCACAGAACGCACAACTGTCAGGTAACATCAGAGATGACACTGTCAAGTGTTTACACCCACCTGAATAGGCACGTTTAGTTCCCTTCATCAGTGTGGTTTAAAACAAATTCAGTAGAAAAGTCACAAATTGACGGACTACAAAATGAATTTTGTAAAGCCCCAAATCACAAATTTCTCTCGGACACCCTTTTTCCTTGGATGCTTGATTTTCCAGCCTTGTTTGTGATGACAATAAATTGAAATTTATGATGGGAAGTTGAGACATCTCCAGCTGTGTTTGAGGCAACAAAAACTGGATATTTCTGACGGGAAGTCAGACGTTTTTTGGGCGACTAAACTGGGTGTTTTCAACAAGATGTCAGAACATCTCCAGCTGCATTTGTGGCAGCAAAAAACAAATGTTTAAAAGAGACATCGGGACAATATCCAGCCGTGCTTGTAGCGACAAAAACCTGATATTTTTGATGGGAGGTCCGAACATCTTGTGCCGTGTATTTTAAGCCAATACATGATCTTTTCCTAACCCTAACCAAAGTGGTTTTGTGCCTAAACCTAACCAGAGCATCAGCACAATGTAAAATACACTTATTTTAGTTCCAACTCATGTGCGTTCTCCCCTCCTTAGTCCAGCTTCGAGCCGGGTTTTGACAGAAAAAGAAATGTCACCTGAAAATTTGAACCTTTTTATAAATTGCAGGTGAATTCCTACAACCCTGAGTGCCAGATTTTTCTCTCTCCTAAAGAGAAACACAGAACATAAATCCTGATAAAAATATGAAAACAGTCAGAACTCCAGTGCCAGATCTCCAGATCAGACCAGAGGTCTGTCACGAGATAAGATGGTGATAAAATGCCTGAGGTATTAGGTGGCAAATCCATTGATAACACCCCCAACCCCAGCACACACACACCTCTGAACCTGTAGAGCTGCAGTATCAGAGTGCGTAGCTGCAGGCGGGCTCAGACAGGAAGTGCCAGTCAGATAACGGTGAGCTCACAGACAAGTTAGTCACTCCGAAGCAACATACAAACTCACTTTATTCCGGTACTGAAGATTAAAATCTTATCTGAGTGTGAGGTGAGGAGATGAGTCCACTTGTTTTCACTTCATGACAACTTTCAATAATCACGCCAGTGTTCAAATAATGATTAGGACTTAAAAACAATCGTAATCATGAACAAAACAAGTGATTAAATATCGCCTTTATCATTAACTTTCAAACACAAAGGAGCCTTTTCTAATCAGACGTCCATATTAACTGGAAAAACGTGTGTGTGTGTGTTTGTGTCTGTGTGTGCTTTGCGTTGAAACAGTGCCCTGTGTGTATCAAGGTGATGTCAGATCTAATCTCATCGCCACGGTGCCGCTGAGGTAGCTGCTTCCTGTCAAGAGACTCTGAATCATTCAGACAGAGCTGCTATAACCTGCCTGCACACACACATAAACACACACAGACACACGCACACACACTTGAATACTTCAGGGGTTATGAGACACTCTTCCTGTGACACTGAGCTTCGGACTTTTGTGTCCTGTTTGTCTGTTGCTGTTATTTCAGTCACAGCAGGTCAGTCGGTCAGAAACATGGAGGAAGACGTTTATCAGCTACAACTTCTGACTTTCACCACATCAACGAAAAAGCAAAAGTCAACAGCAGCTTTACTCTGACTTGATCTCTGTTTGTATCCTGAAAAAGAAAGATGTCAGGACATTTTACCAAAGTGGACCCTGGGCTCTATCTTTCTACTGCTTCGACCGACTGCTGCTATCCTGACTGTGAATTCAAATTCAGTCATTATCTCCTCACCCCCTGCTGATGGAAAGTCAGGTGATGTCGTACTCCACAAAACATTTCTGGAGTAAAACAGCATCGCAGCATTCTCCTACACAACTGAAGTAGAACTAGTGAACTAAAACATGAAAAACAACTCAATAAAACATAAAATGGCTCCATGCATCTTGTCCGGTGTAATCAAAGTCTCTGGAAGCCCCAATATCCAAACTAATTTGAAAAGTTTTTTATGTTATTTACACCCTTTTTAAAGCTGAATCTTGTAAAACTGTAGCTGCTAAGCTAAAAGCTCAGAAGTGGGTGCACGAGCTCAACCACAAGTCAAGGGTGGAAATAAAGTATTTAAAAATCACTTCGGGATCACGGGACTTCTGGAGACTTGGATCACACCAGAGGAGCTGTATGGAGCCATGTTTTATATTTTGTCAGTTGTTTTTTTCCGTTTTAAAACAAGTCCCCAACTACTTTTTTTGGAGAATGCTGCGACACTGTTTTGCTGTGAAGAAGTGTTCTGTGGACAACGAAACTTCATCTGACTTTCCATCAGCATGGAGGGAGGAGATGATGATTGAATTTCAATTTAAATTTGAACTTTTCCTTTAATAGCCGTGGCAGAACCAACACTGAGTCACTCTGCTGGTAATTTGGTGGTTCTGTCACAAATAATAATAATAATAATAAAACATGCTCCATGTACTTAAACTTTGTCTGTCACAGCTATATAAAGGCAGTGGACGTATGATAAATAATGTAATGACTTGTCAGGACCATACTGGAAATTAGATGTTGCATCTCAAAGAGTCTCAGATCTGTTTAAATCTGCAGCCTCCAGTTTGGAGCGTGGCACCACAGCACAGTAACGTTATGTGCAACCGGCTGCTGAGTGATAGAATCACATGCAAATGACACGAGGCTGCTACAATATGACCACACACACGTCTGCATAGATCAGACTGGTTGCACATAAACCAATAATTTGTGCAGACGTGTCTGATTTTACAAAAACAAACTGTCGTGCAGAGCCAAAACATCTGTGACTTCTTAAAATAGGCGGCATTCCCCTTTAATGTCTGTCTGTCCTGCTATCAGAGGCAGCCTGGTTTGATCAGAGAGCGCAGCAGTGATCACAGTCAGCCAGCTGGCTTCAAAACAAACCACTGCTGATGAAGAGTGATGGAAAAGAGGAGGAAAGATATGACCGACATCAAGATGTTCTGTTGTGAAGTCAAGCAGCGAGGTCAACAGATGAGACTGAGGTCAGGTGTAGTGGCCTGTGTTAACGGCCTCATTATTACCACCTTGAAGATTTAGTGTTGCACTTTGGGGATACAAATATTGCATTTTGAGTTGTATCTGTTCGAACAGTCACTGTGACGTCACATCTACTAAAAAAACAAAATCATGTGTTGGTGGTGAAAACAGAAAAAAACACAAACAGCCACAAGATAAACCCAGTGTGTCTGTTGTGTTTTCATTTTGAAAACCTCAGACTGAAAACCACACGAGAGACAGACAGTGTGAGGTCCCTGTCACCACATTACACATGAAGTTACAGTCAAATGAGATGAC